>NC_092370.1:120804801-121123730 GCF_030028105.1 Mobula birostris | reverse complement strand
ATGAACTGCAGAGTCCTCTAGAAACAAGTCCAATCCATCAACCATGCCAATCAAATCTTGCCCAAGAGCCAAGACTCCTGCACCTTCCTCCGGCAGTGATTAACCAGAGGGAGAAGGAGACCAGTCAAACACAGACAGATGGTGCCGAGTACCCGCTTGACTTCTGCTCCTGTCCTTGTTGATTTCAATCTTTTTCCGCACTTTAATCGGTAAGATCAGCAAGTGATGGAGCCAATCATGGGTCCGCACTCCACCATTAGGCTGCATTCTCCATTTTCAACCTTGCTCTCAACCACACTAAATTCCCTTAGAGCCAGCAAAAGCACCAGACCACTCAGTTGACCCAAAAACACATTATCAAAAAGTAAGTTATGGGCTCCAATCACACACAGATTAGTAGTAGGTGTATATTTAAACAAAGAAGGAAAAGCAAATGTTTCATGAACTGTCTGCAGGACGTCACCATTAGTTGCATTAGTCACTGGTGCCACCTTGCCCACAGATGATTGTCAATATCTTCAAATCCTTTGTAGTTCATAACTTGCTGAAGTAGTGAAACATTTTCATTTTCACTCCCAGCATTTCCAAGTCTGAATGCTTGAAACTGCAGTCAGCAAAACCGCTCTGTATTGTCTTACCGCTTATTTTTCGCCAACTATCAGTGACAAGAATCACTGCTTTTTGAACACAAACACACGCCACTGATGCTATTTAAAGACAGTTCACTCTAAGCATGGTGCATGTAAGTGACGTTAAATAGCAACAGTCTCCTGTCCCAGTTAAGCAGCATATTGTCCCAAATAATTAAAGGGAATTCCCGCTATTTTCTTAATTTGCTTTTGTTCTTTAAGAGATGTCACAAATAAGTGGATGCCGCGATTAACCAATGACCCAATTAACTGGGATCCACTCTGTATACGCATGTTGGACTCTTGAATTTAATTATACCTTGTGAGCTTGCTTGTATGTAGAAGTGTCCATAATTCGGGCATTCATAACCTGGGGACAGCCTGTAATGTCCTTCAGGGAAAGATGTTGCTCATTCTTACCCAGTCTGGCCTACACGTGACCCCAGACCAATGTGTTTTGTTCCTACAATCTAGCACACCATTCAGTTGCCAGCACCAGTTTCTCAAGGGACAGTCAATGATGAGGAATAAATGATTACTTTCCTTGTAACTATCGGATCCTGAAAGAAATGTTTAAAAAATTTACTCTGTAATATACAATGATTTTTGAAAATAAATCTATCTTTCAAGAAATGCTTGGGTTGCTAAACCCACTCACTTCACACTCTTAATACATAATATTCACTCTTTTGTTTGCTGAATCAATTCTCAGAGTTAATATTTCAGTGTCTTTCCTTCTTCTTAAACATGCAGAGTTACAGCTGCGTTAAAGTGGACTGAGTGTATCAGGTTTAAAGAATGGAAAGCAAGCAGTTTAAAAAATGGATCATTGATTAGGGCCATCACTGCGGGTAGTTGTGAAATGGCACACATTGCTTTGATCGCACAGTTAATGATGATGGCTCACACTAACTGTGACCCAATCCATAAAGTAGCGCAACTGAGTCTGAGCTGATTGCTGTTGTAAGGTGCTCAAATCCTTAAGTCAGCAGCAGTTCAGCATTCTGACGTTTCCCTGATAGCACAGAGACTGACAGATGACACACTTGACATCTGCAAAGTGTGATAGGTAGCAGAAGCCCGCTGGCTGTAATACTTGGCCGAAGGGAAGGGTTTGCGAGGGGGCCATCTCTTTCTCTGCCAGTGCCCATGTACAGCCATGTTCCTCACAGAGTCGTCACCTGAGATTAATGTTCTGCACACAACAAAAGTTCAGGCAACCAACCACTACATTAAATCACCAGGTCAAAGAATGTTTTAAAAATAAATTACCACTTCCCAGTGAGCTGAATCATAAAATCAGATACTAAATAATTAGAATCAAACAGCACTGAAACAGGCCCTGGGCCAAACTAGTCCATGGTCACCAAGATGCTCATCTAAGCCAGTCACCTTTGTCAGAATTTCACCTATAACCTCTAAACTTTGCCTACCCATGTATCTGTCCACCTGCCTTTATAATGTTGTTATTGTACCCGTCTCAACCATGCTCTCTGGCAGCTCATTCCACACAGATCCTTGTGCAAAAACTTTGTCAAGTTGAAATGCCTTTTATATCATATAAAAAGTAGACTATGGCAGGGTCTAAATGAGATCACTGGGCACAAAGAAAAGGCTGGGAATATCAATAACTGTGGCACTTCTCTTCCTGACGAACTTAACATATTCTACACAAGATTCGAACAGAAGAGGAGCGTCCCGCTCCCTCCGGATGAACCGGACCTGGTGGCATCGAGATTCATCGTCACTGAGGTGGACGTTAGAAGGGCCTTCCTGAAGACAAATCCAAGGAAGGCAACGGGCCCAGATGGCATCCCAGGATGGGTTCTCCAGGCCTGTGCAAGGGAGCAAGCTGGAGTGTTTGCTGACATCTTCAACTGCTCCTTGCTTCAGTCTAAGAAGTGTTTTAAGAAGGCAACGATAATCCCAGTGCCGAAGAGGAGCAAGGTGGCATGCCTGAATGACTATCGACCTGTGGCTCTGACATCAATTGCTATGAAGTGCTTCGAGAGATTGGTTATGGCACACATCAACCACAGCCTACCGGTCAACCTCAATGCCTTGCAATTCGCCTACCGGAGCAACAGGTCAACAGCAGATGCCATCTCTCTGGTCCTACATTCCTCCTTAGAACACCTGGAGAATAAAGACGCATACGTAAGGCTCCTTTTCATAAAGCTCTGCCTTTAATACCATCATTCCAAATAAATTGATTCCTAAGCTGCAGAACCTGGGCCTTAGCACTCAGATCTGTAGCTGGATCTTCAACTTCCTCACAGACAGGACCCAGGCTGACAAAATAGGGGACAAGCTCTCCTCTACAATCACTCTGAGCACCGGTGCCCCACAAGGCTGTGTACTCAGCCCCCTGCTGTACTCACTGTACATCCATGATTGTGTAGCCAAGTTTCCATCCATCAAACTCAATATATAAGTTTGCTGATGACACAATAATTGTAGGCTGTATCTCGGGTAATGATGAGTTTGAGTACAGAGAGGAAATTAAGAACTTGGTGGCATGGTGTGAAGACAATAGCCTATCCCTCAACGTCAGCAAGACGAAAGAATTGGTTGTTGACTTCAGAAGGAGTAGCGGACCACACAACCCAATTTACATCGGTGGTGTGCAAGTGGAACAGGTCAAAAGCTTTAAGTTCCTCGGGGTCAATATCACAAATGATCTGACTTGGTCCAACCAAGCAGAATTCTCTGCCAATAAGGCCCACCAGCTCCTTTACTTTCTGAGAAAACTAAAGAAATTTGGCCTGTCCCCTAAAACCCTCACTAATTTTTATAGATTCCCTGTAGAAAGCATTCTTCTAGGGTGCATCACAACCTGGTATGGAAGTTGTCCTGTCCAAGACCGAAAGAAGCTGCAGAAGATCGTGAACACGGCGCAGCACATCACACAAACCAATCTTCCGTCCCTGGACTCACTTTACACCGCACGCTGTCGGAGCAGTGCTGCCAGGATAATCAAGGACACGACCCATCCAGCCAACACACTTTTCGTCCCTCTTCCCTCCAGGAGAAGGTTCAGGAGCTTGAAGACTCGTACGGCCAGATTTGGGAACAGCTTCTTTCCAACTGTGATAAGACTGCTGAACGGATCCTGACATGAATCTGGGCCTTACCCTCCAAATATCCAGACCTGCCTCTCGGTTTTTTTTTTGCACTACCTTACTTCCCATTTTTCTATTTTCTATTTATGATTTATAATTTAAATTTTTAATATTTACTAATTTAACTATTTTAATATTTTTAATATTTAATATTTGTAATCCAGGGAGTGTGAAGCGCAGAATCAAATATTGCTGTGATGATTGTACGTTCTAGTACCAATTGTTTGGCGACAATAAAGTATAAAGTATAAAGTATATGTGCTGTGGGAGGCACCTATAGGGGACAAAAACTTCATCACTGGCCCCACAGCAGCTGACCCTGTTATTGATCTCCCTCACCACAGTGTCAATTCCCTTATCCAGATCCATCCAGGCCACTGCCGTCTGGAAGTTTAGCTGCCTCAGTGCTGCTGCTGGTAGAACCTCGCTGTCCCAGAGATCTGGGTTCAGCTTCAGATTCACCCATTTATCACACATACATCCAAACAAAACCATGAAATGCAACGTCTGTATTAACAGCCAACACAACTTACGAAGGTACGGCAGGCAGCCTGCAAGTGTTGGCATGCATTGTGGGCCGAAGGGCCTGTACTGTGCTGTACTATTCTATTCTATTCCGGTGTCAACATAGCAGAACAGCACAAACAACAAGACAACAATAACAACAAAACAGAACAACAGCAGCAAAATAAGCCTCTTTCTTTCATCCCACTCACACGTCCATCCATTCAACTCCATCATACCCTAAGAACTAATTCACAAGCTCCAAAACCTGGGCCTCTGTACCCTTCTCTGCAACTGGATCCTTGACTTCTTCACCAGGAGACCACATGCAGTGCCCATTGGAAATAACATCTCCTCCTCGCTTAGAGTCAATAACACTGGCGTACCTCAACGGCGTGTGCTTAGCTCTCTGCTCTACTTTTTCTACACCCTATGACTATGCAGCTAGGCACAGCTCAAACACCATCTATAAATTTGCCAATGACACAACTCTTGTTGGCAGAATTTCAGGTGGTGATGAGGAAGTGACAGAAATCAGCTGGTTGAGTGGTGTCAAACAACAATGCTGAATTCAACGTCAGTTAGACCAAGGAATTGATTATGCACTTCAGGAAGGGAAAATAAAGAGTACACATACCAGTCCTCATTGAGGGATCAGTAGTGGAAAGGGTGAGCATTTTCAAGTTCCTGGGTGACAACATCTCTGAAGATCTATCCTGGGCCCAACATGTTGTTGCAATTACAAGGAAGGTACAACAGCAGCCATATTTCATTCGGAGTTTGAGGAGATTTGGTATGTCACCAAAGACTCTCAAAACTTCTACAGATGTACCATGAAAAGCATTCTCATTGATTTCGTCACTGTCTGGTATGGAGGGGCCACTACACAGGACTGGAAAAAGATGCAGAAAGTTGTAAACTCAGCCAGCTCATCATAGGTATCAGCCTCCCCAAAATCGAGAACAACTTCAAAAGGTGATCGGCCACACCCTTCATGATATATATTATTGTAATTTATAGGCTTTCATTATGTATTGCAATGTACTACTGCTGCAAAACAATCTCAGTGAAACTCCTCTCTCAGACTAACCCCTCTCAGTGTAACCCTCTCTCAGTGTAACTCCTCTTTCAGTGTAACCCTCTCTCACAGACATCAGGTTCCATGACTTACTGACTCACAAACATCGGTCCCTGACTTACTGACTGACAGATATCGGTCCCCTGACTTACTGACTGACAGATATCGGTCCCCTGACTTACTGACTCACAGACATCAGTCCCTTGACTCACAGACATCAGTCCCTGACTTACTGGCTCACAGACATCGGTCCCTGACTTACTGACTGACAGACATCAGTCCCCTGACTTACTGACTCACAGACATCGGTCCCTGACTTACTGACTGACAGACATCAGGTCCCCGACTTAATAACTGACAGACATCGGGTCTCCTGACTTACTGACTCACAGATATCGGTCCCTGACTTACTGACTCACAAACATCGGTCCCTGATTTACTGACTCAGAGACATCAGGTCCCCTGATTTGCTGACTGACAGACATTGGGTCCCTGACTCACTGACATTGTGCCTCTGACTTCTGGACATACTAATGGGTCCCTAACTCACCTGCTTGCAGAGTGCAATACCCTTCTCCTCTGATTTTGAGCGGTACCAGCCTGCGATCCTCATGATGCCATACATGACAAAGAGATAGTAGAAGCCAACGTCACCAGGCCAGGATAACGACTCAGGTTAAGGTGCACTTCAGCCCCGCCCTCATACCTGCCATGATACTGAACAGGCACATTGAAGTATTGACACACACAACAAGTTCAAGGTCAATCCTGACTTCCAGTGCTGCGTGTGTGGAGTTTGCTTGTCTTCATCAGTCAGGGCATTGAGTTCAAAAGTTAAGATGCCATATTACAGCTGAGGAAGATGTTGGGAAGTCCACTCTTGAAGCATGCTATAGCCATCCTGTAGGAAGGCTGGGATTAAGGTAGTGGGGTGCAGAAAAGATTTGCAAGGATGTTGCTGAGACTGGAGGGCCTGAGGTATGAGGAGATACTGGTTTCCCTGAAGTGAATGAGGCTGAGGGATGACCTTAGAGCTTTATAAAATCATGAGGCGCATAGATCAGGTGGACAGTCTTTGTGATTTCCCTCGACTGGGGGGCATAGTTCAAGGTGAGAGGATAGTGAGGAGAGTGACTCAAAGGGAACTTGAGGGACAAGTTTTCTATGCAGAAGTTAGTAGGTATATGGAACATGCTGCCAGAGGATACAAATATAATGTTTTGAAGCCAGTTGGACAGGTACATGAATATGAAAGGCTTTGTGGGATATAGGCCAAGTGCAGATAAATAGGACAAGCTCAAGTAGGCATCTTGGTCAGAAAGGACAAGTTGCACTCGAGGGTCTGTGTCCATGCACACCAGCCATCATCTAACTGGATTATAGAACAGGTTCAAGGGGCTGAACGACCCTCCCTCTAACTCTTAAATGAGCAAGGTTGGGATTTCATGTCATGTGGAGGAAGGAATACCCTTTATAAATTGGTCAAAGTGTGTTACTGAGAGCAAAGGGTTAAACTGTGAAGTGACAGCAGAGTGTCAGCTTAGACTGCAGTTCAAGCAAATATTTAAAAACAGGTAGGGCTTAATGAAGGTGAACTTAAATACAGGTTTGACTCCCTTTGTTACCAAGAAGACTGTATGCATTAATACACTGCACCTGCTGCTGAGATTGGCAAGATTTCTCACAAACATGTCAATCTCACTGTCAGAATCTTGGAATTTGTTTTAGAGATTTAAGGCATTCTGTTAAATTGCTCCCATTTTCCAAAGGGTTTTGAAAGAGGTGTAGGAGCCAAAATGTATTGCTCTCTTAAGCATTTATAAGAGTTTAATGAAATTGATCAGAGACTCTTCTAACCTCCAAAATAACACTTGAGTGTTCAAGGTGGGCTTTGGTTTAATCCGACGGACAACAGCTCTGATTGCAGCTTTAAGTCGCTGTTAATTACGCTGCATTTTCTAACCACGTGGAGTAGCGGTTGAGTATGATGCAATCTTTTACATATTTCATCAATGTCCACCCCCCCGCCACCACTCAGCACTGCACCCCACCCCACCCCCACCCTCAGATGCCTTCTCATCACGTCTCGCTCCTCGGCTACACAAGAAATGAAAATGACAGCCATTCGCGTGCTGGGTCCCTACCACTGTAGGTAAATCAATCCATCAAAAATTCCTCCATGAAACTTAATCATGAAAGGTCATGTTGGGGAGTGAAGAACAGATTAAATTAGCATAGTATTAGATATGGAAAATGATTTCTGTCAAAATCATCCTTACCACAATTATAATATGTTAATTACGTATTTCATTAAGGAAGTTGATTATAGTGCACAGATGAAATCATGCAGGATAAAGCACCTGGAAAGATGCATTGAAGCCTGAAGCCTTTTTTTTTATTCTGTCCCCACCACCCACCATCTCCCTCCCCCCCCCATACAATGCGCACCCTCCTCCCCAACCAACCCTCACTCAGCATAGAGCCTTATCTCTGATTGTCTGTACAAGGGGAGGCAAGAGCAAAATGTAAAATTGAAACAGTTTTGCAAGCTCTGTGGGAATAGAAATAACCAAAAATATGGTACTGGTGGCTATGTCTCCTGTCAATTAAGGGTGGATAATGCATTTTCAGTGCTTCCTAAACCAAGGATCAAAGGGTGAGCTTCCAAATGGACACGGGGGTGTGGGGGGGTATATAATGCGAGGTCTATATTTTTGATGGGCTACCAGGATTCTTGGGAATTCTTGCTCATTCTCTCTGAATGGCCATGTTTCACCCAAGTGTTGCTGCATGTCCTTCCAACAACTTCGTGAACGTACAGTACCAGCCTGCCGCCATTCTGCTCTCTGGAACAGCAGGCAGAATCAGAGCTGCTGGTTCCACATTGACCATCCAACTGAGATCAGAAACAAAGCTCTGGCAGCAACAGCTGGTACAAACATGTCTGCAGCTCTGCTTCTGCATCATAAGTGACATGTTGTAATCCAGGCAAATGGAGAGGCACATGGACAGCTGAAATGAGAGAAAGATAGATATGCAGAGAGACAGAAGGAAAGGAATGAATGGTAGGGAAATATATTTACCCAGATTATCAGAGATATTGAAAGGGAGATGGATAAATTGACAGACAGAGTGAAAGGAAGGTGGATAGACAGATAGACAGATTAGTCAGATGGATGCTGCAGGGCTGCAGGCATCTTCTGTCAGGTCGAAACGTAGATCACGGCAATATCATTGCATCTTGCAGAAAAATCCAAATGGTTGAGTTAAAAGCCCTGGTTTAACCATGTGTTGCCTTGGTTGGCTGATCTTTATTTAAATATATTACCGGGCAGCCTCACTTCCAGTTTGTGAACTGTGGAGGTTATGAATGGTTCTCAGGAGAGGAACCCTGTCATTACCTGGAGAGGTCCTGTAGATGGATTTATGGATAGAAAGAGCATGATATAGATTGTGAGACAGATTGACTGACATTGAGAGAGCAGAGATTGACGTGTAGACAGACAGAGATGAAGATCATTAAATATTGAGAGGTAGACTCAGACGCAGACATAGATAAATATGTAAACAGACTTGCAGAGACAAAGGAAAAGAGAGACAGATGTACAGATAAATGCACTGATAGATTAATTCATGGCAAGTCATCAACCTGAATCATTAACTGTGTTTTTCTCTCTCCACAGACACTGCCTGACCTGTTGAGCGTTTGCAGCATTTTGTCTGTATTTTATATTGATTGATAGGCAGACAGTTAGACACAGACATAGACAGATGATACCAGGTAGACAGAGGGATAAAGAGAAAGGGAGATAGATAGTCAGACAGATTGACAGACAGATACATTGAATGATAAGTAGGCAAGCAGATAGAGAGATAGAATGATAGGCAGATAAACGCAAGGAAAGAGAGACAGATGGAGAGCATGAGTAAAAGTCAATCACAAATAAATCCCAGTTGTGAATTGAGGAGAAATCTCTTTATCCAGAGAGTAGGAGGAAAGTAAAACTGATTCCCACGGAGACAGGTTGAGATGAACAACTGAGTTTGGTTTAAATACATAAACACACAATGAAGAAAGGATTAGAGATGGCGATGAGTGACATGGAGAGAGTAAAGAGGTGAAGAAAAACACAGGCATGGAACTGCTGGACCTAATGATCTCTATGTCCCAAATAACTGCATGTTAGTACTTAACTAATCTCTCAATATTGACTTTGTAATTTGCACGTATTAATACAGGTACAGTTAGATACACCTAGATAAAGCATGCCTTTGTTAAGTGGATATTTTGTTACCATAGTCAATGCCACGAAACAAGAATATATATATATTTCGGATCTCCCCCTCCCCCTCCCACTTTCAAATCTCTTATTATCTCTTCTTTCAGTTAGTCCTGATGAAGGGTCTCGGCCTGAAACGTCGACTGTACCTCTTCCTACGGATGCTGCCTGGCCTGCTGCGTTCACCAGCAACTTTTATGTGTGTTGCTTGAAATTCCAGCATCTGCAGATCTCCTCGTGTTTGCATATATATATTTATATATAAAACAATCAGTGTGCATGTGTGTATGCCTGCATGTGTATGTTTTCACATGTGTGTTCATGTACATGTGTTCATCTGCATGTCTATATATTCATGTGTGTGTGTGTGTGTGTGTGTGTGTTTCTGAATGCTTTTTGCTTGTGTTTTCTTGATAACTGGATGATTGCCTCTGCCATTCTGAGAACTGAACCCTCTTGGAACCTATTACTGTACTATGTATCTCCAAATGATACTTGTTGAAAGAAAAACAGTACCTGCTCATGCAACACAGTGACTTTGACAAATGTTGACATATATTCTGATTTGACTAAATGTTGCACCCGGACATTATATAGTTGCTATGCCAATTCTTTCATGAATTCCTCATTAAGCGTAGCAAGCAACAATTACAATGTTCACAAATGCCTCATATCTATACACTAGGATGAAGGATTGGTACACCTGTCATCTTATACTTTCTTCCTTGCATCTGTGAATGAGAATGTGTGTGCACGTGTGTGTGCATGCACATGTGAGTGTGGCATAACTCTTTTTCACAGGGTGGAGGAATCAAGAACTGAAGGCATGGGGTTAAAGTGCAAAGGGAGAGGGAAGAAATTTAATAGGAAACTGAAGGACAACTTCTTACCCAGAGATGGTTAATATATGGAATGGGCCGCTAAAGAAAGTGGTTGAGGCAGATACAACTTTTAAAATAATCTTGGACAGGTACATGGACAGGAAAGGTTTAGAGAGATACGGGCCAAATGAAAGCAAATAAATGGACTAGTGTAGATAGGAACCTTGGTTGGTGGGGACCAGTTTGTCTGGAAGGCCTATTTTGCTGCCATTTGACTATGACTCTAAATGGCCCTTTACTGTCCCTTTGGATCTGAAGAGACAGCATACCCAACTAAAAATAACAACATTTCTCCCCTCTCCCCTTGCACTTTAAACCCATATGAAGGTCTCTCTGGGGTTTAGTTCACAGATGTTATCCAGTTCTTCCTTACAGCTTTGGACTTTCCCTCCTTAATGTCTTCCAGCCCAACATCTCTCCATGATCTCTCCATGATCTCTCCATTTCTCATTTGGAGCATCTGCTCTGGAATTACTTCCATAAATGACTCTCCATGTCTTCTTCCTCCATTAATTTGCTCCTTAAAACTTCCTCTTTAAGCACGTCTTTGACCAACCAACCAGCCAACCTGGCATGTTGCCAAATTCTAGTTTTTTGAACTGAAAAAAATACTCCCTAAGGAACTTCGCATGAAACTCTGTGCCCAAAGCAAATGGCAACCAATCAGAAGTTACATTTACATATACTTTAAGGAAGGTTGGACATGGCTTTTATGATGCTCATACAGACTACTGACCAATCCCATGTGACTGGAGATACTCTTGCTACACTGTGTGCCCTCCTGTTGTCCTAAATTAAGATGAGACCTGTGGCTTGACTATTGCAGAAAAAGGTGATGCATGGAAAACAAAAGGTGAACAAGATAGCACTTTGTTAAAGAAATAACTAATCCTGAACCAATCCATAATTGCTATGATTAATAATGTTAATTGGCTATGTCTTATGGAAACTTAAAGTCAATGCACATCATGGGTGTTTTTGTTTTAAATACCTATTTTGGCAAAAGTGAAAAACAATCCAAAAAGCTCTTAAATGGAACCAAAAAGCTCAAAAATGTTCTTAAATGGAACCAAATTTAAAAAATGATGGGAACCAATCCCATTCTCAATGTTTAGTGAAGCATCCTTTGTGATTTTACTTTGTTCAGAGAGCTATGTACAGTAGATGTATGCTCAATAAGTTGTACCTTCTGGTTTGCTCTTTTTTTCCTTTAGTCTTCCCTGTGTGTCCTGACTGTTGACCTCAGTTAAGATGAGGTCTATGGATAATACCACTCAGCTGTAAAGATGAGGTGGGCTGGTCACAAGTCAACAAGTCATTATAAACAATATCGTGACTGGAATCACTGATAGCTCCAACAGAGAGCACTTTGAACCACTGCCCACATCTCCCATCAGAAAGTTGCAAATTTTAAAGATTTTAAAGGATGTTATTAAATAAAATAATAGAAGATATCAACCGTACTGAGACAGTGTTTTGCCTGGATGTTTTACGGTTTGCTTTCTGAGGTCATTCACTGAACATACAAAATAGAAGTAGTGAGAGATCTTTCTGCCCCCCAGATCTGCAACATCATTTAACAAGATCGCGGCTCATTTACATCCTCTCTATTATCTCATTAACATCTGTTTTAAATGAACTGAGTCTCCTCCTCCCTCTGAGATTCACTGCCCTCTCTGTGAAGACACTTCTCCTCATCTCAGTCCAAAATGACCTCATCCATTTTCAATGTGAGTGTAAACTCCTGAGCCAAGGGATACTTTCTCCCTGCAAGCTCTGTCAAGCTCTGTAAAAACTTTGCAAGTTTCAGTCAGTTTCTTTCTTCTAAATTACAGAGACCTAATCTCTCCTCAACTAAAAATCTACCATGGCAGGATACAGTCTGGTGAAACTTCACTGCACTCCTTTTATACTAAGTAGGGAGGGAGGAGAAAATGGCTGTGCGACGCAGCACGTGCGGCCGTTCCGAATGAATATCGATTATGTGTAGCTAGGGGCTGTGCACAATCTGGATTTGATGGAGACAGCCGTGAGAAGCGCAGAGGAACATCTGGAGTAACTTCTGAAATGCCTGCTTCGCTGCCGCTGCTAATGTGCGATGGAGAATCTCCAGAGACGAAGGCCCCAAATCCTCGGCTTTGCGTATCACCTGTTGCCAGGGCCAGGGTCGAAACACTCAGCAGAGATGGTGCTCAGTGCTCAGTGTCGAAGAGGTGGGTCGGAGGCTTGGGGTTTTTCATACAGACTCAGAGTCGGACTGTGGTCGGATGCTTCCAGGATGCTGCACTGGCAAGTTGGCGGCGCTGGAGGTTTACCGTCTGCATGAGATGATGGGACTTTCGAGATGCTTTGAGACTGTTACTGTGCCATGGTTTGTTCTTATCAAATTACGGTATCGCTTTGCACTGTTGTAACTATATGTTATAATTAAGTGGTTTTTGTTAGTTTTCAAGTTGGTTTGTCATGTGTTTTCGTGATATTATTCTGGAAAAGCATTTTATCATTTCTTAATGCATGCATTACTAAATGACAATAAAAGGGGACTGCGTGTCCTCATAATCATAATAATAATAATATATATCCTCCTTTGAAAGGAAAGCTAGAGGGCTGTCTGGAAATGCAGTGGACTTCAATTAGATCTATACTTATTTAAATAGTCAATGTATTAAACATTTTAAAATTACTCCCCACTGATTTAGTTAACAATAAAGATATACTTCTATTCAATTGTTCACTCCTGTCTTGGGACCTCTTTTTAGCCTTGGCAAACCACTAAATCTGTCAATTTGAAACACTTTCTTGTCAATTTAGAAGATCGGTTGACATTTTCACACAACAATTATACCTCGTGAATGTGGGTTTTCTCTTGTGCAACTGAATCTTAAAACCTTCAATCCAATGGGTGGAATGGTGCCAGAAATCCAAAGATTCCAAAAATAAAACCTGGCCACCTCCGGTTTTAGCAGAGGCATGGTTAAAAGCATTTGGCCAATCCACATAGGAAAAGAATATTTACAATGAGCCTTCACTAGAATGGGCAGTCTGGTTCTACCCACAGATGGTCAGGTTTCCCAAAACTCAGGGAATGTGATACCTGATTAAATGAAAGTCATTCCAGCATTGTTTAAGGGCCTGAGTTTTCACCAGCCTCAACAATACACCCAGTAAATCCAGCTCCATAATCCGTCTGTGCCCCCGCAACTATGATTTCCTTTTTCCTTGGAACTTTGATAACCTGCCCAACTTGAAATCTACCCCATAATTCCTCTCCCCCGCTGCATCCACTCACCTTCAGGCTGCTCCTGCCAGTTTCTGGGTCCTACACTCTAATTCATACCTATCTTTCCGCTTTACACTGCCATCCTACACGGCAAGCATCCAACCTCCCTGTAGGCCTATCACTGGGTGAAAGTTCTATTTGCAGATCAGCTGGCAAACCCACATTCTCAGTTTCCCAACATCAACAACAGCCTTTTGAACCCCATTCCTTACCCCAGAGTCAGAACATAGAACCTACCCCACAGCCTGTCACCTCTGCTGTGACTTAATTCAATATTCAAGAAAATGCTTTGTTGCATTTAAGATATAGCCTTTTCGTTGTCTCTTCCATCTTCCTTAAAATGCTGCTTAAGTTGGCTCTAGCCATCTCCACTGCAGATTGGAATATAAAACTACTTCTATAACACTTCTTTAAAACAACTTCTATGATTTGAATTTAGAATCCAGAGTAAAATGGTTACAGGCTTAACAGCAGTGAGAAAAAACAATAAATTCTAATACTTATTAAACCAAAGAGCCTACCCATACATCAAATAATGAACTGCATTGCTGTTTCCCTCAATTAACTACAATATTTTAGACTTAACCGCAGAAAACTTGCATTAATATATTACTGCATCAGTAAATGAGGCACTCTGGGGTATGGAGTGGACTAAATAAATGAAAGGAAATAGCACTAGATATGGTTTTGATTATACTCAAATACTAGAAGACACAGAGTTAAGGTGAGAGAGGTAAAGCTTAAGAGGCATATGGGGCAAGTTTTTTTTTTACACACAGTGGGAAGTGCCTGGAACAGCTTTCCAGGGTAGTGATGGAAGAAGGTGCAACTGTGGTGTTTAGGAGGCTTTTGAGTAGTCACGTGTAGGGAATGGAGGGTTCATTGTAGGCAGAAGAGATGTGACATCATGTTCGGTGCAGACTTTGTGGGCCAGAGGTCCCTTTCCTCTGAGGTACTGTTCCAGGTTCTATGCTCCAGAACGCTGAGCATGTACAGCACAGAAACAGGCGCTTCAGCCCACAATGTTGGGCCAAACTAATTAAGTTAATGATGCCTAATTAACCTAATCCCTTCTGTCTGCTTACGATCTAGTTGCCTGCACCAGTACCCCAGACAGCGCATTCCAAGCACGCTCTGTGCAAAATAACTGGCCCCATGCATCTCAGAATCAGAATCAGTCAGGTTTTATATCATTGGCATTTGTCATGAAATTTGTTGTTTTGCAGCAGCAGTACATTGCAAAGCATAACCATTTTTAATAACTATAAATTACTACAGGACATAAATATTAAAAATTAAATTAACTATCATCTTCATCATTATGTACCGTGTCGTATGACATGGGTGATCATGGTCCTGACCATGATGGTTCTTGGCAAATTTTTCTCCAGAAGTGCTTGCCATTGCCTTCTTCTGGGCATTGTCTTTACAAGATGGGTGACCCCAGCCATTATCAATCCTTTTCAGAGACCGGCTATCTAACGTCAGTGATCACATAACCAGGACGTGTGATATGTACCAGCTGATCATACGACCATCTGCCACCTTCTCCCATGGCTTCACTTGACCCTGATCGGGGGGGGGGGGGGAGGGGGGGGTAAGCAGGTGCCACACCTTACCCAAAGGTTACCTGCGGGCTAGCAGAGAGAAGGAACATCTTACACCTCCTTTGGTAGAGATGTATCTCCACCTCACCACCCTTAAGTTAAATAAGCAGTGCAAAAAGAGAGCAAAAGAAATACTAAGGTAGTGTGCACACACAAAATGCTGGAGGTACTTGGTGGGCCAGGCAGCATCTATGGAAAAGAGTACAGTTGATGTTTCAGGCCGTATGTTGCTTGGATTTCCAGCACCTGCAAATTTTCTCTTGTTTGTGACTGAGGTAGTGTTCATGGGTTCATTATCCTGATGGTGGAAGGGAAGAAGCTATTCCTGAAACACTGAATGTGTACCTTCAGGCTTCTGGACCTCCTCCTTGATGATGGCAATGAGAAGGGGGCATGTCATGGGTGAAAGGGGCCCTTGACAACAGATGCCTTCATCTTGAGGCATCGCTATATGAACATGTCCTTGATGCTGGGGAGGCCATTGCCCATGATGGAGCTGGCTAAATTTACAGCTTTCTTCAGCTTTTTCTGACCATGTGCAGTGGCCTCTCCATATCAGATGGAGATGCAACCAGTCAGAAGCTCGCCATGGTACACGTGTAGAAATTTGCGAGTTTTTGACAACATAACAAGTTTCCTTATACAGTACTCCTAATGAAATATAGCCACTGTCGTGCCCTCTTTGTAATTGCGTCAATATGCTGGGCGCAGGATAGATCTTCAGAGATGTTGACAAGCAGGCATTTGAAACTGCTCACCATTTCCATTGCTAATCCCTCAGTGAAGACTGACACATGTTCTCCCAACTTCCCCTTTCTGGACTTTCTCCCTTCACCTTAAATGCATGCCCTCTGATATTAGACATCTTGACCCTGGGAGCAAGATACCTGAAGTCTATCTATGCTTCTCATAATCTTATATATTTCGATGAAGTCTCCCCTCATTCTCTGCCACTCCAGAGAACACAACCCTGGTTTGTTTCCACTCTCCTTACAGCACTTGCTGTCTAATCCCAGCAGCAGCATGGTAAACCTACTCTGTACTCTCACCAAAGCCTCCACATCTTTCCTGTATTGGGATGACCAGAACTGAATGCAATATTCCAGATGTGGCCCAACCAGCGTTTTATAAAGCTGCAACATATCAACCCATTCAATTCCACACCTGATAATAAGACAACTATGCCGTGTGCCTTTTTTCCCACCTTATTGATTTGTGTACCTACTTTCAGGAAGCTGTGGACTTGGACCCTAAGATCTCTCTGTGCATCAACATTGCTAATGATCCTACCATTAACTGTGTACATTCCCTTTACGTTAATATCCTAGTGGGAAGGTCTGTCAGTGCTGCACGGGCTGGAGCAAGGGGTTAGAACCACAGAATCATAGAACACTACAGCACAGAAAACAGGCCATTCAGCTCTTCTAGTCTGTGCCGAAACTTTATTCCGCTAGTCCCATTGACCCACACCAGGTCCACAACCCTCCAGACCTCTCCCATCCATGTATCTATCCAATTTGTTCTTAAAACTTAAGAGTGAGCCCGCATTTACCACGTCAGATGGCAGCTCGTTCCACACTCCCACCACTCTCTGAGTGAAGAAGTTCCCCCTAAACCTTTCTCCTTTCACCCTAAAGCCATGTCCTCTCATATTTATCTCTCCTAATCTAAGTGGAAAGAGCCTACTCACATTTACTCTGTCTATACCCCTCATAATTTTGTAAAATTGAGGTTGCAGGGGAATGGGAACCAGAGTGCCAGAGTGCCAGAACAGATAGCGGAGAGGTTTTAGAGACAGATGTTGATAAGACCCTAGACAAAGTTGGGAATCAAACAGTTGAGCACAGTGCAACTAATGTTCTGAGCTGTGTATATTTCAATGCAAAAAATATTGTGGGAAAGGTAGATGAGCTCAGAGCATGATTCAACACATGTAATTATGATATTGGAGCCATTAGTGAGACTCGGGTTGCAGGAGGGGCAGGACCGACAGCTCAATATTATGAGGGATATAAATAGGGTAAGTACAAATAGGCTATTTCCTCTGAGGTTGGGTAGGACTGCAACTGGAGGTCATCGGTTAAGGGTGAAAGGTGGAATGTTTAAGGGGAAATTCAGGGGAAACTTCTTCGTTCCGAGGGCCATGAGAGTGTGGAACAAGCTGCCAGTGCAAGTGGTGCACACAAGCTCAATTTCCACATTTAAGAGAAGTTTCTATAGGTACAAGGATAGGAAGGGTATGGAGGGTTATGGTCTGGGTGCAGGTCTATGGGACCGGTCTCTGGAGACAAACTGTCCACTGACATCTTCTACAAGCCCACTGACTCTCATAACTACCTCGACTATACCTCTTCCTACCCTGCCACATGCAAAAATGCCATTCCCTATTCCCAGTTCCTCCGTCTCCTCCGCATCTGCTCCCAGGATGAGGTTTTCCGTCCCAGGACATCTCAAATGTCCTCCTTCTTTAAGGATCGTGGTTTCCCTTCTGCTGTCATCAATGATGCCCTCACCCACATCTCCTCCATTTCCCGCACTTCAGCCCTCACCCCATCCTCCCGCCACCACAACAGGGACAGAGTTCCTCTTGTCCTCACCTACCACCCCACCAGCCTCCGGATCCAGCACATTATCCTCCGCAACTTCCGCCACCCTCAACAGGACCCACCACCAAGCACATCTTTCCCTCTCCACCCTTCTCCGCTTTCCGCAGGGATCAGTCCCTCCGCGACTCCCTGGTCCACATGTCCCTCCCCATGGATCTCCCACCCAGCACTTATCCCTGTAAGCGTAAGTGCTACACCTGTCCCTACACCTCCTCTCTTGCCACCATTCAGGGCCCCAAACAGTCCTTCCAGGTGAGGCAACACTTCACTTGTGACTCTGTTGGGGTCATCTATTCCATCCGGTGCTCCCAGTGCGGTCTCCTCTACATCGGTGAAACCCGACGCAGGTTGGGGGACCGCTTCGTCGAGCACCTCCGCTCTGTCTGCCACAACAGACAGGATCTCCTAGTAGCCACCCACTTCAACTCTGCTTCCCACTCCCATTCAGATATGTCCATACATGGCCTCCTCTACTGCCATGATGAGGCTAAACTCAGGTTGGAGCAGCAACATCTCATATACCGTCTAGGTAGTCTCCAGCCCCTTGGAATGAATATAGAATTCTCCAACTTCCGGTAATTCCCTCCCCCTCCCTTCCTTTATCCCTATGTCACTCTGCCCCCTGCCCCAGCTGCCTATCACCCCCCTCATGGTTCCACCTCCTTCTACTACCCATTGTGTTTTCCCCTATTCCTTCTTCACCTTTCCTGCCTATCACCTCCCTGCTTCCCCTCCCCCACCCCTTTATCTTTCCCTTTACTGGTTTTTCACCTGGAACCTACCAGCCTTCTCCTTCCCACCCTCCCTCCACCTTCTTTATAGGGCCTCTGCCCCTTCCCTCTACAGTCCTGACGACGGGTTCCGGCCCGAAACGTTGACTGATCGTTTCCACGGATGCTGCCCGACCTGCTGAGTTCCTCCAGTGTGATGTGATTGTTGCTTTGACCCCAGCATCTGCAGATTATTTTGTGTTTACTATGGGACTAGGATACTTAAATGGTTCAGCATGAACTAGATGGGTGAAGGGTCTGTTTCTGTGCTGTACATTTCTTTGACTCTTTGACTATTAGATCTCCCAAAAATGTAGCACCTTATTCTTATCCCAATTAAACTCCATCTGCCATTTACCTGCCCATATATGCAACTAGATCTATATCCTGCTATAACCATTGACATTCTTCTCCTCATCTCAGTCCAGATATTTGGCTTTTCTATAGTGATCTCTGTTTTGTGCCATATATTGCTATTGAGAATGGGTGTGTTTGGGGGTGTGAGGTGAGATGGGGTGGGAGGGGGGGAAGATGTATCACCTTTAATCCAAGTAGGATCCAGAATAACACAATGGCTTGTGTTTAAAAAAAAAACAGAGTTCATTTCACAGAGGGGGAAATCATACACACAAGAATGGAACATGAGTCAAACTCTCCATGATTCAGTGGGGTTTGACAGAATCCAAATATTACAGATGAAACCACTCTGTAATATGCAGGAAATAAGATAAAACAAACACAAGCAAACCACTGTGTGCTACTCCCAGAATGCTCATTTTCTGTCTTCATGTTATGAATGATGATTCAAAGCAGTCACAAATTCATGTTTTCAAATGCTGTTGTATACTCCAGGGCTTTCATTATATTTTCCACTATCTGGGGGAGTTTCTAAACCAGGAAAATATTTGTTTGATATGCAACTTGACCTCTTATTGCCCAGCATCCTGCCTCAGTTTTTAACCACTGCACCGTGGTTCTTTACTGCAAAACCAGTGCTCTGTTAAGGATGTCTGGAATGCCTGCTATGGTCTGTCATATAATATCTGCTTCATAGCTCCAGGTTCAATACTAAGCCTTGATGCTGTCTGTGCAGAGTTTGCACATTCTTCCTGTTACTGTGTGGGTTTCCTTCAGACGTTCTGGGTTTAATCGCACATCTCAAAGACTGCAAATTAATTGGCCATTGCTAACTGCCCTTAATGTACAATTAATTGGGAGTGTCTGATGGGGATGGAAATGGAATAAAAATAGCATTAGTGCTGAGTGGCATTTGGTAGTTGACAAGGTCACAGCGGGCTGAAGAGCCTGTTTCTGACTCTGATTACCCAACAGAAGGACTATGTGTACTGAGAGAGGCCTCACAGTGATGCAGAGTTGTCCAGTGAGGAAAAATCGAAGAGTGAGAGCTTCATACAGCAAAGCTAAAAGACAACTTCAATGAAACCGAAAACATTTCACAGAACAGGACAGCACTTGGCAGGCTATTAGACCTGTGATGTTGTGCCGATTTTAATGCCAATTTATATTAAACGCCCATATCCCTCATTCCCTTCATAGTCATACATCTATCTAGAAGTCTCTTAAACGTCACCAAATTGCCTGCTTCCACTACTACCCTTGGTAACCCATTCAACACTGATCACTCTCTGCATAAAAGCCTTGCCCCTCACTTTTAAACTTCCCCCCTTTAACACCCTTGATGAAAACAGAAACATGTGCACCACCCACACTGCCCACCACCCCTTTCCTGAAGTCAATGATCACCTCTTACATTTTGCTGACATTGAGGGAAAGGATGCTATCGTGCCACTAGTTGCTTTGAATCATCATTCATAACATGGATAGAAAATGAGCATCCAATGTTTCACTGAAGGAGTGCTACTCTGACAGAGAAGCAGTCCTACATATGAGATGGTCACCTGAGATCCCACCTGCCCTTTTAGTTGTTTGTAACAAACTTTAAGGCACAGATTCCAAGAAGAACTGGAAGTTTTGAAGGAGGGTTTCAACCTGCTTTATAAACTCTTGATTTTTTTCCTCCACAGGTGCTACCTGATCTACTGAGTGTTTCCAGCATTCACTTTTGAATACAGAGCATCTCCCTCAAACACAGCCCAATATTTATCCCATTGCCAACATCACCAGAAAGAAATCAATTGTGAAGCTCACTCTAGAGGGGGCAACAAACAAATTGCTGGAGGAACTCAGTGGGTCGGGCAGGATCTGTAAAGGGAAATGGACAGATGAGGCTTTGGGTAGAGACACTTCATCTGGGCTGTGAGTTTCTACCCAAAATATCAACAGTTCATTTTTTGTCACAGATGCTGCCTGACCTGTTGAGTTCATTTAGCATTGTGCTTATCATTTGAGATATGATGTCTCAACACTCTAAAAGACCTGTCCCTTTTTTAATCATTAATAATTTATTTCCAATGAAGTCTAACTTTTTACTGTGCTATAGTTAGTAACTGAAAAGTGCACATCAAGCTAATTTAGCAGAAGAACTGTTACCAGCTTCAAAAAATGTGGAACTCTGAGTAGAATCAAAATAAGACTCATTCTGCTTCTAAAGAGATCCTATGTTACTTTATAACAGTTTTTAAGCTCAATGATGCAGTATTAAAAGAGGGCAGTTTATCATTTATAACACAGTTTTAGATAAATATTTTTCAAGAACAAGGTCGAAATATTACCGTATCTCTCAAGGAGTTACTTATGACCCTGGAGTAACCACGCAGATGGGAAGATGGGATGCAAATGCTGCCTCTCCTGAACAGTTGCTAAGACTCTGAATGAGAAGAGGTATGTTTTTTTTCTGACTCCAGTTGATCATTACTTCACAGCTTTTAATTCAGCCCATCCAAGATGGAACTAATTGGGGAGAATTCTGCAATTCTGTAGTAAAAAGCTTGATTCCCAATACTAGCAACCAGCCTTCGATTAAAACAAAATAAACCCCTTTAACCCTTGTAGAAATACCATCCATTAATTATAAAGCATCCATTATTTTGTTCTGTTTTACACATAGATGATTCTTTCATATTAATGTAGTGGCAGGATACTTAAGAACAAATTTGCTCAAATAACAACCATATGTAGACAGGAAGGCATTGTAATTCAGATTTTACAGCGCATTCTTTTCTACAATTTGTTTTATTATTTGCCTTATTTTTCTTTTTCACTTTTCTTTATTCTGCTCACTTTAAGTATAAATGAAAATAGACATAGGTAAAATTGGCCTGACAGAAGGCATTGTGGAACTGATGCAGAACTGCACAGCATTCTGAGCAGAATTTCTCAAGCACTCTTTTTTTTGGCAAATTCAATTCCTAACAAGAGCCGTTGAGCCTCGTGGTTTTACGTGTGGTTGATGTGTGGATCATGTCACCTCTTTGCAAATCACCGTTCCAGCACAAGGCTACAGAGACCGAGGTCTGCTGTTGCTCTGGATTTAAACCGAGGTTTAAAGTGCCAGCCATGCACTGCTGATTAAATTCAACAGATTGAGGGGAGGTTCGACTTCCACCTCAATTCAGCCTTGCAATGCTGCGTGTGATGCTGTCTATTAAACACCCCATTGTGCAAGAACATAAGGACTGAAGGAACATTGAGTAATAGACACAGAAAAATGCATCACAGAAACAGGCCTTTCAGCCCAAATTGTCTATTATCTACCATGATTCCCATCTAAGCTCTTCTTATCTGCCTGCATTTCACCCATATCCCTCTAAATCTCTAAACCTTCCTTATCCACATACAAGTCCAAGCGCCTTTTGGCAAGTTCATTCCATATATCTGTGTGAAGAAATTGTGCCTCTGGTCCCTTTTAAATCTTTCCCCTCTCACCTTAAGCCTATGCCTTCTATATTTACTGGGAAAAAGACTGTGCATTCATGATATTGATGCCCCCTAAACTCCTCCATATGGTCAAACATGGAGAACAGGCCAAGGCAATTCAAACCCTCAAACCTATTCTGTCACTTATACTATGGCCGACTTGCATCTTTACCCAATCCATCTGTATTGGTTATGCTATCCCCAGCATCTTTCCCTAATGAAAACCATTAACCATTTAACTTCAGTTATGAAGTTTCCAAAAGTCTCATAAAACATTTTAAGAGGAGGAGGTTCCAGATTTTCATTCCCCTCTGTGTGACCCATCATTGCCAAACAGCCAGGTTCTGATTTTAAAATGATGCCCCTGTGACCTGCCCTCCTCTCTTCCCACCAAATGTCCCATTTAACGCAGCTTGTGGGGCCTAGGATTAACCCTTTAACCCTGGAATCTTTGAAATGGTTCGATGCTCTGCTCTCCCGCCAAGGTGTACATCCTGGAGACACAAGAGACTGCAGGTTCTGGAGTCTGCAGCAACATACAAGATGCTGGATGAACTCAAAGTGTCAGCCAGCATTTATGGAAGAAAATGTACAGTCAATGTTTTGGGTCAAGACCCTTCATCTGGACTGAAAGACAGACAGTGCACCCTATTGTGTTTGGTTGATGCTTTGCATAGATGTAGATACATTTCCAATCATCTATTCCAAACACCACTAACCTTTGGTAACATTTAGTTCTAACCAATCCATTTATCAGCCTGTGCCTCCTCAATCCCTAGTTTCACTGGAAGAAATCTCAGTGAAGTCATAAGCTTTTGACTGAATTAAGGAGTACACTCCCAGTTGGTGAGTACATTTGTTTCTGTGACAGATATAAACAAAAGTCACAAACTCATCACCACTGAAGTGCCATTCTATTTGTCAGCCATACCAGTGATAATATCTGGAAAGCATTTGCCAGCGATTACGCTAAAAGTCTATGTTTGATGTTGATGTTTCTACGTATTCACAATGGGCAAAGTTGTCAAGGGAAACGTCTTTTCTCCCAAAAGCTTTCATCGAATTCAAAACACAACAGGAAGCCAGGCGTTCAATAAGGAACATGTCCATTTTCGTAGTTCAAAAAAAAAGATGTGTTTGAAGTGGATTGAAAAGGAAACTGAATAAATGCCCTAGGGAGAAAAGAAGAGAAAGATAAGATGATGGGGGTGAGATGGAGAGAGGTGGGAAGAAGCTCATTTTGGCTGAGTAGTCAGTTTCACTGCTGCAAGTGCTAATAACTAACTGCTTAATAGATGCTCTGTTGAACCTTGATCATTGACTGCACAAAGGGCAAGAATCCACATAGGTCCATGTTCCCAAAATTGTTAGTGACCCTGTAGCCACAGTCCTCCAAGGTAGGGAATCCCAAAGATTCAGCAACCTTTTCAGAGAGCAAGCACACTTATCTCAATCCTAAACGGCCACTGCTTATTCTGCCAACATGTCTCCCAATTCTTGGTTGCCCTACCTGAAGACCCATCCTCTTAGTACAATCTCTGATCCTGATTAAGTATGCATCTCATTCGTCTGAGTTCCAGAGAGTCTGCTCCACCTTTCCGCATAAAACAACACCATCCTCTTCAGAGTCAATGAGTGATCTTTCTCCATAAAGCCTCTCAAGCAATTTGTCTTCCCTTGAAGCAGGAGATCAAAACTGTACACAGGATCCCGGGTAAGAGTAAGGAAAAGATAAAGAAAATGCATCGTCCTAATCTGCCAATGATTGTTTAGTATAGTGATTTTGTTTCAATTAATTCATACAAGAGATTTACCTTTATGATAATATTACAGTCCAGCTTTATTCAAAGAAGGAATTATTTTAGTAAAAGTAGTACCATTGAACAACAGTAGAGTGACATGTCATTTGCCTTGTTGGTTATTTCATTTGGTTTTGTTTGTGGAATGTGGAGGCTGGTGACAACAGTTATTGCCTATCCCTAACAGCCGCTAAATTGAGAAGGTCAATCACATTGCAGCGTCTGGAATCAGACTCAAGCCATACCGCTAAAAAGCATGAGATATTATTTCCCAAAGATCATTAATGAGTTTTTACAACTAATTTGTTACTGACTCATTTTTTTAATTCCCCAGTTTTCATAACGGGGATTTGAACTCATGCCATCAGATCTGTCAATAGCACAGTCTGCCGGCAGGATAACTTAACCAAGTCTATTGTGCCACTGACTAATTCTCTTGCTGGATATAAGCTGCTGAATGTAAAATAGGGGCAATAAAGCATCTGGCTCTTTGGTAGGACCAAAACTCTCTCTATGTCTGTCAATTACTGAGGAATAAACTAAGGACCACAGTGATGCAGTGATGGTTTACAGTGCCAGGGAATCCTGACATTGGGTACTGTTCGGGTTTTGCATGTTCTCCTTGTGACCACATGGGTTTTCACTGGGAGCTCCGGTTTCCTACCATATCCCAAAGGGGTGTGGTTTGCGAGGTTAATTGGCCACTGTAAATTGCCCCTAGTATGTAGGTGAGTGATGGGATTTGGGTGGAGTTGATGAGAATTCAGAGAGCATAAAAAAAATGAAATCAGTGTGGGATTGGTATAAAAGGGTGTTCGATAAATAGTACGGACTTAGTGGACCAAAGGGCCTGTTTCCTTGCTGTACCAGGAGGCAGAATTCAAAGAAGGTGAATATACTGAAACATCAAACACAGAAACAGAAAGAAAGGGACCAAAAGAAGTAACAAAAAAGAGATGTTAGAATTCAAAGAAAGCAACTAATTCTAAAATATAGCATTTCAAAACTCTCCTTCCCACAACCTAAAGAAGCAGGGCACCACTCAGAGTTAATCGCTATCTCAGCCAGATAAATCAGCAGTCATTGACAATAACAACATCATTGACATAGTCCATACTGAACTCTCTACGACACATGTACTAGGGAATTAACTCAACAAATTGGGGGAAAGCATGGCAGGTTGTGGAGGAGACCCTGATGAAAATGTTAAAGAGAGTGTTCAAGATTTTGTAGCAACTTGCAGTTCATACAATTGGAAGTTTTTTTTTCACTATTTGACAATATCACAGTTTGATTTTATTCTAAGGCAGATGGATACTTGTACACGTATCAACAAAATAGGCCAGAGAGAGGCATCTTCTGATTTTCCCTGACCTGTCTTGTCACCAGCTAATTTACATAGTAGTAATGAGTGCCCTTAGAATGTCAGCAACTTCTGGCTCAATCAATCCTTAAGCATCCTGATGTAATGCTGTAGCCAGGACAATACTTAAAGAGAGGATAAGCATTGGCAAAGCATCCAGAAAAGCAATTTATTTTTGTTTCTCCTCCCCCCCCCCATGTACACACACATGCAAGGATACCCATATACATACACACAGAGACACACATGCCTTCTTGTGGTATAAAGCTCATTTGCAAATGACGATCTGGCCCAGCAGTGAGATAAAATGCATGCACGGTACTGGAATGAGCATGCTCTCATTCACAGAACCTATCTAATCCATGTCTTAATTATTAAAAAGGTTTGCATTTTATTTTCCATTGAGGAAAGTACATCCTCTGCCAATGAGAGGGCTCAATTATTTATTTATTTCCTACAGTAATAGAAAGAAAGCAACACACAGTCATTTCCACACATTTTCATTGCTTTTCATTTATCTTCCAGGTACAGTAGTTCTTTTTCACACTGGGTGGCAGCTGATCTTTAGCAGCTAAACTTGGCAGCACATCTGTCTAAGAAGAGTGTTTCAGCCACTGTGCAAAAATGAGCTAGCTCTAGCCCGCTGTGTCCACAGAAGGGCAGAGGCCTATTCATCAACGGCTGGCGGCTGCTGAGAGGCACTTTCTGCAGCAGTCTGAACCTCCAGTGACTTTTCCGGGGTCTAGACGTCTCATGGTTATAATCAGTCAACTTCCCGCTGAACTTTCTCTCACCCTGCCGACCTTTGTCTCAACCCAGGCAAATGCTGCTCTGTGACCCCACAGGGGCCTAGCGGCCAGCAAAGCCTACAGCCTCCTTAACTATGCCATTGAGAGCAGGCAGACTTTCTGGGCCCAACTGCAGTCACTGATACCCTTACATTATAAACTCAGTTAGTCAGTGAGAATACAATATGCTATGATGAGCTGGGGTTTGGGGAGCGTTTCTGGTGGTGTGTGGTAGTGAATGGGCCTTTCTGAATATACAGTTTTCCCAAGAGATCCCCAACAGGAATAAAAAAGACAAAAATAATGTATAAATCCTATAAAAAGTAAAGTAAAAACATTTATAACAAAGAGGATTCACAAAGGCTTGAGCCTATTTCCATTATACAGACCCCTTGTGGGAACTACATTAAAGAGGAATTACTTTGCATAAAAATGGATTTCATACAGCCCCGGTTAGATGACTGACTAAAATGATAATACACAGCTGAAGGCATATCAATCAGCCAATGAAATAAAACCTGATGGGTTTCATAAAATTGGCCATTTTGTTTTTTTTTATTGTAAATGATTTTGCCTGTGCAAATTCTGCCGGTTTCTTTATGAAGAGCTTCAAATGATGTGGGTATGTGTGAATCTCCCACACTATCTCTCTCTTTCCTTTGATCCAGTGAATGAACAAATGATATGATATTTCTTCACGAGCAGGAAGCAGAGCGACAATGCAACAAGCCCAATTGCAAACTCAAGGGTCTTTTGACAGCAGCAATTAAGCAACTTAATTAATGAATGACTAAAGATGATAATATTTACCATGCAAGAGCATTCTGTTTTGCATTTTCATTTGCATCATACAGCGGAACGATTTTTACTAAGCTTCATGCCACTAAGATCTTTCAATGGTATTTTTTTACAATAAAGTCCTTTACTCCTCAGAGGGATTAACCCCAATGTTGTGAAATCCAACTTTTAGTGAAGGCAGCCTTCTTTTTCTAAGGGACAATTTCCTTGTGCTTTTGCAAGTGGAACTTTACATCAAAGTGGTAGATTAATTACTGATAAGAGGCTAATAAAATATTAATGACTTTTGTAATTAACGAACTCCAGAGCTGATGTCTGCTCATCACCCTTCCAGCCACCCGGTTAAGTGGCACAATCACTCCTATAACAGGTGCCACTTAGAACGAGCTGCTGCACAGACGTAGCAAGTGTCAGCCAGTGACTTGGTTCACCTTCCTGAAGTACAGACAAGTTGCAGTATTAAAGATGATGCTAACTGTGCGATGGAGTGAATCATTAGCAAATGGTCCCTCCAACGAACACCCTTAATCGCGGACTAGGTCTGAACAACATTTCATCCACGTGGATACACTGCAAGGCTGGACCAGCTCAAGAAGAAGAAAAGGTCATCACGTTGACAGTGACGGAGGAAAGTGAGGGAAAGAAATGTAAGCAATGTACTTTTCACCTCAGGCCAAGGTCAGGTAGACACTGGAGGAGCTGAGGTCCATAATTAGCATGAAACAATGCACCCGGATGCCTTCCCTATCACTGCATGGGGATTTTAAGCTGGCCAGTCTCTGAATAATTACCACAAACCTATCACCTGCAGAACCAGAGGAGCCAATACACTTGACCACTGTTATACCACCAGCAAGAACACTTACCATGCCATTCCATGCCCACACTTTGTAAAGTTCGATCACCTGGCTGTACTTCTACTACCGGCATATAGGCAGAGACTAAAAACTGCAGCATAAAGAGGGTATTGTCAAGGGAGGTGGAGAAATGTTTACAGGACCGCTTTGAGTTGGTGTACTGGACAATATTCAGGGATTCATCTTCAAACCTGAATGAATATGCCACAGTTGTCATGGACGTCATCAAGACTTGCGTGAATGGGCGTGTGCCTCTGAGGATAATACTGCACGTCCCCAAATCAAAAGCCATGGATGAGTCTGCTGAGGACCAGATCTGAGGCATTCAAGACCGGTGATCCAGAACTATACAGGAAGTCCAGATACGACCTACAGAAGACTATTTTAAGAGCTAAGAAACAATTCAGATTGAAGTTCGAGGTGGAATTGGATGCACGTCAGCTCTGGCGGGGTTTGCAGGCCATTACATATTACAAAGCAAGACCTAGCATCATGAATGGCTGTGATGCTTCACCCCCAGATGAGCTCAGCGCCTTTTATGCACAGTTTGAAAAGGTGAATAAAACTACACCTGTGCGAATCCCTGCGGGATCTGGTGACCCTGTGCTCCCTGTCTCAGAGGCTCACATCAGAACATCTTTCAAGAGGGTGAACCCTCGCAAGGCATCAGGTCCTGATGGTGTTCTTTGTAGGGCACTGAAAACCTGAGCCAACCAGGTGGCGAAAGTGTTCAAAGACATCTTCAATCACTCACTGCTGCGGTCTGAGGCTCCTACCTGCTTCAAAAGTGCCCAAAAAGAGCCGGGTACACTGCCTCAAAGACTTTCACCCAGTTACACTCACATCTATGGTGATGAAGTGATTTGAGAGGTTGGTCATAGCTAGAATCAACCCCTGCTTAAGCAAGGACCTTGACCCGTTGCAATTTGCCTATCGCCAGAATAGGTCTACAGTGGATGCAATCTCACTGGCTCTCCACTTGGCCTTCGATCAGCTGGACAATAGTAATACCTACATCAGACTGCTGTTTATTGATTACAGATCAGCCTTCAACACAATCAGACCCTTAGTCCTAATGAACAACCTCCAAAGCCTGGACCTCTCTACCGTCACCTGCAACTGGATCCTTGCCCTCCTAACTGGGAGACCACAGTCAGTGCAAATTGGAAATAACATTTCCTTCTCACTAATAATCAATACTCACACACCTCAAGCTTGTGTGCTTAGCCCACTGCTCTAACCTTGTTACACCATGACTGTGTGGCTAGGTGCAGCTCAAAGGGCATCTATTGTCACAACTATTGTTGGCAGAATTTCAAATGGTGCAGGAGCAAGATAGATCAACTGGTTCAGTGGTGTCACTACAACAACCTTTCACTCAGCGTCAGTAAGATCAAGGAATTGATTGTGGATTTCAGGAGGGGGAAGTCAGGGGAACTCACACCAGTCGTCACTGAGGGATCAGCAGTGTAATAGGTATTGAGCACTTTCAAGTTCCTGGGTGTCAACATACCTGACAGTCTATCTTGGACCCAACATATTGCTGCAATTACAAAGAAGGCACAACAGTGGCTATCTTGCATTTGGAATTTCAGGAGACTTAGTATGTCATCAAAGCTCTTTCAAATTTCTACAGATGTACTGTGGAGAACATTCTAACTGAAACGACCTGTACAGACCTAATCACTAATTCATGCAGCACTATGATCACTTTACAATGTAATAGACATTATTTTCTAATTGTTTTCTTTTTCATAAAAAATTGTATATGTTGTTATTTTATGCTATGTATTTCTAATGTTATGTACCTGTGATGCTGTTGCAAGCAACCTTTTGCATCTATGCATACATGCACTTGAGTTTATGACAATAAATTCAACTTTGACTTTATGTGACTTCATGAATAAGGGTTATAATTGCCTTTAATGTAGTGTGAGAAATACTTGAACATTTTCCTTCCCTCAAAAGCAAGGGTGAGAAATGTTGTGGAAGCAACAGAACACAGACCCGTTGCTTCTGATAGCCATTGAAATTGTGAAGCATGTAAATGTATCCAAAATCATGAATAACAGGTGTGAATTTTAACTCTCCCCACTATGCATGCCTTGGTGTAAAAGGTGCAATTCACACTACGTGCTGTTGCCAATAATCCTCCTGTACCTCACTCTAAATGGCAACACTTCTATGAGAGAGTTATCATCACGGACTGCTTGGTAGTGAAAGGAATCACAAAATGGAACTGAATTTCATCGTGGGATGCTGCATTCTGAACTGTTTGCAATAATTTTCTTATCTCTGGGTTAAATTTGAACTGAGGGAGCAAGTAAATTGGGGACAAAACATGGAGTGTTGCAATTATAAAGAGAGCAACAAAAGTACTCAGAACTTGCTTCATGGAAGAAAAGAGAGATAGGAAAGAATCTCAATGCATATAAAATCATTTATAACCATCTTTCAAATTACAACTACTCCAAGGAAAGGAAGTAATAAATATACTTATTTATTTATATTTAACCGTGTCTACGCCCACCCGCACAAGCCAGCGAGCACTGTGAGGGTTATGTTTTTTGACTTCTCCAGTGCGTTCAACACCATCCGCCCTGCTCTGCTGGGGGAGAAGCTGACAGTGATGCAGGTGGATGCTTTCCTGGTGTCATGGATTCTTGATTACCTGACTGGCAGACCACAGTACGTATGCTTGCAACACTGTGTGTCCGACAGAGTGATCAGCAGCACTGGGGCTCCACAGGGGACTGTCTTGTCTCCCTTTCTCTTCACCATTTACACCTCGGACTTCAACTACTGCACAGAGTCTTGTCATCTTCAGAAGTTTTCGGGTGACTCTGCCATAGTTGGATGCATCAGCAAGGGAGATGAGGCTGAGTACAGGGCTACGGTAGGAAACTTTGTCACATGGTGTGAGCAGAATTATCTGCAGCTCAATGTGAAAAAGACTAAGGAGCTGGTGGTAGACCTGAGGAGAGCTAAGGTACCGGTGACCCCTGTTTCCATCCAGGGGGTCAGTGTGGACATGGTGGAGGATTACAAATACCGGGGGATACAAATTGACAATAAACTGGACTGGTCAAAGAACACTGAGGCTGTCTACAAGAAGGGTCAGAGCCGTCTCTATTTCCTGAGGAGACTGAGGTCCTTTAACATCTGCCAGATGATGCTGAGGATGTTCTACGAGTCTGTAGTGGCCAGTGCTATCATGTTTGCTGTTGTGTGCTGGGGCAGCAGGCTGAGGGTAGCAGACACCAACAGAATCAACAAACTCATTTGTAAGGCCAGTGATGTTGTGGGGATGGAACTGGACTCTCTCACGGTGGTGTCTGAAAAGAGGATGCTGTCTAAGTTGCATGCCATCTTGGTCAATGTCTCCCATCCACTACATAATGTACTGAGTGGGCACAGGAGTACATTCAGCCAGAGACTCATTCCACCGAGATGCAGCACAGAGCGTTATAGGAAGTCATTCCTGCCTGTGGCCATCAAACTTTACAACTCCTCCCTTGGAGGGTCAGTCACCCTGAGACAATAGGCTGGTCCTGGACTTATTTCATAATTTACATATTACTATTTAACTATTCATGGTTCTATTACTATTTATTAATTATGGTGCAACTGCAATGAAAACCAATTTCCCTCGGGATCAATAAAGTATGACTATGACTATGACTATATACCTCAAGAAATGAAACACTGGAAACATACAGCAAGTCAAGCAGCTACTGTGGAGAGGGAGAAACAGAGTTAACATTTCAGGCCAAAGACCTTATTTCATCAAAATTTTCTAGTTCTGATGAATGGTCTTCAACATGAAATATTGACTCTCTCTCCACGGATGCTGCCTGACTTGCTGAGTATTTCCACACTTCCTATTTCAGATTTCCAGCATCTGTAGTTTTTTTTTAAATTTTCACCGCTTTAGATAAATATCACTAGAAACCCCAGTTCCACCTTTTCTTCTTGGAATGTGAATAAGGAATTTACTCAGGTATATATCAAAGATATATTCTTCCTGTCTAACTGCTTGAATACCCCTTGTTACCATGATGTATTTTCACTGACAAACCTAAACCCATTATTTCCTTCAGAGAACGGTTATATCAGTGGAGAGGGACTGCACAACTGGATTACTTTAGTTGCAGCTTCTAGTAGTTTGCAGACGTGATATATGTATGTAAAGTTCACGGCCAATATACTTAGACTGATATCTGGTCACCGTTATATTGTTGTCTGTGGAATCCATCCGTGTACAAACTTACTGTTGCATGTCCAACAACAGAATTGAGACCAAACTTCAGCAGTACAAACTTAGAAAAGATGTTGTGTAAGAAGTTTTCTTTTAAGTATCATGAATAAACCAGTTGTGATCTCTTCTTGTTTAATTTTACTAGAGCTAGATTTTATTTCTTCTCTCACAGCTTATGGTTGTTTTAATAGAAGAGAGAATATTAGAGAAGTGATGGAACAGAACAAATAGAGACAGACAGATTTGAGCCATTGATTGACCTGAAGAATGGGGACAAATTATTAGACTGAATGAGATGGAGAACTCAATGCCCTCCAAAGTCTGAGAGAGGACAGAAACTCTATCAACTGAATAGGATGAATTAATGGTCAGGTTTTGAGAGATAACCAAGGCCCTGCAAAAGTTTGAGATGAACTTATGAAAGTTCAGCTATGTTGCAGGCGAGACAAATTGTGGACATGTTTAACAATTGCAAAGAAGGATATTAAAATAATGAGGCATTTTTTCTTTTCTCAAGGCAGCTATGAGTTTTTGGGACTCTTCTCAAAGACCAATGAATGCAGAGACTTCTTATATTTTAAAAGAAAGAGGTAGAAAGATCTTTTATTCACAAGAGAGAGACTGGTTACTGCAAGGAGACTGGAATGAGGAGAAACAATTCTGATCTTATTGAACAATGGCGTAGGCTCAAGGGGTGAGGTGACTAACTCCTGCTCCTAGTTTATGCATTCGTATGCTCATACATTGCCTCAGCAGAGGCTATGAATGCCATTAGGTGATATTACTCAAGTACACCCTCCTATACTGTAACTGTCTACACCTGGAAAGCACATCAAGAGAATTATTGCCTGAATATTCATCCCAATTAATCATGGCACATAATGGCATCAGCACTGGCTTCCCTGACTCTGATACATTTCACTGTCTCTAATGGAAATCATTTCAGAGGTAGAATTGAACGTGATGATACTACTATGTAGGGCATTTACTGTTAATGAGCAGGGATGAATCTCTAGGCAATAACTCTTTTGAAGTACCTTCCGAGTACAGTCATTGCTGTAATGTAGGAGGGAGTGCTGGAAGATTATAAGAATTGTAAATTAGCTAAGTTACAAGCAGCTGTAGTGGTGAGACACTGATTCGGCCACACAAGTTCAAGTCCACCATGAGAAAGTTCAGATGAGGGAGTTAGATAAATGTGTCATTTTTTAAAATAGTGAGTAACAGCAACTATTGTATTGTCGTAAAAGCCACATGATCCTAGTATCCTCCAAAGACACATTCCTCCCACTGTCTCCCTTTCCCCACTGTTTACCTGTTCCTCCCTCCCCACCTCTGTTACTTGATCCCATGCTCCACCTTTGTCTGCTTTCACATTCCATCATCTGCAGCCCTTCTAACTGTGAGCTACTACCACCTCCTGACTTCTGACACCAGTCCCATTCTCCCCATTCCCTCATCTACTTATCACCTGGACCTACCTATCATGTGCTAGGTCTTGTTCCATCCCTTCCTTCCACCTTTTTATACTGGCTATCACACGCCCCATCCCCATCTTTCAGTCCAGGTGAAGGGTCTCAACCTAAAATGCTGATTGATAAATTTTCCTCTACACCACAGATGCTTCCTGACCTGTTGAGTTCTCTTAACTCTGGAATCCAGCATCAGCAGTCTCCTGCGTCTCAAAGGAAGGAAATTTGCCATTCTTACCCAGTCTGGCCTGTGCATGACTACCTTTTAGCCTTCTTCCCAGTTCAAGCAGGAGAAATAAGAGATAGGCGATAAATACCAGCTGAAGCAGTGACCTCAATTTCCTGTGATTTAATAAGTAATTAAAGAACTCAAACCTACACAGTGGTGGAATCTTGCTGCTTATTGACAGATCTGATGTAAAGTCACTGGGAATGTTCTCAGAGTTGAATGGTATTTTTAAAATCTAAATGTTCAAAGTGTTAAAGGAGAAGTTTGCTTGAGATAAAGTGGATCTGCAGACAATTCTGGCAATAAGCAAAGCACAATTCTACCTGTATTAATGACATGCCAAATTTACAAAGGGGCCTGATAATCACTCCTCAAACTGTTATATTTCCTCTCCTCATTCATTAGTTGTTCCACTCAATACCTATAATGAATAATGCTCCAAAATATTAACACCTTTTCTCATCTCACTGCTGCCCAGGCAGAAGATGTGGGAGCCTGAAGACACACATCTCAAAGTTCAACCACTGTTTATTCCCAACTGCCATCAGGTTCTTGAAACGACCTGAAAACCCGAACACTTCTTTATGCCTCTCTCAATTTGCACTGGTGTTATTATGTTTAGTTTGTTATTTCTGTTCATGTGCAAGTTATGTATAATTTACGTTCAGTTAATCTTTGCTAACTTATGGTTGTTATGTTTGTAAGGTACTCTGCTGTGACTGCAAAATTCTGATTTTCATGGCATTTGTACCATGTGTATGCCTGAACTTGAACTTCAGTACTTAGATGACAATGACCATGATTTACATACTCATTGGACTTTGTTTCTATTTATCCATGATTAACAAAACCAAACGCACCCTATCTATTGACACCAAACAACAAAGCAACAAATCTCCCTTAACTGGAAATTTCAGATGCAGATAACTTTGTGAATTAAATTATGGATGACATTATTCACTGCTGTATACTTTCTGTTCCTTAGAAAATAAATGTCCTTTTCCTTCTCTCTATCACAGGATGTCTCACTCTCTCACCCAATACCATCTCTTTTTCAAAACTGCACTGTCCCTGAAGATGTGGGGAGCAAGGAAGAATCAAGATGTCTTGCTTTTTGACTCCCTATGCAACATTGCCTCCAGTAGATCCACCAGCTCATAAATATGTGGAAAATCTTACTTCCTTGAAGGTGGTTTTAAAGCGACCTCCAAGTCTATTTCAAGATGTTCCAAAACACCTTGGAGCTGTGAAGTGTGTGATACAAGAAATACAGTGGTCAATTGCATCGAACATTGTGCAAGGCAATATTGGCCAGGACACTGAGAAGGAAGGACACATACATCTGTCAAAATACTGCAATTGGAACTTTCAAGCTCATATGTGTGAGCCTTCGTTTAACATTTCATCCAATGAAAAGCAGCTCCAGCCATATCACACTTCCTTCCTATTCTACCTGGGGAGTCAGCTGAAAGTTCTATGCTCAGATCTCCAGAGTGACCATGGACCTATAACCATCTAACTCAGAGGAGAGAGCAGCATCCATGAAGTCCCCAGCTAACGAAACAGGAAGTTATATAATTACAAGTTTTTACAATATTTAAACAAGTTGTTGTTTAAATATTAAGGCATATTCCTATTTAATTAGTTCCCCTGGGCAGATTTTGCTGGTATTGCAGGTGCCTCCTGTAGTATAAGAAATATGTCTGCATAACCACTGGTAATTTTATGATCACTCAATTTTTGCCCAACCCAATTTAAATGAAAACCTCTCTTTAATCATAACCACTTAAGCATCTGTAATTGAATGAGCCCCTATTTCACAATACAAACAAAACCCCAGAGATGACAGATTCCAAACTATTTAACTTTTTCACTCGCACAAATCAATAATTAACATTCAGCGAAGTGTCTTCTAGAAGGAATGAACTCAATTGATTTTTACCCCGTAAAATCAATTCTATTTCATATGCATGTGGCACACACAAATAGAGATGCACCACAATAAAAGCTGTTGCCTGTAAAAATCAAAACTTCCCTCTCAATACTAATAAATGCAGTCATGAAACTGTTTCTGTGCTATTGAAGATATGGTCATCAAATAGCAATCTTCACTTTTGCACCAAAAAAGGAATTTAGACCTCTTTATTTATAACATCGCTGCCAGTATTTATCCGTTCCTGATTTGCCCCTTGAGGAGGCAGCTAGGAATCAACTTCATTGTAGAACATAGAATCATAGAGTCACACAGCAGAAAACAGGCCTTTAGGGCCAACTTCGCCCTTCTGACCAAGTGGTATATCCAAGATAACCAGATTGGAAATGTTGCTTTAAGGAAAGAAGGGAGGGGGGCAAGGTTTAAAGGAGATTTATGAGCAAGGATTTTTGACATAGAGAATGGATCGCACTGCCAGGGAAAGTGGTGAAAGAAAATATGATTGCGGCATTTAGATGGCACGTGAACAGGGAATGGAGAGATAGAGACCATGTGCAGGCAGAAGGGATTAGCTTTTTTTGGCACTATGGTCATGAGCCGAAGGGCTTCTACTGTGCTGTACTCGACTATGTTCTGTTTGATATGTCCCATTTGCCATTTTTGGTCCATATCCTTCTAAACCTTTTACAAAGTGCAGAGAGCACAGAATATTACAGCACAGGAACAAGCCCTTGGGCTCATGATATCTGTGCCAAAAACAATGCCAAATTAAAATAAATCTCTTCTGCCTGTACAATCTCCCTCCATTCCCTGCATATTTATGTCTCTCTAAAAGCCTCTTAAATGCCGCTATCATATCTGCTTCCAACACTACCACTGGCAGCCTGTTCCAGGCACCTACCATTTTCTGTGTAAAAACCTGCCCCACACTTCCCCTAAACTACCCCCTCTCACCTTAAGTGCATATCCTTCAGTATTTGACACTGTACTACTCTGGGAAAATAGATTTTGATAGTCTTCCCTATCTATCCATGTACCTGTCAAAATGAATTTTCTATATTTTCTATCCATGTATAGTTTAGAAAAGATGTTTTCTAAGCATCGTTTAAATATTGTAATTCTACCTTCCTCTACCACTTACTCTGGCAGCTCATTACATCTACCCAACATGCTCAGTGTGAAAAGGCTTTTCTTTAGATCTCTTTCAAATCTTTCCCCTCATCCTCCTTCCCTTTCTGCTCTAGTCCACTCTCCTCTCCTATCAGATTCCTCCTTCTCCAGCCCTTTACCTGTCTACCCACCGAACTTCACCTATCACCTTCTAACTAGCCTCCTTCACCTCTTCTAACAAGCGAGAATCTGCAGATGCTGGAAATCCCAGCAACACGCACAAAATGCTGGAGGAACTCAGCAGGCCAGGCAACATCCATGGAAAAGAGTACAGTTCACGTTCGGCAGGACTGGAGAAGAAAACCCGAGGAGTAGATTTAAAAGGTGGGGGAGGGGGGAGAGAAACACAAGGTGATAGGTGAAACCAGAAGGGGGATGATGAAGTAAAGAGCTGGAAAGCTGATTGGTGAAAGAGACAGGAAGCCATGAAAGAAAGAAAGGTGGGGGGGGGGGAGGAGAAGCACCAGAGGGAGGTGATGGGTGGGCAAGGAGAGAAGGTGAGAGAGGGAAAAGGGAATGGGAAATGGTGAAGGGGGGGGGGGCATTACCGGAAGCTCCAGAAATCAATGTTTATGCTGTTAGGTTGGAGGCTACCCAAACGGAATATAAGGTGTTGTTCCTCCAACCTAACTGTGGCCTCAACATGACAGTGGAGGAGACCATGGATAGTCATATTGAAATGGGAATGGGAAGTGAAATTAAAATTAGTGGCCAGTGGGAGACGCCATTTTTTCAGTTGGATGGAGCCTAAATGCTCAGCGAAGCAGTCTCCCAATCTACGTTGGGTCTCACCGATATTCAGGAGGCCACACAGTACATGACCCCAACAGACTCACAGGTGAAGTGTCGTCTCACCTGGAAAGACTGTTTAGGGCCTTGAATGGTAGTGAGGGAGGGGTGTAGGGTTAGGTGTAGCACTTGTTCCGCTTGCAAGGATAAGTGTCAGGAGGGAGATCAGTGGGGAGGGACGAATGGTCAAGGGAATTGTGTAGGGTGAAATTCCTACACAAGCAGAAATTCCTACACAAGCAGAAAGTGGGAGGCAGGGAAAGATCTGCTTGGATCTTCCAACCATGTTACTTGTAAATGACAAAACCAAGGATTCGGCAGTGCAGTAGATATGGCAATTGCATTTATGAATTTGCACATGTCAGCTAATTATTATTTAATTGTGATAGTACTTAACTCCATACTTGTCGTCGTGCTTGTCGAGACTTCGACAGAGCACAGAAACACTTCGTTACCTGTTTGCATTCGGCCTTCACTAAGAAATTGGACCGTCGAGTCAACTGACTCTGAAGATTAGTGGTATTCATTTAATGTTTAGATTTTCTTTTCAGCCACAGTGTAGGCTTCGTTTTCCATTTAAGAGTTTTAGTTAATGGCCCTATTTGGCCTAGCATCTATTGTTATTTTCCCTTTAACTGTTCGCATTTAAGTTTTGTGAACTATCGACCTGCTTCGGTGTCTCTCACTCCACACTTGGGCCATATCCAAACCTGGTAACACAAGGATGGACCCAGCAGAGAGAGAGCAGCTGACCTTGGCCGTGAGATTCATTGGTCAGGTAGGAGACAAGCAAACAGGCAGTGAAGTGTTGCTGTGCTCTGTTCAAGTCTCGACAAGTACTAAGACGAAAAGTATGGAGTTAAATACTATCACGTTTAAATAATAATCAGCCGACACGTGCAAATTCACAAGTGAGATTGCCATATCTACTGCGCTGCGGAATCCATGGTTGTGACAGTAAGAACGCCATCCCCTTCCCTTAAGTCCTCCATCTCTGCCGCATCTGCTCTCAGGATGTTGCTTTTTCATTCTACAACGAAGGAAATGTCCTCTTTATCAAAGAAGGGGGCTTCCCTTCCTCCACCATCAACACTGCCCTCAACTGCATCTCTTCTATTTCATGCATGTCTGCTTTTACCCCATCCTCCCGCCACCCAACTAGGCATATTGTTTTCCTTGTCCTCACCTACCACCCAACTAGCCTCCACGTCCAGCACATAATTCTCCGGAACTTCTGCCATCTCCAACGCACATCTGGTAATGTTTAAACGGGCCCATGCAGGGGATAGTGAATACATGAAATGAGCTGCCAGAGAAGGCAGTTGAGACAGGTATGACAGTACCATTTAAGAAGCATTTGGATAGGTACGTGGAAGGGCATGGCTTAGAAGGATATGGGTTCAGTGGAGGAAACTGGGACTAGCTGGGAGGGCACTGTGATCAACATGGACTGATTGGGCCGAATGGCCTGCTATATTACTCTATGACTCTCTTGAGTGGCTGATTTAATAATGACATGACACACTGTGCAAATCACACGGACCCAGAAGTACTAGTTACATATTCTGTGCAATCAGCTTGTCTCAAAAATTAAGGAGACTGTATTTTTATAGCACCTTTTAAAATCTAAAAGCACTTCATAGTCACTTTCGTAATAACCCTCAATTTAAAGATAAGTAGCTTCCACAAACAACAAAGTAATAATGACCTTATAAACTGTAAAGAGATTAATAATGACACACTTTTGGGAAGTACACCTGCGCTTTCCATGCTTTTTTCCAGCCACATAACAGGGCAGAATGGGGCTTGATCTAACATCTCACCTGAAAGGAAGCACATAACTAGGTAACTCTCTCTTATTCAGGCTGAGATCAGCCCAGACCTTCATGTTGAATGAAGTCTTTGGCATGAGACGAAGACACAGCCTTCAGAGAGACAGCCTCATCCTACCCTAACAGGGCTGCACCTTGAACACAGAACATTGGACAGTACAACACAAAGAACAGCTCTGTGCTGTTCAGCTCACAATGTTGTGCTGAACTAATTAAATCGGTAAATAAATGCTTAACTACACTGATCCCTTCTACCTACACAAGCTCCGTATCCCTCCATTCTTTGCATAATTATGTGTCTATCTAAGAGCCTCGTAAATGCCACAAGTCTATCCGTGGCAACACATTCCAGGCACCAACTACTCTCTGTGTAAATAAACTTACCCCACACATCCGCTTTGAACTTACCTCCTCTCACCTTAAATCCAAGCCCTCGAGTGGTAGATATTTCAACCCTAGCAAAATATAATGGCTGCCAACTCTATCTGTGCCTCTCATAGTTCTGTAAACTTCTATCGGGTCTCCACTCAGCCTCTACTGCCCCAGAGAAAGCAACTCAGGTTTGTCAGACCTCCCTTATGGCACCAGTGGCTATGAATCATGAGCCATTGCTGACAGTGAGGAACCAGGATAAGTGATGGTTGCAGATATGAAACAACAAGGCTCCCTCAACAGGGAAGTCCTGCAGGAAAATAACGCTACACGGGGTGAAGATTTGTACAGCACAGAACCAGGCCCTTCAACCACAGAGTCTGTGCTGACTACTAACTGCCCAGCTGGCACTAATACTTCCCACTTTCCCATCAGCTCCCAGCCCCTCACAGATTATGCCACTCATCCGCAAACCAGGGGCTTCTACTGCAGCCAATTAACTTTACTGACAGGTTGGTCTTTGAGAAGTAGAAAGAAACCAGAATACCAGAGCATGATTACAAGTGGAATGCGCGAACCCCACATACGGACAGTGCCCGAGGTCAGGATCAAACCTGGGTCGCTGGAGCCGTGAGGCAGCAGCTGCGCTACTGTGCTGCCTAGGCCGAATAACGTGCCTTGGCCCAAATGCTGAATTTGCATTTTGAATTAGAATGTCCTTCTTAACGCTGCCGCAGAGGTTCTCTGAGGTGCTGTGGGCCTCTTTCCTACAGAAGAGAATATACGTATTTAAAGGGAAGTCCCTCTGCCTGCACAAAGATGGCCAGGTACCCTTCCAACTACGGCGTACTTCAGATCACAGGTTGTATCTCTCACTGGTGGAAACTTTGCACCTCGCACTCCTATTTTCTTTTCAAAAAACAGAACCATGGGCCGATCTTTTCACTCTCTATTCCAGGGCATTCTTTATCAATATGTCACATGTGTAACTCAAATTTCCACAGCCTCTCCCTCTTTTCCATCTCTCTAATCTCTACTAAACCACCAAGTTTTCCATGCTATTCCACATCTGGCCATTTGTACGTTCCTGATTCCATGACTCCACCAAAGGTGGACAAAAACTATCCAGGGTTTAAGGTTTTTAATTCTCATCCTTGATTACTCTTGCCCTGTGCTTTATCTTAATGCTTTAAAGTTGGCCTTTGTGGACAAGTTGTTTTTCGGTTGTTATCCTAATCTCTCCTTGGTATCAGATCTAGTCCATGAAATGCCTTGAGACGTTTGACAAAATACTGATGTTGTGGTTAGAAAGGACAAGATTTGTAAACCTTCCCAAAATTAGATGGTCAATGATTGAAGTTTTTGGTAGGTGCAGAAGATAGTGGAGAGATCATCTGTGTGGTATTTCCATTAATATTACAGTAAATGAGGGCAAAACGCTCTGGGGTATTCAAGTGATTTGTACGTCTAGCTTGTTGGAAATTATTCTGGCTGCACTTTGCTTCACATCCATAAGGCTGTCGAATCCATGTCGAGTTCAGCTCTGACTGGCAACTCCTAGGCTGCCGCCGGTGCCAAACTATATTGGTCTTTGCTGTTCCTTTGGTTTCATCAACTGAGTGAAGAGGGAGGGCCTGCTACGTGGGCAACATCTTGCTCTCCATATCACCTGGCTTGCGTACTAGTTTGCATATCACATAGACAGCTGGGTTGCAAATCCATGGTCAACCCTGACCAACGGAAGGCCTCAAGGGATTCACATGTATCATGAAATTTCACATGGACATACAAATTAGAAGCAGGAGTAGGCTATTTAGCCCCTCAAGCCTGGTTAGCAATTCTGTAAGATCATGGCTGATCTGATTGTAGCCTCTAGTCTGTGTTCTCTTACGATTGCCTCCCTCCCCTCAGGCAGAAAATACCACCAGGCTCACGGACAGCTTCAATCCTGCTGTTATTAAATGGACCTCTTATATAATAAAAGTGGACTTTTGATCTCTCAATCTACCCCATCATGGACCTTGCACTGTATTTGTTAACCTGTGCTGTACTTCCTTTGTAAGTATAATACTATACTTCACATTCTGTTTTTTCTTGTTAGCTATATATGGAATGGTCTAAATGGCATGCAACCAAAAGCTTTTCATTGTATCTCAGTACATGTGATAATAAACAACCAGTTACTAATTACTATTCCCACTTACCCACAATAACCAACCACACACTGCCCCCCCCACCACCCGCACCCCCTCACTTATCAAGGACCTGCCTATCTCTGACTGAAAAGTACTCAGTCTCTGCCCTCACCACCCTTTGAGGAGACAAGGCCCAAAGATTCACAACCTCTGAGAGAGAAAAATAATAAATTTACATAAACACACTCATTAATAATACCCCAGAACCAGTGCAATTAGGCAGTGAATTTAAATGTGATGACTTGATTTTTATCCTTTTCACTAAAAGACATTCCTACACGTAGAGAGCATTGACCCTGTTTTAGGTTTGTGAAAATAAGCTTATCCGCATTTTTTTAAATAAGAATATCTTGAACTCTACCAATGAGCAACATGACTGAAAACGGCATATAAAACATCACTGGAACCATTGAACTTTTATAGTGTTCCCCAGTCGGATTCCAAACAGAGCAAACTAATGTTTACAGGAGGGGAGTTTAAAAAGCAGCACAGTATGGAACTCAAAGAACTGCCGCTCTGCCTCCTCAAACCTATGCAACTGTTCACTTGGATTATAGCCAATTAGTACCTTGACTCCATTCGTCCCTCATGTTTTTTATGATCCTTAATACCCCCTATGCCATCAGCGTCAGTTTTAAAATGGTCTGCTGACACTCAGCGTTAGCAGTCTGTGAGGAGAAGGTTCCAATTTTTACTGTTCTTTGTGTAAAAAAGCAGTCCTCAAAATCACCCCTAAAAGCCGGGGTCTACTTCTAAGAGTATCCCCCTTTGTTCTGGATTCCCCCATCACAGGAAATAATACCCTATCACATCCTTTAATAATATTAAACGATGCTTCAGGTCAAGACCCATTGACCTCCTTCAACAGAACGCAAAGCAGTGGAGGAACTCACTGTATCAGGCAGCATCAATGGGGAGAAATGGACCGTTGGCATCTGTCAAGACCTTTCATCTGGACTCAGAGAAAGAAGGGGGGGTAACCAATTTCTCCACCTTTGTAAATTGGTTCTCTCCCCTCTTTCTTTCAGTCCATTTCCCTCACTGACGCTGCCTGACCCACTGATTACTTCCTGTGATTTATGTGTTACTCCACGTTCCAGCATCTGCAGTCCCTTGCGTCTCTATAGTCTTAAACATCTTCGTTCCATCAATTTATAATTAATTTGTAACATTTAAAATAATTTCTGCTGATAAATGGGACATCTCTCCCTTTTGACTTAGTAATATTAATGTAAAGAGCCATATTTGAGTGCCAAAGGACTATTACTGACAACATTCTTTCTCTTATGTTAAGCTGCATCATGTGCTTCAGAGAAATACAGCTCTGTGCTTACTGAGCCTTTTCAGATGATGCAGATTTTTACAGAATGTTGTGTTAATCTATGATACCAAGTCTGCAGCAACACTTTATTTTATCATTTAGACTGTAAAAAGAAAATTGATGTTTTTGATGGAATTTATAATCGCATGGAGATGGCAGCTGATTAAGGGGCGGGCAACTGGGGAAAATACTGCACTGAGACAAGAATGTGTGTTGATCAAGAAACAGCTGCCTTCTTGTTCATCACCAGGTTTGTTTATGACTTCTCCATGATGTGGGAGGAGGCGAAAGCTGCTTCTCTTCCATCTCAGCAAGTCGGCAGCACTCCAGATTCTGCGTCATGCAGTTGTGGGTTCAAGTTCCAGCCCAGAAGCAAGAGGCCAGAGGTCTGTACAGTGCCGACAGTATGTTGCATCACTGGAGGTACTGTTACTTGGAGGTAATGTTGAACTCATTCCTGTCTGCCTTAAATCTATGTTATAGTTGCTGCAAGGCAGAACAGAATCCTGGTTATCTTTCCATGTTTTGGTATTTTCAGTACAGATTATCGTTCCTTGCCAAACTATTTTACACTCAGCGGCCACTTTATTAGGTGCCCTCTGTATCTAGTAAAGTAGCCACTGAGTGTATGTTCATTGTATTTTGCTACTGTAGCCTATCCACTTGAAGATTGGACATGTTGTCCGTTCAGAGACCACACCACAGTGTAATGGGTTGTTACTTGAGTTACTGTCGCCCTCCTCCCCTCTGTCAGATTGAACCACTCTGGCCTTTCTCCTCTGGCCTATCTCATTGACAAGGTATTTTTGCCCACAGAACTGCTGCTCACAGGATGCTTGTATTTTTGTTTTATTGTTTTCTGCACCATTCTCCGTAAACTCCAGAGACTTGTGTGTGTGAAAATCCCAGGAGATCAGCAGTTTCTGAGATACTCAAACCACCCCGTCTGGCACCGACAATCATTCCACGGTCAAAGTCACATAGATCACATTTCCTCCCCATTCTGATGTTTGGCCTCAAGAACAACTGAACCTTTTGACCGTGTCTGCCTGCTTTAATGCATTAAGTTGCTGCCACATGATTGGCTGATGAGATATTTGCATTAATGAGCAGGTGTACAGGTGTGCCTTATAGAGTGGCCACTGAGTTGGATTGTCATTCCATTCAAAAGTCAGTACCTTTAACCAGGCAGCACTCCCTCAGCCTAGATTACAGTGCGCACATGTGCAGAGTAGAAAACAAACCCTCGAGCTTCTGATTCAGAACAGACCATGCCAAGTTGGCCAATGCCTGCAGCCTCCAATAATTACTTACAACCGGGTCAATCGTCCCAGGTCACACATATTCATTGAGGTGACGGTTTGAGACCATTTGTGTAAGCACAGGGCAGGCTGAAAAGCTGGATCCTTGGAATTCAATAGTCCTGCCTGAATCTGCCCTCACTTTCTCTGACATAAGGTCAACCCTTACTGGAAAACAACAGCGATGCTCAGAGGACAGAACTGCACTTAATTAACTCCTGCAAAGAATCTATGGTTTACACTTATCACTGCATCAAGATAAAACACCACATAACAGACAACACACATAAAATGCTGGTGGAATGTAGCAGGCCAGGCAGCATCTATAGGAAAAGGTACAGTCGACATTTCAGGCCTAGACCCCTTGTCAGGACTAACTGAAAGACCACATAACAGAAGCAGCTTACTGAGTGTATATCCCATGCCGCATAGGAGAAGGAAGAAAATTTGCTCTTACATTACCCTTCCCAATTATCACAGTCAAATGAGATTCTTTTGTAAAGCATAATGTAGAAAATATGACAGCCATTTCTGCACAGCAAGATCTCCTCTACAGATCAAACCATTGCGCATTAAATGCTACAGAACAGGAAAATGGAAGCTTCATGTCTACATGGTTTCTCTGAGTTACAGTATATTGGAGCACCTTGGGAGAAATGGCTGAACAGAGAGCTTTTCTGTTCAAAAGCAACTTATGTGTGCAATTCACAAAGTGCTGGCGGAACTCAGCAAGTCAGACAGTATCTATGGAGGGGAACGGTCAGTTCATGTTTCGGGTCAAGACCCTTTGTCCTATCCTCTTCACGTGCCTTGCATGAACTGACAGGCAGATAAACTCCATCCCCAATTACTACACTGACAAAGACATTCCAAGTTGACTTTCTTTAATGTAGCAACTGGCGGTAGGGTAAAACTGACAGAAAGAAAAACATACAATCAAAAGGTGTCCAAATTCCCATTATGATTAAGTAAAAGGCAAGCATTAAGTATACCACAAATGATACAAAATAATACACAAGATGCTGTATACAAATAAGTTCCAAATATATCATAAAGATAGGCTACTGGTAAGCAAGATGTTGCTGCATACAATGTATCTTATGCACATTTTCTCACTACAGGTTAGCAAGAACATATGGCCCGCGTGAATATTCCATCTGTATTTTATCTGCACACAAGCCATTCAAATATCTCTGATTTGTGGAAATATGCATATACATCAATAAATAATAAACCCAAAGATTACTTTTACGTACCGACGATGCTTTCAAAGACCTGAACGTCAGGATGACGTCGGATGAAGAGGCACAAGCTCTCCCTCAACTCTACATGGAGAACTGTCTCGATGCCTACTGATGATGTCATTAACTAGAGACGCTGATCACATGACCTAAATGACTGCTATACAAAACTACCAGCAAAGGGTGCTAAATAACAAATAAAATAACTGACTTAAGGCAGTACACCCTTCATTTGGACTGAAAGGAAGAGGGGAAAAGCTGACAGAAAAAGGTGTAGGGATAGAGTAGAGCAAGAGCTTCCAAATGACAGGAGGAACAAGGTGAGGGAGTGATAGACAGATGAGGGAGAATGGAGAGTGGGAATGATGTCAGAAGCTAGGAGGTGATAGCTGGATGGATATCAAAGGACTGAAGATGTTAGAATCTGATTAGAGAGGATGGTGAACATGGAATAAAGGGAAGGAAATGTGCAGTTGGAGAGGAAGGTTTTGAAGAGATATGGTTTTGGGGCCAAGTTGGATTAGGAAGAGAGAGAAAAGGAAAAAAAATGTTGGGAAAAGTAAACAGAGGAGGAAAGGAGGAATGGTTACTAGGAGTTTGGGAATTTGGTGTTCATGCCACCAAGTTGGAGACTGGATATGAGGTTCCATTAATTTGCATTTAGCCTTGACCTGGAGGCAATGTGTGCAATCCCCATAATTATTCACACTAACTAGAGACTCAGCTTCTGTGGACTAGGTCCCACTAACAGACGTGAATACACCTGCAGTGGTCTTAACTCAAGAAGATCCCAAACTTATTTTAGAGTCATAGATAGAGTTATGAACTCAAATAGCACAGAAACATGTCTTTCGGCTCACTGAGGGTAAGGACATGCTGACCATCACCACTCACATTAATCCGACACTAATCCCATTTTATATTCCCTCCATTCTCATCAGCTCACTCCAAATTCTACCACTCATCTACAAGCTGGGGACAATTTACAGCAGTCAACGCGCATGGCTGTAGGATGATGGAAGAAGCTACAACGGGGGGGGGGGGAAGTCCCTTGTGGCTACAGGGGCAGCATACAAACTCCTCACAGACAGTGCTGAAGATCAGGACTGAACCAGAGTCACTGTGAGGCAGTGGTTCTACCTGCTGCCGCAGTGTGCGGCCCAAAGAATAAAAATACGTGGAGTAAAGAGATTCAGACTTTGGAGTCTGTCAAACACAGTTCAATGCTAAAAATGAACCATCATAGACATAATGCTTTGAATATTGAGATGGCGTCTTTAGGATATTGCTAACCCACTCTCCTGTTCAGGTAATTGGTCCAGCACAGTTGTCACCAGCAACCTGCTGGCAGGCAGCCCAGATATTTGTCGCAAACATTCAGCTCAGGTCAAATTATACCATTGATCCAAACCCATCACCTCTTCTCTCCCTGACCCACCTTACAACCCTCAAAGATCTCTGTGTCCCTCTATGATAGACTTCCACGTCCCATTCCCATTCTGTTATGTCTATCCACGGCCTCCTCTACTGTCAAGATGAAGCCACACTCAGGTTGGAGGAACACCACCTTATATTCCATCTGGGTAGCTTTCAACCTGATGGCATGAACATTGACTTCTCTAACTTCCGCTAATGCCCCACCTCCCCTTCGTACCCCATCCCTTATTTATTTATTATTATATATTTTTTTCTTTCCTCCTTTTTTCCTCTCTTTTTTCTCCCTCTATCCCTCTCGCTGTAACTCCTTGCCCATCCTCTGGGTTCCCCCACTCCCCCTTTCTTTCTCCCTAGGCCTCCCGTCCCATGATCCTCTCCCTTCTCCAGCCTTGTATCCCTTTTGCCAATCTACTTTCCAGCTCTTAGCTTCATCCCTCTCCCTCCTGTCTTCTCCTAACATTTTAAATCTCCACCTCCCCCTCCCACTTTCAAATCTCTTACTATCTCTTCTTTCAGTTAGTCCTGACGAAGGGTCTCAGCCCAAAACATCGATTGTGCTTCTTCCTATAGATGTTGCCTGGCCTGCTGCGTTCACCAGCATTTTTTGTGTGTGTTGTTCAGATGGAAGTGACTGACCTCTGCAATTGGCAGCTATCCAGTTGTTGGGCTTTTTGTGACATGAATCCACCACTTGTTCAATGGCACCAACCAATCACCATGCAGCAATTTCCAGCAAGGACTAACTTACCCTCAAATGATATCCACCAAATAGACTTAATCATATGAGTAGCATAAAGACCAGGTTGGGTCTGAAATCACAGTTAGATTCTCCTCAATTTTGGGTAGTTCCCGTCACTTGTTATAAAATTATCAATTAAGGGAGGGGGGGAAAAGAGGAGAGCAGTAGTGATAGGGGACTCAATAGTTAGAGGTGCAGATAGGAGGTTCTGTGGTCGTGACAGAGAATCCAGGATGGTTTGTTGCCTCCCAGGTGCCAGAGTCAAGGATGTCTCTGAACGATTGCATGACATTCTGAAGTGGGAGGGTGATCAGCCAGATGTTGTGGTGCACATCGGGACCAATGACATAGCAAGGAAGAGTGAGGAGGTCCTGGAGAGTGAGTATAGAGAGCTTGGTAGGAAGTTGAAAAGCAGGACCTCGAGGGTGGTAATCTCAGGATTGCTACCTGTGCTACGTGCCAGTGAGGGTAGGAATAGGATGCTCTGGAGGATGAATAAGTGGCTGAGGAACTGGTGTAGGGAGCAGGGTTTCAGATTTCAGGATAATTGGGACCTCTTCTGGGGCAGGTGGGGCCTGTACAAGAGAGACGGGTTACACTTGAACTACAGGGGGACCAATATCCTTTCAGGGAGATTGGTTAATGCTATTGGGGAGGCTTTAAACTAGATTTGCAGGGGGATGGGAACCAAAGTGCCAGAGCTGACAGTGTAGTTGGGGTGAAAATAAATGATATTAAAAGTTCAAGCAAATCCGTTAATAGAAAGATTGTGAGTGGTGGTAAAAATCTTCTGAGGTGTACATATTTCAATGCTAGGAGTATTGCGGGGAAGGCAGATGAGTTGAGGGCGTGGATTGACACATGGAATCATGACGTTATAGCAATTAGTGAAACTTGGCTACAGGAGGGGCAGGACTGGCAGTTTAATATTCCAGGGTTCCGATGTTTCAGATGTGATCGAGGCAGAGGAATGAAAGGTGGGGGAGTAGCATTGCTTGTTAGGGAAAATATTACAGCAGTGCTCAGGCCGGACAGATTAGAGGGCTTGTCTACTGAGTCTTTATGGGTGGTGCTGAGAAACAGGAAAGTTATGGCCACATTAGTGGGATTGTATTACAGACCACCCAATAGTCAATGAGAATTGGAAGAGCAAATGTGCAGAGAGATAGCAGGCAACTGCAGGAAACATAAAGTTGTGGTGGTAGGGGATTTTAATTTTCCATATATTGATTGGGTCTCCCATACTGTTAGGGGTCTAGATGGTTTAGAGTTTGTAAAATGTGTTCAGGAAAGTTTTCTAAATCAATATATAGAGGGACCAACTAGAGGGGATGCAATATTGGATCTCCTGTTAGGAAATGAGTTAGGACAAGTGACAGAAGTCTGTGTAGGGGAGCACTTTGGTTCCAGTGATCATAACACCATTAGTTTCAACTTGATCATGGACAAGGATAGATCTGGTCCTAGGGTTGAGGTTCTTAACTGGAAGAAGGCCAAATTTGAGGAAATGAGAAAGGATCTAAAAAGTGTGGATTGGGACAGGTTGTTCTCTGGCAAGGATGTGATCGGTAGGTGGGAAGCCTTCAAAGGAGAAATTTTGAGAGTGCAGAATTTGTATGTTCCTGTCAGGATTAAAGGCAAAGTGAATAGGAATAAGGAACCTTGGTTCTCAAGGGATATTGCAACTCTGGTAAAGAAGAAGAGGGAGTTGTATGACATGTATAGGAAGCAGGGAGTAAATAAGGTGCTTGAGGAGTATAAGAAGTGCAAGAAAATACTTAAGAAAGAAATCAGGAGGGCTAAAAGAAGACATGAGGTTGCCTTAGCAGTCAAAGTGAAGGATAATCCAAAGAGCTTTTACAGGTATATTAAGAGCAAAAGGATTGTAAGGGATAAAATTGGTCCTCTTGAAGATCAGAGTGGTCGGCTACGTGCGGAACCAAAGGAAATGGGGGAGATCTTAAATAGGTTTTTTGCATCTGTATTTACTAAGGAAACTGGCATGAAGTCTATGGAATTAAGGGAAACAAGTAGTGAGATCATGGAAACTGTACAGATTGAAAAGGAGGAGGTCCTTGCTATCTTGAGGAAAATTAAAGTGGATAAATCCCCGGGAACTGACAGGGTGTTCCCTTGGACCTTGAAGGAGACTAGTGTTGAAATTGCAGGGGCCCTGGCAGAAATATTTAAAATGTCGCTGTCTACAGGTGAGGTGCCGGAGGATTGAAGAGGGGCTCATGTTGTTCTGTTGTTTAAAAAAGGATCGAAAAATAATCCAGGAAATTATAGGCCAGTAAATTTAACGTCGATAGTAGGTAGGTTAATGGAGGGAGTACTAACAGACAGAATCTACAAGCATTTGGATAGACAGGGACTTATTAGGGAGAGTCAACATGGCTTTGTGCGTGGTAGGTCATGTTTTACCAACCTATTGGAGTTTTTCGAGGAGGTTACCAGGAAAGTGGATGAAGAGAAGGCAATGGATATTGTCTACATGGACTTCAGTAAGGCTTTTGACAAGGTCCCACATGGGAGGTTAGTTAGGAAAATTCAGTCGCTAGGTATACATGGAGAGGTGGTAAATTGGATTAGACATTGGCTCAATGGAAGAAGCCAAAGAGTGGTAGTAGAGAATTGCTTCTCCGAGTGGAGGCCTGTGACTAGTGGTGTGCCACAGGGATCAGTGCTGGGTCCATTGTTATTTGTCATCTATATCAATGATCTGGATGATAATGTGGTAAATTCGATCAGCAAATTTGCTGATGATATAAAGATTGGAGGTGTAGTAGACAGTGAGGAAGGTTTTCAGAGCCTGCAGAGGGACTTGGACCAGCTGGAAAAATGGGCTGAAAAATGGCAGATGGAGTTTAATACAGACAAGTGTGAGGTATTGCATGTTGGAAGGACAAACCAAGGTAGAACATACAGGGTTAATGGTAAGGCACTGAGGAGTGCAGTGGAACAGAGGGATCTGGGAATACAGATACAAAATTCCCTAAAAGTGGCGTCACAGGTAGATAGGGTCGTAAAGAAAGCTTTTGGTACATTGGCCTTTATTAATCAAAGTATTGAGTATAAGAGCTGGAATGTTATGATGAGGTTGTATAAGGCATTGGTGAGGCCGAATCTGGAGTATTGTGTTCAGTTTTGGTCACCAAATTACAGGAAGGATATAAATAAGGTTGAAAGAGTGCAGAGAAGGTTTACAAGGATGTTGCCGGGACTTGAGAAACTCAGTTACAGAGAAAGGTTGAATAGGTTAGGACTTTATTCCCTGGAGCGTAGAAGAATGAGGGGAGATGTGATAGCGGTATATAAAATTATGAGGGGTATTGATAGAATGAATGCAAGCAGGCTTTTTCCACTGAGGCAAGGGGAGAAAAAAACCAGAGGACATGGGTTAAGGGTGAGGGGGGAAAAGTTTAAAGGGAACATTAGAGGGGGCTTCTTCACACAGAGAGTGGTGGGAGTATGGAATGAGCTGCCAGACGAGGTGGTAAATGTGGGTTCTTTTTTAATATTTAAGAATAAATTGGACAGATACATGGATGGGAGGTGTATGGAGGGATATGGTCCGTGTGCAGGTCAGTGGGACTAGGCAGAAAATGGTTCGGCACAGCCAAGAAGGGCCAAAAGGCCTGTTTCTGTGCTGTAGTTTCTATGGTTTCTATGGTTTCATTAAAAATACCAGTCTGCATTCCTACAACACCTCCACTACAAGCATCTTAGATTGGGTTGGTTTATTATTGTTATACGTACCAAGAGCTAATGAAAATATTTTGTCTTGAATGACATCCAGGAAGAACATTCCGCACATTGAGGTAGCTCAATATTCAATGTTAAATGTAAATTTATTATGAAAGTACATGTATGTCATGATATACAACCCTGAGATTTATTCTGTGGGCATTCACAGTAAATACAAGGAACAATTATAATAATAACAATAATAATTTGACCTGAGTAGATTGGATATCAACAAAGAAGTGTTAAATGCCTGGCTCAGAGTTGGAGACCTCTTCCCAGAAACAGGACCAGGTGGTTAACACAAAAAATTATCAAGAATACACATTATACTAAAAGAACAATAAATTCAAGGTGATAAATGCAAAAAAAGTGCCAAGAGAAACCAGAAACAATCCAACACTTTACAGAATCTTGCAGCAGTTTAACTCAGTCTGATTATTTACACAGGCACAATCAAGAGGCAAACATCATTCACCAAAACCTTGCTTTAAAATACAATCTTGTAAAAGACACCATGCCTTACTATAAATATAACCCTGATCTAGTTTTAGAGTCAGAGCCCTACAAGTTATATTGTGACTGATCTATTATTACAGATAGGATAATCCATAGTAACTGTCCAGCTATATCATTACAGGATAAATAAGCAAAAACAACTTACTTACTAGATATAGCCATTCCAAATACACGTAACATACTGAAATCAAGAGGTGAAAAAGACCAGAAATATGCTGAATTAAAAAAGGAAATTGAAAGACTATGGATCATGAACTTGGTAGACATTGGCCCAACAGTAATATCTGCAACAGGTCTCATCCCAAAGTCACTACACAATAGTCTACACAGCAGTATTTATGTAAATTTCCAGAAAGACGCCATATTAAACGCCACTAGAATAGTCCGAAGGTTCCTAGCTATTGAGAAATGTGTGTGCTTGACTATGCCTGTATGTCAGGTTTTAGCAGCTTGAGCTGAGAAAAAAGATATATCCAACAATAAATATCGAGAACATGAGATGAAAAGTCCTTGAAAGTAAGTCCATACATTGCAGGCATAGTTCAGTGCTGAGGTGAGTGAAGCTGAGTGAAATTATCCCCTCTCGTTTAAACGTCGGATAGCTGAGGGGTACCAACTGTTCCCTGAACCTGGTAGTGTAGGTCTTGAGGCTCCAGCCCCTCCTTCCTGAGGTAGCAGTGAGAGCAGGGTATGGCCTGGATGGTGGGGGTCCTTGATGATGGATGCTGTGTTCCTGCAACAGCATTTCAGGTAGATGTGCTCAGTGGTGAGGAGGGCCTTACCCATTGATGGACTGGACTGAATGCAGAATATCGTGTTACAATTACAGAGAAGGTGCAGCGCTGGCATGCAAATAAGTTATAAGAGCCATAATGAGGTAGACTGGGAAATCAAGACGATCAACTCATAAAAGGCCCTGTAAAAAATGAGAAACAAAACCCATAACACTGAAAATGCAAACAACTTTTTAACAAAGGGAGCCCTATTACTCTTATACAACACACATCAAAGTTGCTGGTGGACGCAGCAAGCCAGGCAGCATCTCTAGGAGGAGGTACAGTTGATGTTTCGGGCCGAGACCCTTTGTCAGGACTAACGAGACCCTTAGTCCAGACGAAGGGTCTCGGCCCAAAACGTCAACTGTACCACTTCCTAGAGATGCTGCCTGGCCTGCTGCATTCACCAGCTACTTTGATGTGTGTTGCTTGAATTTCCAGCATCTGCAGAATTCCTCGTGTTTACCTATTATACTTATTGTAGGTGGACCAACGGCCCTACTTAGCAGGAACCCAGCTGTAAATAACCATATTAGGAGAGGGAGATCAGGTTTAAGTGTGCAGAAAGGATCATCTATGAGTGTGGCAGCTGCTGAAGCCTTTAATTCACTGTGTAGCAATTCACTGTGATCTCCCTTAAAAGCCCCTGTTACGCAGTTAGCTCAGAGGTGGGGTGCTGACAATATAACCACTGCTTCTTGTCACAGCCTCTGTGCAAATATACAAAATATGACCGGCAACAGCAAAGATTTATGGGCAACTTTGGAAAATAAAAATCACCATTGATTAAAAGCTGTAGATAGACCACGCAAGAACTACCCCAAGAACATCATTTACTTTGCATTCTGACATGCTGATTGATAACTCATAAATGCGAGCGAGAATGACAAATGCAGATGGAAACAGCCTCTGACAAAAACGATGACAGTATCAGTCTCATGGGGCAATGGATGTATAAGCATGATCTGTTTAAAATATTTAATCATTTTATGAAGGCTACAAGATGTTGTTTGACCCTGAAGGAGTGTGAATGTCACATAGATCAGAAATTGCTTGTGAATTTGAAGCTTAATAATGATTTGGATGTTATTATAGATATTCCATAAAAGGCTATCAACTAGGTATATAGTTCCACGTAAGAAATCATAATGCACCACAGTCTAAAGATTACAAGCATTATATTTGATGAAACTACCATCTCAGGATTTACTATTTGAGGTCAAGGTTTGTAAATCCAAAGTAGTTTTTGATGTCTTTACTTCAGTGCTGCACCTTAATCTTTAGTTTTTGCTTACACCGTTACTGCTTCCTTCATATTAAAATTCAATACTGTGTGTTAGGAGAGCCTTATGGCCCAGGGTGATGGATGTCAAATTGGGAGCCTCAATCCTTGTGTGAGTTGTGGGATCTTAAAAATGTGATGCAACCTTTGATCCTTTAGAAAAATGTCAATCCATGGACCGCAGAATGTAATATTACATGTCACATGGGTGAACCAGTGGGTCATCAGGAGAGAAGACAGCAAACCACAAGTGCGGAGGACTGCATGTCCCATGCCGTTCTCAACCGTACAGGAAGACGTACGTTCTTGTAGCGCCTCCTGCAGCTTCAAGATCACTCAAGCACTTTACAGACAAAGAAGCATTTTTAATGCTGGGTCACTTTTGTAACATTGGGAACATGGTAACACAGTAATATCCTAAAAACAGCGATGAGACGTGATGCTGGGGCTTAGAAGAAAATACTGAGCTCATGACACGGGGAGAGATTCACTAATCCATTAAGTTATACAGGCCCCATAAAGAAACAGGTCCCTTGTCCTAAATCGTCCATGTTGACCAGGTTACCTTTCTTAAGTGAAGCCAAATTGGCTCATGTCCCTCTAAGCATTTCCTATCTATGCACTTGTCCAAATCTTTTAAATGTTGTAATTGCACCCACCTTTTCCACCTCCCCTGGAAGCTCGTTTTATCTACCTACCAACTTTTGTGTGGAAATCTTCCCCTCTCATCATAAACCTGTGCCCTCTAGTTTTAAACTCCCAAACCTGGGATGAAGACTGTGATAATTTACCTTCTCATCATTTATAGCACGATAAGATGGGGCCTTGACCTTACAACCTACCTTGTTATGTTCTTGCACCTCATTGTTGATCTGCACTGCACTTCCTCTGTAGCTGTTACACTTTATTCTGTATTATTATTGGTTTACCTTGTGGGGGTTTGAAACTCACTGCCTGGAAGGATAGCAGAGACAAAAACACTTCAAGCGTTCCAGGGTTGAGTCACCTCCTTTGAACTCTTCTACGATTCTATTATTTCTCATTAAAAGTTTAGCCAAAAAAGTTTGCTTTAAGAAGTGTCTTAAAGGATGACAGAGAGTGGAAGAGAGATGGAGAAGCCTGGGGTGCATATTCCAGATCTTGGGGCTCAGTCAGATGAAGAATGGACAACCTTGGTAGACCAATAAAGTTCAGAATCTTCAGAAATTAGAAATGAACATGAAAACGCTTCCAAAAGCAGTTCTTGGGAGGGAAATCTGATTTTTATGAATTGATTTTTTGTTTGAAAAACTCTACTGTTGCACCACTATACCGTGAAATTTCAGCCTTCACTTCTGTCTTTTAATTTAGATTTATTGCTGAACAAATTATATCTGGGCAATCATTGATTTTTTAAGATAGATACCTAGACACTGAAACGGTCTGGCCAGAGCACCGACAGTTTTAGAGCACCAATCCTCAAAATTACAGTCAAAATGTCATCATTTTCTGTGGCATCTGTGCTCTCAGCCATTCATGAGTTAATTCAATTGGATGAAGCTGTGTTCTTTGGTAAAGATCCAACATGACCATGAAAGGTGATGGGTAAATTCATCTATCTTTTCTTATCAAACATACAGTGTCTAGAATTAGATTGTGCCCTAACTGAGGCCTAGTTATATGTAAGGCATAAGTTGCTTTGTTTTAAATCCTGAGTGCTATAAAATCAAAGATCCAGGGTGCTTTCTTTTAGCAAGAGGGAAAAGAGAATAAAATGTTATTTTGACAGGTTATGATGAAATAAATAGAGTGGGAGGCACTTGTGGACCATTAATATCAGTTTGTTGGAGCAAATAACCTACTCCAGTATAGTAAATTCTATATAATGCAATTCTTTTGCAAACTGGGAAGAAAATATTCACTGGATCAAATTCTCTAGAGGATTAGATTACAGAAAGAACTTCTCTTCACAATTCACAGCTCCACAGCAAAATCCTCCTGCAACTTTTCATGAAGCACTTATGACAACCAAGTTTGCAGCTGAGACCATTCAGCCCTTCTGCCAAGACTATCTTTCACTGAAACAACCCAAAACTGATCACACTGCCTTGAAATTTAAGGTCATGAGTTAGCTACCTGATTCCTACACAATGGCAATTCACAATGCTTACTTGAAAAAAATATTTAATAGAAAACTTTACACAAATGGGATATCTCATGGAAAACTCTTATATACACAGTAGTGTCACTAGATGCTGCATCCTTATCAATATTGTTTATACAAGTTATTAATAACAGAATGAAATGTGTTCGTATAAGTGCTATTAGAAAGAGAAATGCCCTGCATCTGTGGAAAAGTAAAACAGACTTTCAAGGCACGATAACAATAGAAAGCTATTCACCCAAGTTATTAGCTGTTTTCCTCTCCGCAGATACCCTTAGTTCATGATGTGCTGTGTCATATGACGTGAACGATCATGGTCTTTCCATGACCATGACGGTTCTTGGCAAATTTTTCTACAGAAGTGCTTTGCCATTGCCTTCTTTTGGGCAGTGTCATTACAAGCTGAGTGACCACCCCCCACCCCCCAGCCATTATCAATACTCTTCAGACATTGTCTGCCTGGTGTCAGTGGTGTCAGTGGTCGCATAACCAGTTCTTGTGAAATGCACCAGCTGCTCATGCGACTACCTGCTCCCATGGCTTCACATGACCCTGATTGGGGGGCTAAACAGGTGGTATAACTTTCCCATGGGTGACCTGCAGGCTAACAGAGGGAAGGAGCACCTCACACCTCTTTTGGTATCCCCAACCACCCACCCCCCCCCACTCCACCCCACCACAGATACCAAGCACTTTAGAAACTTTTTTTTCTTTTTATTTCAGTGTTATAGCATCTGCAGTATTTTGATTTTATATTCTACAAGGGGCAGTGGACCTTGTTGGATGTAACCTTAAAACATTCAATACCCAGCTTCTGCATCCGCACTTTTAGTACCACAAAATAAATGAATGTCAAGACCGGAAGTGAAATTTGCAAAAATATACTCCAGCTATATTCATTCTTGAAAAAGTGTTTACAAAGTAATGCAAAGGGGTACATTTGTAAAGCAACAAGTAATTGGGCAATGGTTAAGTTACTGTTTCAAATCTCACTAAGGCAGTTGGGGAACTGAAAACAATTTCTTAAGCCACTTGATTGTAAAAGCCTATCTAGTTACCCTTCAGTGGAGCAAACTTGTCATTGTTAGAGGCTTCAAACTCACAAATGTGGTTAACTCTCGAAATGCTCTCTGAAATGTCCAGTTTGAGCAAAATGGGCTGATTTCCCTCCAATGATTATGTCAAGAACACCAGAACAGTAGAACATAGTACCAGGAACACACCCCCAGGCCCTTCAGGCCTACTTGATCATTCAATATGATCATGTCTGATCTGTACTGGCATCAGCTCCTTCTGTGCTAGTTCCCCACAAACCTCAATTCCTCAATCTATTATTTCTCTATCAAATGTTTCTCCGTCTCCACCTTAACTATATCTAGTGATTTAACCTTCACTACCCTCAGGGCAGAGAATTCCAGATTTACTACCCAGTTAATAACACATCCCAGCTGCAGTGGAGGTATCTCCTGGAGTTGGAAGACTATCCATGTGTATGGGTGGATGGTAGGGTGGGGGAGGAACAGGGTTAATTTTGCTGTTGCTGTTTTGTTGCTTGCTGTGCTCTGTGTTGTTCTACCGAACATTGTGCGCATGCTATGTTGGCGCCGAATGTATGGCATCACTTACGGGATGCTCCCAGCGCATCCTTTCATTTGTTAAACAACACATTTAACAGTATGTTTCCATGGATATGTGATAAATAAATCGGAATCGGAATCTCCAGCCAGAAAACGGCTGGGATGCAACAAAGAGGAAATCCCATAAAGACAAGGAAGAAAGGTAACGGAATATATTTTGATTAGGGGAAATAAAGTGGGAAGAATGTCTATCAGCAGCGTCGAATGTCCTGCCATAAACTCTACTCAACTGAAGTCTTGTTAATAACTCAAATAACTGTTTGACAAAACAACATGCACTCAGAGGGATAATTTTCCCTCTGGAAAACTCCAAGAGCAAATGTTGGGCATTTTAACCTGGAGCGATGACTTGCCTGTAGATCACTTTTAGCTCATAACAGAGCCATTAGATGGTAGATATGCTCCACACTTAGTGGCTTCCAATGTTTGTGGTCTCTGATTCATCCTTAATGAGCTCTCTCTCTATGGCTTTATTCTTCTTCATGCACCTCCTGCTGTGAAATGTCTTCTTCTGCCTTTGCTCTTGTTAATGATTCTGCAATCATTTTAGACCTTTTCCTTCTGCGTCACATAATTCTGCCACAGAATCACTGAATGGTGCATGGCTCGCAGTTGGAAATATAACCTTTAATACGTTCATTTCCATAGCTCAAAACAATTTAACCTCTACTGCAGTTTTATGATTGCTAAATGTTTCAATCAAATGTCTGGTTCATTTATGTCCCAGAGAGATTAGCCATCAGAACCTTTAAATCGAATTATGTCCTCAACAGGAACCATTCAACCTGTTTCTCGGTGTTTTATATTTGCAGAACTTGAGTAGATACTAGGAAGTGCAACTAATCAACCCACAACGAGAATTTATATCGACTCATTGTCCTATTCAAAGCCTCGGGGTTGGAATACTGGACACATTTCCGATGCATTTCACTGCCACTGTCACCACCGGGTTCAGGAATAATTACTTTCCTACAACATCAGATCCCTGTACCAAACTGCACAACCCTCATCCTACCTCAGCAATGGAACACTATGGATATCTTGCACTGCCATGGATATGCCTGTTTTTTTCACACTACTCTTCTATTTCTGCATGTGTATCTTTCTTCCTTGTCTTGTATAATTTATGAATGTATTCTCTGTGTTGTCTGTACCTACACGCTTGTCATGCTGCTGCAAGCAATTTTTTGTTAATCTACCTGTACCTTACTGTATTTGTGCACATGACAATAAACTTGACTTGCCTGGAAACATTCAGCCATATACACAAATACAAATCTGGAATGTTACTCATATTGATCCTGAAACTATTGGGCTGTTGTCCTTAATAGAAAGTGATCTGTCATCCTTTGCCAGTTTCATAGATTACCATTCTGATCAGAACAGCGTGGTAATCTATGCATCGAGCCAAAAGAGATGGACGAGATCTTAAATGGAGTTTTTTGCATCTATATTTACTCAGAACATAGAAGTAAGGCAAAGCAGAAGTGAGGCCATGACCCTATACAGCATTTAGAGGAGGAGATATTTACTGTCTTGAGGCAAATCAGGGTAGACAAATCCCCAGGTCCTGACAAGGTGTTCCCTCAGACCATGTGGGAGACAAGTGCAGAAATTGCAGTGGCCCTGCAGGGACATTTAAATCATCCTTAGCAACAGGTGATTGGAGGATAGCAAATGTTGTTCCACTGTTTCAGAAAGGCTCTAAGAATAAACCAGGAAATTGCATGCTTGGTGACCCTGACGTCAGTAGTGGGAATGTTATTGGAAGGTATTCTAAGAGACTGGATATATGAGTATTTGGATAGACAAGGATTGATTGGGGATAATCAGCATGGCTGTGTGCATGATTGGGCATGTCTAACCATTCTTATTAAGTTTCTGAGGCTGTTACCAGGAAACTTGATGGAATCAAGGCAGTGGATGTTGTTTTCATGGACTTCATCAAGGCATTTGACAAGTTCCTGCATGAGAGGTTGCTCAAGAAGTTTCAGTCGCTCGGCATTCAGGATGAAGTAGTAAAATGGATTAGACATTGGCTTTGCAGAAGAAGCCAGAGAGTGGAAGTAGATGGTTGCCTCTCTGACTGGAGGCCTGTAACTCGGTGCTGGGTCTGTTGTTGTTTGCCATCTATTTGAACGATCTGGATGATATCATGATTAACTGTATCAACAAATTGGTGAATAACACCAAGATTGGGGGTGTAGAGGACAGACAGGAAGACTATCAAAGATGGACCAGCTGGAAAAATGGACTGAAAAATGACAGATGGAATTTAATGTAGACATGTGTGAGGTGCTGCACTTTGGGAGGACCAATCAGAGTAGGTCTGACACAATAAGCAGTAGGGCACTGAGGAGTGCTGTAAAACCAATGGATCTGCAAATATAGGTCCATAATCAATTGAAAGTGGCTTTATAGCTAGATAGGGTCTTGAAGATGGCTTTTGGCATATTGGCCTTCATAGATCAGAGTACTGAGTACAGGAGTTGGGATGTTTGTAAAACAGTTCCAATTGTTAAAGGAGTAGGGTAAGGCTTGGGTTTCCTCTTGTGCTCTGGTTTTCTTGGGCATTCCAAAGATGTATGGGTTAGTAGGTTAGTTTGGATGTAATGGGCTGTGTGGACTCATTAAACCAGAAGGACCTGTTACCTTGCTGGATCTTTAAAAATAAAGGCCATTTGACCTCCAAACCTGCTTTCCCATTTACCAAGATTGTAGCTGATATTCTAATCCCAGCACCATCTTCCTGCCCTATTCTCATACAGATTCATAGAATTATACAGTATAGAACAGGGCATTCCACCCAAATCATCAGATTAACCCCCATCACCCAGCATTTGTCCACAACACTTTGTGCCTAGACAATTTCTTAAATGTTGTCAATGGCTGCTTCCACCTCACTCTCAGGCAGTGTGTTGCAGTACTCAACACTCTCTAGGTGAAGAAGATCCCCTTCATGTCCATTTTAAAACTCTTTTCTCTTACCCTAAACCTATTACCTCTGGTTTTATCTAGGTTTAAGGGAATATTGGTTTAACACAGGCAAAAGGGACTAGCCTAGATAGGGACTTTGGTTGACATGGACAAGTTGGGCTGAAGGGTCTGTTGCCATGCTGTATGACCTCTGACCTGGGTAGGTTTCTTCCATATCTCTTGCTTCTATTGATATCCAGATATCTTTTAATCTTTGCTTTGAATGAACCCAGTGACTGAACCACCGCAGCTCTTCAGCACAGAGAATTTTCAGAAGTCATCATCATCTGTGTGAGGAAATTTCCCCTCATCTCAGTCCTAAATGGCCACACCCTTTTTTGAGACTCTAAAGCCAAGGTTAAACTTCAGCATGCGAAAAGATTGAAAATTTCAATGAGCTGTAGTTCATGTTCTGCAGCAAGAACATGAGAAGCAAACCGCCATGAAGCAGAATCATAGAATGGTCAAAGACAGAAGAAGACCATTCAACCCATCTTGCTTGTGTGGGCTTTCTACAGAGCTGAGGAGCCCATCCTCTGCAGTCAGCATTGTAACAAATGAATCTGACAGCTAGGAAGATGAAGCACACTTCCTACCCTTCCTCATCTCCAAGAGCCAGACAGGTCCCACACAACTGAATTTCTGGTACTGAATGTGAGGTTCTATTGAGGATAGATCACTATTGTTAAAAAGACTGAAACACTGTCATATTTCATTTTAAACTTGGTCTTGATGGTATCAGCTACAAAACTACTTAATAATATCAGCCATCACCAACTTGTGGATATCCATGTTTACAAATCACACACAAAGGTCTCTATTCAAATTGATTGTCTGTAGGCAATTGATGATTTGGAGATTGGGCAAAACTTTATAGCAAGTGTAGACTATTTAAGCACCACAAATTACAGTAAACAGACCTCATGGTCAAAACCACAGCAACAACTCCTGGTAACAGCAGGATTATTTCTCCTGAAAAAAGAATGCAGTGAGTGGAGGGGTCATCTTACAGAGGTGTACGAAATTATAAGGGGAATAGACAAGGAGAACGAGCACAGTCTGGTGCCCAGGGTTGGATAATCAAGAACTAAAGGACATGGGTTTAAGGTGAGAGGAGAGGGATTTGATTGCAGCCTGAGGGTGGTTCATATAAGGAATAAGCTGCCAGAGGAACTGACTGAGGCAAGTACATCAATAATATTAAAAATGTACTTCAACAGATACTCAGATAAAAAGAATTATTATGGGGATATGGGCCAAACACAACCAAATAAGACTTGCTTAGACGGGAATGGACTAGTTGGGCCAAAGGGCCTATTTACATGCTGTATGACTTTACCACTCTGTAACCGTATGGTGACTCACCACTGCCTTCTCAAGGATAGTGAGGGATGAGCAATAAATTTTGACCTTATCCCAAAAGCCGAATTTTAAAAAGGGTCTGTGATGAATAGAACATTTCTGAATAAAATGTGCTAATTTTAAGCAAATATTCCGAAATTAAAGGAATTATTTTCTCTTTTGATGATCCAAGTATATTATTCTCAATGGAACCACCTTCTCACATTAGCTGCAGGTCCAGGCTGCAAAATGCATGATCTGCTAGGATCGACAATTTTCCTTTGTGCATCTGGTTAAACAAAAGCAATATCGGCTTCTTTCACTTTCCAGAAACCCTAAATTCTACCCAGGCTTTGGAAAATAAATCAGAAGACAATTGCTGACTGATTTGTTATGGAAATAACGGCCAATAAATTTAGAGAGCTCTGGTCTTTTTATAGCTTTCACACATAAATAAACCCCCATCAGTACGTGGAACTGAAATTTAAGGCGTATGTTGAGTGGAGAAAATTAAACTTTCGCTTTCAGTTTTTAAAAGTGGAGGGGAAAAAAAATCACAGGGATGTGCCAGGTGATAAATTCTCATGCAAAGAATCCATGGGGATTGTGGAACTTCGCCTTGAAATTTGTGCTCCTCAAGTTCTAGCCCCTTGATTATAACTGAGCAGTGATGTGTTGCAGGTCAGAAGAATGGGGAGAATTCATTATAAAAAACAGTCAAAGAACAAAGGGATTGGTCAGGAAGGGAAAAAATAGATTATTAAATAAAATGCCTAGAAAGCGTGGACTGGAGAGGTTGCTTCAATTAAAAGGAGCTTCTAGGATCTGAAGGCAACAGTTTCAGATAAAAAGGATCGTCCCTCTACTACTGAAATGATGAAGAACTTCTTCAGCCAGAAGGTGCTGAATCTATGGAATTAACTGCTGTAGATCACTGTGGAGGCCAGGCTAGTTAAAGTAGTAATTGACAAGTTCATGTTTGGGAAGTGGGGGTAAAAGTAATGGGGAGAAGACAGGAGAATGGAGTTGAAAAATAATCAACCATAGGTGAACGGGGAAGCAGACTCAATGGGCCAGATGGACTAATTCTGCACTTATATCATATGGCCTTTTGGTCTAAGAGTTTCTTGTGACTTTTCAAAAAATAAGTGCTAACCAGGAGAACTCCAGTCCTATAGAAAGTAAATCTGGGAAAATAATTTTATGGAAAATTAAATGAATTAAGCAGATATTATGCCTTTTTCTTCATTATGGAGGATACAAGTTATATTCCAAAAACAGATGTAAATCAGAAATTGGAAGGGAGGAACTCAGGAAAGTCAGAATGAAAAATCTCTTGGAATTGTGAGTTGACAAGTTCCTGGGTCCTGATAGATTTCATTCAGTGGTTCATTCTTTGGTTTTGATTTTTCAAAATTCCTCAAATTTGGGAAGGTTCGATTACATTTGAGTTCAAGAGCCGTGAGGTAGTGTTACAGCTATATAAGACCTTGGTCAGACCCCAACTGGAGTATTGTGTTCAGTCCTGGTCACCTCATTACAGGAAGGATGTAGATACTCTAGAAAGACTGCAGAGATTTACGAAGATGTTGTCTGGATTGGAGAGCATGCCTTATGAGAATAGGTTGAGTGAACTTGGTTTTTTCTCCTTGGAGCGACATAGGATGAGAGGTGACGTGATAGAGGTGTATGAGATGATGAGAGGCATTGAACATGTGGAAAGCCAGAGGCTTTTTCCCAGGGCTGAAGTGGCTAATACGAGGGGATGTAGTTTTAAGGTGCTTGGAAATAGGTACAGAGGGGATGTCGGGGTAAGCTTTTCACGCAGAGAGTGGTGTGTGTGGAATGCACTGCTGGCGACGGTGGTGGAGGTGGATACAGTAGGGTCTTTTACAAGACTCTTAGGTAGGTACGTGGAGCTTAAAAAATAGAGGGCTAAGCGTTAGGGTAATTCTAGGAAGATTGTAGACTAGGTTACATGGTCGGCACAACATTGTAGGCCAAAGGGCCTGGAATGTGCTGTAGATTTCTATGTTCTATGTTCTATGTTCTAGTTTGGAAAATAAAAAACTAATTAGCCATGAGTTTATTGAATGGCAGAGTAAGTATGAAAGTCTGATTTATTTATCCCTTTCAATATCTTGTCATTATTCCACAACCCATCACAGCAGTTAGCCAGAAACCACCTCTAGCCAGCCATTGGACCTAAGAAGGTTAGGTAGTAATGCAAGACAGAAGGAAGAAGAGACCTGTATTTATGCAGTGCCCTGCAATGTACTTCATGACTTGTAAGATAGTGGAGAAAATGCGGTATTACGTTGTGCACAGCAAGCTCCCACAAAAAGAAATATACTGTAAGTAGGGAACCTCTTCTAATGATTTAGCTGAGGGGTTACAGGATACTTTAGGAGAACAGCTACTCTTCAGAAAATAAATAAAGCTGCAGGTGGTGGAAATCTGAAATAAATTTTGGAAAGGCTCTGCAGGTCAGGAAGCCTCTTTGAAGAAATAAATTAGGCTAATATTTTGGGTCATTGTGGCTTCATATTTCAGGTCAAGGCTAATATTTCAGGTCATTGTTAGAAATCAAACATGTCTGATGTTACAGAGAAGGGGAGAGAGTGGAGAGAACAAAGGGAACATTTGTGATCTTGGTGGAGTCTGAAAGAGACTGAATGACACAAGGAGCAGAGGTGTTGGCTGATAGGGGTGGGGAGGTCTCGTTCATTGCCTAGAGGAAAAAAAAATAAGTGCTCACAAAGAGAACATTACTCCTATAGAAAGTGAATTAGGGGAAATAATTACATAGAAAATAAGATGAATTAAGCAAATATTTTGCCTCTGTCTTTATTATGGAGGATACAAGCTTTATTCCAGATATAGCTCTAAATCAGCAATTTGAAGGTTTCAGCCCAAAACGTCGACTGTGCTTTTATCCATAGATGCTGCCTGGCCTGCTGAGTTCCTCCAGCGTTTTGTGTGTGTTGCTCGGATTTCCAGTATCTGCAGATTTTCTCTTGTTTGTGATTTGAAGGAAAGAAGTCAGGGAAGTCAGGAATGTGTCGATTGAAGGAGATGAATGAGGGCAAAGCAGGAGTGTAGAACGGGTCTACTCCGGTACAAAGAAGCAGAACTACCTTATTCTTCAGAGTTAAAATTTGCATAATTTTACCTCCTTCTGGGAAACCAGACTGGCTCTTTCAACCTTCCATCTGAAAGAAACAAAGAGCTAAAGTTCACTGGTACATATTTGTTATTTTTCCTCCTCAAAGGTTGTCACTTTCCAGTGTCTTTACTGGATACCTACCTCCTCAACATCAATCCATGCTTAGCAATGCATCTGCCATGCTGACAGCTACATCCTAGATCACAGCGTGTTCTGCACTTGGCTTTGTCACAAGTTACCATTTAGCTGTTTTAATTACAAACCGAGGAGGCCAAAGTTTAGGGGAGCAAACAAGAAATGGGACACCATTCAGAATTTTCAAGCCAAGATCACTATTAAACAAGAGTAAATCTCCGGGGAGCAACCGATGAGACACGTGAATCAGAGACAAGCTTGACAGATTGTGCCCTTCCCTCTCAATGAAAGAAGGTTCAGAACTTGCCACAACTAAGATCTTCAAGACTTAGACTCAATATCATAAAACATTGAGGAAATTATTCCACTTCAAAGAAACATCAAAACCAGAGCTCCACAATGCACCATGGTCATTAATAATTCATATTTCATATTGTATTATGACAAAAATGAGACTATTCAGCCGATTGAGCCCATACCAGTTCTGACAGCATTCCCAATAATCCCATCCCCTACTACTTTACCCGTAAAGCATTCCCAATCAGATGTTCACCAACTCCATCCTGATTCTCCTAATACTAGGTGCTATTTACAGCGGCCAGTTAACCCACATGTATTTGAAAGTGGGCAGGAACAAGAGCATCCAGATAAAACCCATGCAGGCAGAGGGAGAAATTGCAAACTTCACACATACAGCACCCAAGGTCAGGATTGAACCCGGTTTTCTGGTACTCAAGGCAAAAGCACTTTGCCATCCCGGTGCCACCTAATCCGGAAATAACAGAGGCATACAGACTAGAAATATGCTCTTCAGCCCAGCATCTATTGCACTCATCTGTACTAGTCCAATTTACACACAGAAGTCTTCCATGCCTATGTGATCGTCTAGATCCCCTAGGGGCTCCCAAGCTTTTTTATGTCATGGACCAATACCATTAGACAAGGGGTCTGTTGACCCCAGGCTGGGGGACTCTAGAAGCTTCTTAATGTGAGAGTCTCTGCCTCCACCACCTCCACAGGCAGTCAATTCCAGGTTACAACCACATATGTCCTGAAAAAGTTCTCCCTCATTCCCGCTAAACTGTTAACCTCTCACTTGATACTTATACCCCCTTGTTTTAGACATTGTGGAAAAGAGATTTTTAAAATCTTCCCCATCTGCCTCCTTCGTAACTTTGCATATCTCTATCAATCCAGTCCATCAGGGAAAATAAACACTGCCTCTCCAGTCTCTATTAACAACTAATTTTAGGGAACCCTCTACCCCAGAGAACTGTGTGCGTGTTGTACGTGGATTCACGGAGTACAGGACATAGAACAGTACAGCGCTAGAAATGGCCCTCTGACCCTTGAAGCAAATTAATCTAATGATACACAATTACATTATCTCTTTCTCAACAGTGCTGTGCAAAAGTCTTAGGTACACATATACAGCTAGGGTGCCCAAGACTTTTGCACAGTACTGTAGTTGTCAATGTGGAGCAGAGAGCGAGTTTGTAAATCTGGAGGGTGCAAACAATGTTGGGAAACAATGTTGGGAAAGGTGAGGGTGAAGTGCCATGGGAGGGGTGTGGGATTAGTGGCAGTGAAGTAGCGCCAGGGTCGGGGGGGGGGGGAATCTCGCAGGTGCAGACACGCCCAGCCCTGAGACACCAGGCAAGGTCACTTGATTCCAAACAATTGGTTTATTATTCATTACAGGGTGTTTCCCGTTCTCTTCCCTCTCCCTTCCCCTTTTCCCAACCATAATTTCCCCTCTCTGCCCCCTTCCCAGTCTCAGTCCAGAGGAGAGGTCCATATCAGAATCAGGTTTATCATCACCCACAAATGTCATGAAATTTGATTTTGCGACAGCAGTACAGTGCAACATATAAAATTACTACACTACTGTGCAAGAGTCTTAGGCACCCTTAAATGCCTCTATTCTGTCTGCCTAAAACCACTACCCTGGGCAGTGCATTCCAGGTACCCACCACTCTGTGTACAAACAAACTTGTCCCACAATCTCTATTAAACTTCCCACCCACCTCCCCCCCTTAAATCCATGCCCTCTGGTATTAGACATTTCCGCTCCAGGATAAAGATACCAGCTATCTACTCTATAGCTGTCGTAACTGAATGCCTCTCAAGTATGGATGAGAGGAATAGAACTGATATGTTTAAGGGAAGTCTCAGTTACTTCATGGGTAAGAAGAATGAAAGGATATCTGGGGCCAAGGAAAGGGGCTGGTGGAGGTTCACACGAGGTGTGACTATCAGCACAAACCGGATGACCTTCACCTGTGCTGCAGTCTTTGCACAACTTGGACTGCGTTGCCATCGGCCACGGTCACGTGGCAACCTTGACAGGACAACTGAAGGTTGGCAGCTGGGTGTGTCGGTTAGCCTCAGAGAAAGTAAACCCAACCACCAGCTCAATCTGTAATCAGTGTAGTTATTTCTCGGCAGAACACCAACTTCTTAATAATTAAAACAATATCCAGCCAGACAGAAACCAAAAAAAATCACTAAGATCCTACTAATTCTGATTAACAGCTTACTTATTGGGTTTGACAGCATGAAGCAGTGCATTAAAAGGATGTCTTCCTGGGCAGTCCAGTAGTAATGGTGGTTAGAACATTAACCACCATTATCCCATACTGTCACTCATATCTTCTACTCTGGAGACCTTCCCATTGTCCTCACAGTCCCCCACCCTCACACATCACCCCTCTTCTTCCTGCATAGGATTCGCAGAAAGGACCTGATAAGTCTGCTCATTCAGCTTGTCTGTATCCTAGGAAATGAAATTTCCATCTTTCCTTCACCTTCACATGGTTCATGTCCAAAGTCCCTTTCTTCATTTGACATAACTCATTTCCACCTTAAATCGTCACCTTCACTGTGAAACTCACAGAGTCTCCAATCTTTTGTCTATATTTCCTTCCACTTTGCTTCCTGTGGCAAATCCATTCAACTCCCTCAGTTTTTTCCATCTCCCTATCCTCATCTTCCATAACTGTCTATTCCTTTACACTGCTTTTGACAGTGCCCTGCACTGTGTCTATTCTTTCTCGACTTCTGCGGTCATCCATTCTTCTTTCTTCCAGGGCCAGGATAGGGACCTCCTAGTCCTCAGCCTACATCTCTACCTTCTATGGATAACTTCACCATTGCTGACATCTTCAGCAGAGAGTCACTGCCAGATGTACCTTCCTACCCTCTTTCCTCTCCATATTCCACTGGAACTGTTACCTCTAATGACACTGATCTGTTCTTTCATCTAACCATAAACAACTCTGCTTCCCATGGTACTTCCCATAGTCACTGAGGCTGTCTACAAGAAGGGTCAGAGCCGCCTCTATTTCCTGAGGAGATTGAGGTCCTTTAACATCTGCCAGACGATGCTGAGGATGTTCTACGAGTCTGTGGTGACCAGTGCTATCATGTTTGCTGTTGTGTGCTGGGGAGCAGGCTGAGGGTAGCAGACACCAACAGAATCAACAAACTCATTCGTAAGGCCAGTGATGTTGTGGGGATGGAACTGGACTCTCTGACAGTGGTGTCTGAAAAGAGGATGCTGTCCAAATTGCATGCCATCTTGGACAATGACTCCCATCTACTATTTAATGTACTGGTTGGGCACAGGAGTACATTCAGCCAGAGACTCATTCCACCGAGATGCAACACAGAGCATCATAGGAAGTCATTCCTGCCTGTGGCCATCAAACTTTACAACTCCTCCCTTGGAGGGTCAGACACCCTGAGTCAATAGGCTGGTTCTGGACTTATTTCCTGGCTTAATTTACATATTACTATTTAATTATTTATGGCTTATTACTATTTAATTATCTATGGTGCAACTGTAACGAAAACCAATTTCCCTCGGGATCAATAAAGTATGACTATGACTACTTTCCGAGGTGATCACAGGAGATGCACCACCTCTTCCCTCACTATCATCCAATGCCCCTTTCTTTCCCGGTGAAACAGCTACTAATTTCAATTTGAAATGCTCCTGTTATCATCTCTTCTACACTAGGGATAGATCTGCAGAACACCTCTGTTCAGTCACAACCATGGTACCCAGTTTCCAGCCATCCATCTGTTTAATTCTCTCACTTATCCCCATCTCTGCCTTCCTTTGGCTTCTACACTGCTCCATAAAGGCCCAGTGAGACACGAGGAACAAGACCTTATCTTCCAAATTGGCACATTAGCACCAAGCTAATCCTTTGTATCTGGTGCTCATCCAATGAAGTGGAGCAGATTCCAAGCTGTGACTGGGCCTCAGGAGATAGATCATGAGACTTATCCCCTGCACCAGTAGTTCAATTAGCCTTAAGTAATATGAAATAATGAAAAAATATATAATCCCTTGAAGTAAAATTATCAAGCCAAATTTATCTTCTTGTCAGTGACTTCATTGTAATGAATGGAGACACATTGCCTAGACTGGTCATCCCTGGTGTAGAACTGGGGAGCCAGGTACAAAATACATCCAACCCCTCAACTCACGACTACAAAGCTTTGAATCAAAATTCAGCAGCAAAGTGGTAATCAGGTACACTTGTATTTGACTTCCAGATTGTCTTGACATCACACAGATTCTCTAAGGAAGAGAAGGTGAGTCAAGTACAGTTCTACCCCATGATCGTATGATCTGAATGTTCCTCAAGTTAATGTCATCAACATGGAGTTGAACAGAGAGGATAACTTCACTTGCCCCATCACTTTCAACGACTCTTCATCTCACGTTCTCAATATTTATTGCTTATTTATTTATGTATTTTTCTTTTGAATTTGCACTACTTGTTGTCTTTTGCACATTGGTTGTTTGTCCGTCCTGTTGGGTACAGTCTTTCATTATGTTTCTTGAATTTATTGTGCATGCCCACAAGGAAATTAATCTTGGGCTTTGATATGGTGACATAAATATATTTAATAATAAATTTACTTTGAACTTTGAGGAAAGGTAGCAGAGGGGTTTAGAAATTTGGTAGCTCAGGGCCTTGTTGGTCAGAGGTCCAGCCACCATTGGTAAAGTGTTTAAAATTAGAGTGGTGATTTTAGCAGATTGTGTGCTGGAGGAGGTTCTGGTGACTGGGAGCAATGTGGCCATGAGGAATTGAAAAGAATGAATTTCACATCTTTTATCAATTTGTACTGCATTGGACTCAATGTCAAAGCAACATGATACAGTTGGTGCTGATTTAAACAGACCCTGCTTTACATCAGTGTAAACTGTGTTAATATCATTGATTTATGAGACTGTGGCTTTGATGTCCTAAACACTAGACAGACAAGTCTGATATTTCTCTTAAAAATGTTAACGGCTTGTCCACACAAATTACGGCTGTCTTTTTGCCTGATGGGTGCCTTGTGCGCTGCCTGTTTTCTCTCTCCCACCCTGAATGAATATTAGAATCATAAAAGACCATTCAATCTACTGTTAAGAGAAATCCCACCATCAACTTTTTTGTTCACAAACCTGTAGGTTACATAACCACAAGAGCTCATCAGAGATACCTTATAAGGTGATGAGGGTTTCTAGCTCTCACACCTCCTCTCTCTTGAAGTCCTTTTCCTGCTCCTTTGAACCATTGCACACTATTACTGACCTCGCTGTTAAGTTAAATGCACATTCACCCATCAATGTGCTGGCATCAGGTGTTTAATACCAATCTACTTGATTGATAAGAGTGCAAATAGTGATGTAGCTCACTGTGGTTTCTTTAATCCAAGAACACATCCCAAGGGAACTTTTTGCTTGTATACCATATGTTAGGGTTTCTAGCAATGGAGTCCATATACCATAGAGTTATAAAGTAGTACAGCAAAGAAACAGGCCCTTCAGTCCATGCCAACCTTCTTTCCCTATCTACACTAATCCCATTTGCCCACATCGGTTCCATATCCTTCTATGCTTTTTCCTATAAGCGTCGGTCTAAATCTCTTAAATGTAATAATGTACCTGTTTCCACCATTTCCCCTGACACCAAATTCAACATCTTAACCACTCTCAGTATAAAAAAAATTACCTTTCAGATCACCTTTAAAACTCCTTCCTCTCACTTTAAAGCTATGGCCGCTTGATTTTGACATCCCTGCCATGGAAAAAAAAGTTTGACCGACCATGCTATCTGTGCCTCTCGTAACCTTAGATACTTCCATCAGGTCACTCCTCACCTCCTACACTCAATGAAAAACAAGTCCAGCTGTTCAGTCTTTCCAAACAAGTAACATTCTCCAGTCCAGGCAACATCCTGGTGAATCCCCTCTGCACTCTCTCCATGAGGGTTGAAGAAAAACACCCTCATTTTTCATTTCACTCTTGCAACTAACATCTGAGTCAGAATGGATGGGAGGATGGATGCATGAAAAAAATTGCACAAATTTGCTTAATATTTTGAACATATTATATTTTAGAAAATAATTTTGAAGGAGTAGGGTAGTTGGAGGAGCAGTGGGGAAGTCTATTTAAGCTCTCCCTTTACAAAGTAGTCTTAGGTCACAGGACAACATCCATGATTGCAGTCAGAAGGTAGGAGACATTAAGTTCTGCTTCAGCAATCAGTTACTCCTGTTGCATATACTTAGCAGCTGAAGGTCATGGGACGTCTTTCTAAAGGGGAAATTATCAGTGGAGCTTCATATCTAGCTCGGGAATAAACACAAACTGGACAAAAATACTGGAAGCAGCACACAAAGGAGCTGGAGGAACTCAGCAGGTCAGGCAGCATCTACAGAGGGTCAACGTTTTGGCTCAAGATTTTTCAATCAGGACTGGAAATAAAGAGGGTGATGGCCAGTATAAAAAATGTTGGGGCAAGAGCTAGAGGCTGACAGGTAGAGCCAAGTGAGGGAGGAGATAGGCAGGTAAGGGAAAGAAAAGATTGGGAATGAACCTAAGAATCAGCTAACATACTTATAATGACCCAGAAGGAGGTCATTTCACCCATCCAAAGATCAATCCTATCAATCCACTTGTCTTATTCCCAGTACATCTGCAACAAATTCTCTCTCAAATGCTCAGTTACTTTCCTTTCTACTAACTAGACTGAAGGACAACCTGCAGTACTAATCATCCTCACTAAATCCCAGAGTACCTAAACCACAGCTTGAACGTGATAAGGAATGGCTCAGGGTGTTTCACAGGAGTGCATCAAATTCCAATGCAGTGCCATACATCTTAGGGTTGAGAAACAGGAGTTTAATTAATGAGGTAGGTTTTAGGGAACATCTTTAGAAAAAGAACAGCGTGCTTCCACAAGATGTTTTGCAGAACTTCAGGGAGTATCAAGGTGCTTTATTTTGTGACGGAGGCCAGTGAGATACTTATGAACTGTAAGCTCAGTTGTCATGTAGCAGTAAACATGAGCACAGCAAGATCCCCTGAAGTGCATTGTGATCTGATTCAGTTACTTCCTACTTCAGATAGTTAAAGGAGCAAACATTGGGCGGGACTTGGGAAATAAGTACTCTACTCCATGAAACTGTGCCATAGAACATTCAGTGACTGCCTAATATAGCAGATTATGCTCTAGTTTACCTCCCAAAAGATAGCAAGTTTAAGGGGAAGATGAGGGCAAACTTCTTCACTCAGGGAGTTGAAAGAATGTAGAACAAGCTGCCAGCCCAAGTGATGCATGCAAGCTTGATTCCACCACTTAAGAGAAGTTTGGATAGGTACATGGATGTTAGGAGTATGGAGTGCTATGGTCCCAGTGCAGGTTGATGGGAGTAGGCAATTTAAATGGTTCGGCACAGACTAGATGGGCCGAAGGGCCTGCTTCTGTGCTGTACTTTTTTTTATGGCCATATGACTCTCTAAAAGACAGCACTGTTGACTATGCCACATGTCTTTAGCACAGCACTGGAGGGTCAGCCTTCATCTTTTCACTGTGTGTAAATTGACATGTTCTTTCTCCACTACAACTGTAACTACAGTCTAAATGTGCTTCAACAGCTATGAACTGGTTTGGGATTTTGCAAAATCATGTAAATATAAATCTTTCCTTGCAGTTTCTACGGCTCATGCCAAAAAAAGATACTATCAGAAATACTGGATTTAAAAAGTTCTCCTAAGTAGTGCAGTGACAAACTATTTATACTCTGTAGGTGAGTTTCTATGCTGTTTAATGACCACGTTTATAGGGTGATTACATGGCATTTCTAACATCATTCCTAATGATTTTCAGATCCTGAAGCCCACTCCATTCAGCTCTGGTTAAGGGTATTCATGGCAATTGGTCACATGCTTTCCCCAAATACACCATTCAGCTAAGTAGCCCTTTCTGCTGACAATTTGATATTTGGAGACATAGACTTACAGAGCAAGGAAACCTCCCTTTAACCCAACTCATCCATGTCAACCAAGATGTCTTTCTGAGCTAGTCTGACTTTCCTGTGTTTCCTGTTTAGAGGCCTATCCCTCTAAACCTTTCCTATCCATGTACCTGTCCAAAAGTCTTTCAGATGCTGCAATCAATTGTACCCACCCATATCTCTTCCCCAGTAGCTCATTCCAGATACCCACCACTCTCTGTGTGAAAGCTTGCTCCTCTTGTCAATTTTAACTCTCTCTTCTCTTACCTTAAACCTATATCCTCTAGATTTAGACTCCTGGGAAAAAAAATAAATTGTGACACCCCTTATGACTTTATATACCTCTACAATGTCACACTTCAGTCTCCTACACCTCAAGGGGGAAAAGATCCCAGTTTTTCCTGTCTCTCTTTTTCTTCAAGCTTTCCAGTCCCACGTGAAGCTTTTCTGCACCCTTCCCAATTTAATGACATCCTTCCTTTAGCTGAGGAATTAGAAATGAGCACAATACTCCCAGTATGATCTCACCAATTACTTGTACTTTTGCAACGTCTGAAAATAAATGCTTTTGTTCTTATACTTCCTTGTATCTGAAGATTAATTCTTCATTTCTGAATGCTAGAAGTTGAGGAAGCTCCACAAGGAAGGTGGTAACATTAACTCCTCATCAAGAAACCCCCTCCCTTCTTCCACTCTTCCCTGCCCCAGGAAGGTCTCTTCACATATTGACAGAGTCAAAAGGATTATAACAAGTCAACCTGGGCTTCAGCTACTCCCTCTGCAACTGGATCCTTGATTTCCTCATCAGTCAATGCATACCAGAAATAACATCTCCTCGCTGACAATCAACACAGTTACACCTCGAGAATGCATTCTTAGCCCACCGCTCCCTCTATTCTCTCTACACTCCTGACTGTGCGGCTATGCATAGCTCCAACACCCTCTGTAAAGGAACTGATGACATCACTGTTGTTGGCAGAGTATCAGGTGGCGATGAGGAAGCATACATGAGGGAGATAGGTTGGCTGTTGAGTGGTGTCACAACGACCAACTTGCACTCAACATCAGTATGACCAAAGATTGGTTGTGGATTTGAAGAGGGGCAAGTTGGGAGAACATGAACACACACACACACACACACACACACGCCCTCAAGTTCCTGGAATTCAAAATCTCAGAGGCTCTATCCTGGGTCAAACACATTAATGCAATCATGAAGAAGGCATGCCAGAGGCTATACTTCATTGGGAGTTTGAGCAGATTTGGTATGTTGCCACAGACTCTAGCAAATTTCCACAAATGTACTGTGGACAGCATTCAGACTGGTGTATCACCACCTGGAGGCTCCAGAAGGTTGCAGAGGGCTGTAGAGTTAGCCAGATCCATCAAGGACACTAGCCTCCCCACCATCAATGACATCTTCAAAACATGTTGCCTCAAGAATGTGATATCCATCATTAAGGACCCTCACCATTCAGGACATGCCCTCTTCTCATTACTACAATCAGAGAGGAGGTACAGGAGTGGGAGGGCACACCCTCAACATTTTAAAAACAGCTTCTTCCCCTCCGCCATCAGATTTCTGATCACTATTCTGCTCTCTTATTGTACTATTTATTTACTTTTTATATTTGTATTGTAACATTTTTTTGTGTATTGCACTGCACTGCTATTGCAAAACAACAAATTTCATGACATACATCAGTGATAATAAACCTGATTTTAAAAAAAAAAAGCACACACAACAGTTCGGCTTGCACCTGCAATAGCAGCAAGTGTAGGATTTAGGGGTTTGGTCATTCAACCGAACTTTATTGTCGAACTCTGTAGCCCTTAAATAGCAGATCCACTAAACCATGCATTCTGTTGCATGCTAGCTCTGGCATCATATTTCCAATAAATAGATGACAATGGCATAAAATTTTATTCCTCTCATACTTTATGTGGCAAAAAATCAATCCAGTTTTAATTGCAGCCCCAAACTAAGGTCTTTCTCGTCTAAAGATTAACACTAACATTTTACCACCCACTGACAAGAAGAGTAGCTGAGATTGTCCCACTGATGATTTATTTGATTTGGCTTAGCTCGTAGCAATGTTTTGGGAAACAGTTCTAGTTTTAAGTGTGACTTCTTGGTGGAGCATTAAGGTTTGTGTTTCTGAAAGCTTGGTTTTTATTAATAGCCTGTAGTTGGCTACAAGAACTCAACTCAGAGGTAATAGCCATCAGACTGATATCTCTCAATGTTGGCTTTAGTGTTGCTGTTTTACCTATGGTAAATTCCAAATGTAGTGACAATTCTAATGTTAGCAATGAACGTACAGTGCAGAAACAGGCCATTTAGCCCATCCAACCTTTACCTATTCTCCACACCACCTTTCCTTCACCATTCAGCCTTTCAACTCGCTTATTTTTCTGGCTTGCAGGGCAAGTATTTATTGTCCATCACTGACTACCCGGCGGTGGTGAGCAGCCCTCTCGATCCCACCTAGTCTTTTTCCCAGGGCTGGGAAATCTAGAACTAGATGGCATAGGTTTAACGTGTGAGGGCAAATCCTGAATGAGAACCTGAGGGAACAATTTTTTCACAAAGGATAGTGGGTGTATGGAACAAGCTGCTGGAGGAGTGGTTGAGGCAGAGACATTGACAATATTTAAAGGACATTTGGATAGGAAAAGTTTAGAGTGATGTGAGACAAACTTAGATGGGAATCTTGGTTAGCTTAATGAGTTGGACCAAAGGGCCTGTTTTCATGCAGTATGATTCTATGACGACTGCTGTCCTTCTGCAGAAGGTAGGCTCCCACAGTCTTGTTAGGAAGGATTTTTGGGATTTAGACCCAATGACAGTGTAAGAACTACCCAAATAATTCCAAGTCAGAGTGACAAGCCATGTGGAGGGGAATCTGACAATGGTGTTGTTCCCTTACGTCTGAAATTCTTATCCTTACCAGTGACAGAGTCAACCGCTTTGGGAGAAGCTATTAGATTAACCAGGATAGATACCTGTGGTGCATTTTGTAAGTTGAAGACACTGCAGCCAGGGTGATGGTTAGGTTGCCGATCAAGGAAGATACTTTGTCTTGGATGGTGCTGACCTTCTCAGCTGTTGCTGAATATCAACTCATCCACAACATTCCTGACGTGCCTTGTAGATGGTAGAGACTATCTGTGCTCTCAGGCAGTGACTCATTCTCAGGACACACAGAGTCACACCTGATCTTGTAGCCACAATTCTACGGCTTGTTCGAATTGGGTTTCTGGTCAGGGTGACCCCGAGGGTCTTGATGGTAGGACTCTAGGTAATGGTGATATTGAAGATTGAGTGTAGCTGGTTAAACTCTCTTTCACTGGAAATGTTCTTGCCTGGAACTGTTGAGGCATGAATGTTACCTGCCACATATCAGCCCATGCTTCACCGTGATCTACTGTAGTTCTTGCCACCTGCATTAGTGGGGCTTCATTAGTGGAGGATTTGAAACAAGAATTTAATACAGTGCAATTGTCAGTTAACATCACTCCTTCTGGCAATATTATGGATGGTCATTGATAAGCTGGTGAGGATAGTTCAGACTAGGACAAAGCCCTGAGGTACTCCCACACTGATGTCCTGGAGCTTGGGATATGGACCTCCAAGACCAATAGGTGATGGTCTTGCCTCACCTCACCCATCAAAATCCACATTGTACTTAGAAATTTTGCCTCTGAGAATTAGGTTACCTGATGGCACCCTCAGGCCATTCCATCACTGTAAACTACAGTGCAGCATTTCACCAAGAGTAATCCCTTGGGACCATAATAGACCTAGAATCTGTATATTTGCTACTTATAAACGTTTGTAATTAAAAGTTGCAACCAGACTTTTGTTGCTTGATAAAAATCTGGATAATAGCATTTATACATTTTTCCACACTTTTCTGACAAAGTATTTGGTCTGCCTCAATACTTTAACAGTCAAAAACCCACAAGGACTTGAAGGTGCCAATCAATAGACTCCAGAGGGTAGTAGATGCTATTTGCATGGTGTGAGTATGTTAAAACTCCCTCTGTGTCTGCAATAATCTTCATTAAATCTTAAGTAAACAAAATGCATTCTCTTTTATTTTAAATCTCCTCAGACATGCTGAAGGAAAAGAACAAGCGAAAGGTTGTCACCATATTTACACAGCTTTATTCCATGCTTGAGATAGACTGTCATCATTTAGAAATGATCAGGCTCTTCTCAGACAAGGAATAAATTGGACATCACAGTGTTTGTCATGGCATATCTTTGCTTTAATAATTCTAATTCAGATATAGTTAGCTCTCAAATGAAAATGTTGTATTGACTTCTCAGGTTTCTCAGGCATTTTTTTTATTCATTTACAGAGCGTGGCCACCTCAGATGAGCCCGTTTTAATTGGGTGATTGTTTAACACATTACCTAGTCCTATTCCCCGAGCTTCCTGCTGCAGCCCACTTTAATTCCCAATTTCAATCCTATTCCAATTTGTCCCTCTGTGACCTTCTCCACCACTAAGGTGAGACCCAACGTAAGCTAGAGGAACAATATCTTATCTTCTGCAACAAACAACCTGCTGGAGGAGCTCAATGGGGCAGGCGGCCCTTATGGAGGGAAGTGGGCAGTCAACATTTCAGGTTCAGATCCTTCATCAGGATTGAATGGCAAGTCCAGGTGAAGGGTCTCAAATCAAAATGTTGACTGTCCATTCTCTCCATAGTTGCTACCTAACCCATTGAGTTTTGCCAGCATCTAAAGTAACACACACACAATGTTGGAGCAACTCAGGTGGTCAGTTCCATGGAGATGAATAACTAGTCAATGTTTGGGGCCAGGATTCTTCATCGGAACTGGAAAGGAAGGGGGAGGAATCCAGAATAAGAACGTGGGGGAAGACGAAGGAATGTTGCTCAAGATGACACCAGCGACCGACGCAACTAACAGTGATGTGCGCAGGAAGTTCTCAAGACTACTTTTTCTTCTCCTTCTTCTTTTAAATGTATTTCTATGACTAATCTGTATGCAATTGGAGCCTGTACATTACATTTTGACAATGTGTTTTGGGTTGACTGAGCGATCTGCCATTTTTGCTGTCTCCGAGGGAATTCAGTGTGATTGAGAGCGCAAATCCATGATTGGCTCCATTACTTGCCGATCTCACTGATTAAAAGGTGGCGCAAGATTAAAATCAATGAGAACAAGAGTGGAAGATGAGCGAGTGTTCAGCGCCATCTGCCTGCGTTTCACCAGTCTCTCTCGCTCTCTGTCTCGCTCACTGCTGCTACAGGAAGGTGCAGGAGCCTTTGGTCTTGGGCAAAGTTTGAACAGCGTGGTTTGTGGATTGGCCTTGTTTTTAGAGGACTCTGTAGTTCATGTTATATGCATTTCTGGTTACTCATTTTTTATTTGTTATTTTGCACTATTTTGATCCGGGCACTTTGACACGGATTGGCTCTGCAGCCTTAAGTCAACAAATGACACAGTGCTAAATCAAACTGAACACAACTAGACTGAACATTCCTAGACTGTTTCAAGGGCTCTGCGGTTTGATGTTTAATATTCCATGTGTTATTCACTCGTTTTTTTGCCGTTTGCATGATTTGTTCTTTTTTTTGCATGTTGGGTGGTTGATGCACTCGCTGAATGGGTTCCACGGTGTTTCTCTGTTTCATGGCTGCCTACAGAAAGACAAATCTCAGGGTTGTACACTGCATACATACTTCGATAATAAATGTATTTTGAACTTTGAACAAGCTGGCAGGTGATAGGAGAAACCTGGTAAGGGGGAAGGTGAGTTTGTGGGAACTGTGGATGAAGTGCAAAGCTGGAGGGTGATGGGTGAAAAAAGTAAAGGGCTGTAGAAGGAATCGGATTAGAGAGGAGAGTGGACCATGGGAGAAAGGGAAGGAGGAGGGGAACCAGAGGGAGGTGATAGGCAGGTGAGGAGAAGGGTAACAGGGGAGTCAGGCAGGAACGGAAAAAGAGAGAAAGGAGAAGGGGAAAATTACCATAAGTTAGAAAAATCAATTCATGCAGTGAGGTTGGAGGCTACCCAGACAGAATATGAGGTGTAGCTGCTTCAACCTTAAGACTGTCCTCATCGTAGCAGTACAGGAGGACATGGTGGAATGGGAATGAGAAGTGGAATTTAAACGGGTGGCAACCAGGAAATCCTGCCTCTTTCAGACAGAGTGAAAGTGCTGACGTGACCAAGATCTACCAGCATTTTATTGTTTCTACAGATTCCCTCTGGACCCTTGTGTAAACTTTTTATCTTCTATCTGGGCAACCTTATGAAATGAATACTGAATTCAGGTAACTGTCTGCTCATTGCTTCCCATTACCATGCTGGCGTCCCTTTCAAAACCTGTCTCTGTAAAATGCCTCCCTAACAATCAGTACTCCTGCTCCTTGTCACCTGATCTGTCTTAACCGACAAACACGATGGTGGAGGAACTCAGTTGGTCAGGTCAAGAGAAATGGGCAGTCAATAGATACCATCTGTACTGCTGAAGGATCTCGGCCTGAAATGTCGTTTGTCCATTTCTTTCCAATGATGCCGTCTGACTGAGTTGCTCCAGCATCTTGGCTATTGCTCTGGATTCCAATATCTGCAGCCTCTTGTGTCTTAACTAAACTCCATATGGTCACTTTTCTTACCCCCTTACACCTTCCACCTCCACCCCCACCCCAGCTCTGCTTTGTAAATTGTAAAACCTCTACTCTCCCCAAGTCCTGAAAGAAGGTTCCTGACCTGAAACATCAGCTTTCACAGATGCTGATTGACTGATTGACTGGCTAAGTTCTCCCTGCATTCAGTTTCTCTTTCAGCTTTTATTGCCAATTTGCAGTCCCTCTGGTGGGTAGGAAGTTCCAGGACTTTGACCCAGTGGTGACAAAGGAGCACAGATACTGTAGATTACCAAGTCAGGATGGTTTATAACTGATAAGGGAATCTGAAGTTGGTGGTCTTCCCGTGCACTCTTCCCCTTGTTGTTTTAAGTGGAATGGGTAGCAAGTTTGGCTGTTGCTGTACTTTGTTCATTTACCAAACAGCTGCATTGTAAAACAATTTTGCATTATTTTGTTTAGAGATTTCTTTTACCCCTGCAATGCTTCTTCAGCTCACAAAGACAAACCTTGCTCTCTAGCCATGCATGCTGTGGCTCAGCTGCACTGCATTCCAAGCACCTCAATGCAGTAAAATGGCAGGGTTCCACCCGATTTGCAGACCTTAATATGAAAATCTAATTTTTAATCCAGAGAGAATCTCTGAGGCCACAGCATTCCATATGCCAATCCATTATACAGTACAATTTAGGAAACCATAGCCGCGATTGCACATCACCCTTTGAAATGAGCTTTCCTTTCTGTATATTTCCTGGGATAACAAATGCGATGAAAGCTCACTTTTCATATCAATTTAAAATTACGCTGTTGTTCTGTCCCAAAACAACTAAGGCCCTACCTATGTTTCTCTTTGCAGCCCTCTACAATTACCAGAATGCATGCGTATCATTCACCTCAGCCTGCCTTCTCTCTGGCTGGAAATAAATTAGCATCTAGAGGGAAAACAAATAAAAATGTAAGCATCTCCCTCCTCTCATTTAAACCTGAGGTTCTTTGGTACAGACCAGAGGGATCCCAACATGTATAAGACATTCCTGCTGGCTTTTGTACAGGGTAACCAAATATATTGAGATAGTGTGCTCTCAGTACTCTGGTTCCTGCATATTCCCCTTAGCATTTAAATCCTGTTGCTGTTTTCTTCAACACTCCATCCGAGTTGGACAAACACGAGGCGACAGCACAATAAACGTGCCAGCTCTGGCTACGCCAGGCATCATTTATGATTTTTATTGCAAGGAGTCTGTGTTGCAATCATCTGTATTATCAACGTATAAAAGAAATTATATGCATTTTCGACGTCTGAAACGAGCCTTCACACAATGGCGACAGCTCTTCATTATCAACAAGAATGGAGAAGGGCAATCAAGGAGTCAAACTCATTAGGATATCTGCTACTCCACTTTGCAGTTTCTATATCCAAACACCGTAATGCCCACTGTCAGCAATTAACTGGCAATCAGTGCCTGCGCCTCTCAGGATGTGATCCTGGGCTAGCAGACAAAGTGAGATGGGACAACAGACCAGAATGTCGGCTTTAGCATTGAGTGCTTGTAATACTACCTCAGCTTCAGTGCCCCTCCTTCTCACTTCAAGGAGCTAAAGTTGTGAGGTTTGATTTTCAGAGAGTTGACCAGGTGTGATCAGTCAACTTCAAGTGAGTCAGCTACTTAACCTTGACCACCGGTAGAACCCATGGTGACTGAGGGAGATGACGGTCACACCAAATGAGTTGGCCTGTACCATTTACTTTTCAAGTGACATTCATTGGAGAACCATGATGGACATTGTAATCAGACACAAAGGAACATGTAGTTCCATATCATAGAACATGGAACATACATCACAGGAACAGGTTCTTTACCCATGATGTCAAATTAAACTGAATCTCTTCTGCCTGCGTGTGATTCATATCCCACTATCCCTGCATGCTCATGTGTCTATCTAAAGACTCTTAAACTCCCTTGTCGTATCTGTTTCCACCACCATCTCCGGCAGCCCATTACAGGCAACTACCACTCTCTGGGTAAAATAAATTTGCCCAGTACAGCTCCCTTAAACTTCCTCCCTCTCACTTTAAATGCATGCCCTCATGTGGTTGTCATTTCTACCCTGGGAAAAAGACTGCCTACCCTATCAGTGCCTCTCATGATTTTATTGAACTCTATCAGGTCTCCTCCCCACCTCCAATGCTCCAGAGAAAACAACCCAACTTTGTCCAACCTCTCCTTATAGATCATATTGTGTAACCAAGGCAGCACCCTGGTAAATCTCCTTACCCTTACCAAACCTTTCACATATTTCCTGTAATGGGGCAATTAAAACTGCATGCAATAGTCCAAGTGCAGCCTAACCAAAGTTTTATATAACTGCAAATTCCATTCAGGGTTAGTAATCCAGAGTCTTAGTTGAATGATATGGAGATGAATTCAAATCTTTTTGCCAATTGTTAATTAAATAAATTTGGAATAAGGCAGTGTGTATTAAAAAAGACATGTAATTACTGGTAAGTTGTGAAAACTCATTTGGTTCATTTATGACCTTGAGGAAATCTTTGATCCAGCCTGCTCAATACGAACTCCAGACTCGCAGCTACCCTCTGAAATGACCATTCAATTCAATGGCAATTAAGGATGGACAATAAATGACTATAATATCTAATAAATGAATAACAGTAAAAAGCAAACATTTTGATATTTGGAGTTGTATGTCATGGCTAAATTTACCCTCCTCAATGTTATGCACAAGATTTGTAACAGTTGAGTTAAACCTCTGTGTTAGCATTTGTTTGTCCAGCTTGAGGTTAACACTGAGATGGACCAGGTCAGGCAGACCTTCTGAAACCAAGTCCGCCATCCTTGCTGACTTCACAATGCAGTCACTCAGCACCAAGTGAGTCACGAATATAGGTGCTGAATGGGTACAAGAACCTCAGATGTTCTTGCACTACCTTCCCAAAGGCACGGTAAAGGGCACAGCCATTAAGTCTGCTCAGCCATTCAATTACCCCATGGCTGAACTGGGGCCCGAACCCATTATCCAAAGCACTGCTGGTTAAAATCAACCATCAACCTGACATCAACCGCAGCTTGCAGACAGCTTCAAACTCCCAACACCATGCCCGGAAAAGACCCCACCTTTCGCCTCAAAGTCCCCAAGCCATAGAAAAAATTTCACTCCATCTGCCCTAAATTCCTGAAAATTCAATTTCACTGGGATAGACAGTCATAACCTTCAAATTCCTTCACACTTTCTACCCAAAAATGAACAGGAAAGGACAAGGAGGAAGCTATCAAATCCCTTGAGTCTATTCTATCATGTAGTAAGGCCATTGCCTAATTCTTTCTGCATATCACTAAAAACTGTTACGAATTCTGCAGTGAGTTCTGGGCTGGGCAATGCTTTTGTTTGCAGTTTGTGCTGGCCATCAAAGAGGTCCTCAGTGTATCAACTCATGTGAGCTTTTTTTCATATTCTAAAGACAAGAACACAAGAAAATAGGAGCAGGAGTGAGCTACTGTGGTCGTCAAGCCCACCCCACCATACAAGCCTCAACTCTGCTTCTGAGCCAGTTCCCAATGACCCTCATTTCCTCAACAAACAATAAGTAAAATACAGGAAATTATGATTTTCAGCTGCAGTTCCCATCAACCTTTTTGTGGATGTTTTTGACATTTTTTTCCAGAAATTTAAAAATACGGCGTTTGATAGTTCATACAAAGAAACAATCCTAAAATATTCTGGGATTCTGCTTAGAGCAAATATTTTCATCCTTAATATTTAACATGAGGTGTTTAAGCTTGGACATCTGAAAACATACAACTTTCAGCAAAATCTGTAATTCTAGTTGCACTTCAGCTCTGAACTAAAGACTTTCAGAAGTCCCACTTAATTTACGAAAGTACATCACAACCGCATGTAATAACATAACCGTTGGTGTGAAAAAGCAGGCTCAAACATAATCTTTATTTTTTATCAGAATACCACAGCCGGTATTTTGGAATTATGTTGACAATTTCAGTTTAAAGTTTAAAGGGTAACAATGCAGAGATGTCATTACATTTTAATATTACTGTGCCATTTTTTTCCTTTAACTTGCTTTACCTAAGGCAGTCAAAGCAGTCAAACTTAAGGTGTGCTTACAAAATTCAAATCTGAACTTGGCCATTTGGCAACAGACTATTTGGTCACAGGATTCCAGGTAAAAAAAGGGAATTGCTCCCCTATCGTACTTGACATGAACTTTTCTTATTACTACCATCGGGGAGGAGGTATAGAAGCCTGAAATCCCACACTCAACAGTTCAGAAACACCTTCTCTCCTCTGTCCAGATTTCATAATGATATATGAACCCATGAACACAACCTTGTTATTACTTACTTGTTGCACAACTTATTTTGTCGTTTATATTAACTTAATGTCTTTGCATTGTACTGCCACCATAAAACAACAAATCTCATGTCATATGAATCATTGATTATAAATTGGATTCTGATTCATAGAACCAAAGAACACAGTAGGAGACCATTAAGTTCACTATATTTATGCTAGCTCTCTACCAGAGTAACACTCCAGTTCTTCCCGTTAGACCTCTTGTAAATGTTTCTCCACCATGTATTTATCCACTCTCCCACTTAAGGCAATTTTGGAACCTGCCTCCTCCACAACAACAGATCATGACCACACACACTGCTTTGAAAAGTTTTTCCTCACATTACTCTTCCTTCTCTTTCCCTCGCTTTTATCTCCATGACATTAATGCCATGATCCCTTCACCAATGGAAACAGCTCTCACCATTCACTCTGTCCGTACCTCTTGTCCTTTTATATACTTTCATCAGTTCTCTCCACAGCCCTATCTTCTCCAATCCATCCCTGTCACTCAGAAATCTCCCCTGTCACTCATAATTCCCTAATACCTTCGTATCCTATGATGAAGAGACCAGACTGAACACCATACTCCCGCTGAGGCCAGCCCAGTGTTTTATAAAGATTCAGCATGACTTCCCTGCTTTTATAAGGCTGAAGATTATTTGTTAGGAAGCATTGGGATCAAAACAAAACTGTTGGGACATTTGAGGAAAATATTCATTTAAGCATTCCATCATGCTCTGTATTAACCAGTAGGCACATAGGAGCATTCTGCTTACCTGGATACTACTGTTTCTCAAACTCAGTTACATATAACAGATGGTCCTCTGGAGACTTGCCATGTGTTTTGCTAAGGTGCAATTTGACCGCATGTTTGCTTACAAATGTCCTGTTGCACATTTTACACTGGAATGTCGAGTTTACATCCTCCTCGGACATCCCAACTGAGTTCACGGACCTATTTGGTATCACCTTAGAAACCGCCTGCTGTTCGCGAAGCTGCTCTACCGATAACTTGGAGAGATCCTTCATAGAAAACCCCAGGTGAGTCTCCAGGTGAGCTATGTAGCTGGAAGGAGTCCTAAACTGTGAGGCACAATCATTACAGAAGAAAACCGGGTGACCCGTGTCTAAGTTCTTCAGGAATTTCGTTCCACCTGTCCTTCTTAATTGATATTTGACGTTGGCTAGCCAATGGCTTATCGTGGTCATGGAGAGGCCGGTGAACTTTGAAATGTGTACCCGCTCGTGGAGGTTTAAGTCCGACATGATGTATTTGCCTTCAGAAGACTCCCGTAAGCTGGCTGCAAACTGAGCTTGCAGCATCAGGAGGTGTTGGGGGTTCCAGTTAGACTGCCTGCCCTTCCTTTTCTGGACGGGAGAGACATCCTCCAAGGTTTCCTCGAAGCTGCTGGCATCGGCTTCTGACTTCTCCGACACCGTAGAGGGGGTTGACGACTTGGGCGTCAGCCGTCCCGTGAGGTTCTTCACCATGTCAGAGATGTCCAACAGCGCATTTTCCCGTGATGTGGAGAGAATCGTTTCCGTCATGGCTGAAATGAGCTTCTTGTTACTTTTCGATTTGGTTAAGTCTATTGGCTGATCATTATTTTCATAGTAGTACCGGTCCACAATGTCCGCCTGCTTGACCTGAGTGGCAGGGAAGATGGGCTTGTCCAGCACACTGTTGCTGATTTTGTACAGCATGGCCAAGGGGTCAAGACTGGGACTTAGGGGCTTGGCTGCCTTGCCCAAGTGTGTGTTCATAATTGACTGGAGAGCACTGAGCGGATTGACAAATGGCGACTCAGGTGACTGGTCAGTGATAATTGCCATACTGTTACAGCCATTGCTGACCGTTGACCTAAAACACTCCGTCCCATTTGGGAAAGAGCCATCCAAATTGGTCTCCTTCTTCACTTTCACCTCCTGGCCATCGCTGTTTCTCAATGGTTGCATTGAAACGTCACTGTCTTCGGCCCTGGGTGAGTCCCTCACAGCTGGGGATGAGGAGCCGCAGGAAGCCTTGATTCTGGGAGCGGCTGCCTGCTCTTTCTCCACAGCCTTCTCTTCTGCCTTGATGGTCATTTTGCCCGTGACCTTCTCCACCAACTCTTCCATGGCATGGACATTGCTCTTCTGAGGCGGCGGCGACTGGCACTCTGAGGGCTCCACGACAGCGAGATGCTCGGAAGATGGGGCCTTCAGGTTGTTGGTGTAGAACGGGGTTGATTGGGCGTTCTGCCCTGTTGTTTGAAAGGGTCTGATCGCTCCTGAGAGCTGATAAGCAGCATGAATGCTCGGATAGCCTCCCCACGTGGGAGTGCCATTCTGGGCTTTGTTGATGGCGGAGGTGACCGTGTTCTCCAGAGACTTCAGGATATCAATACCGCCTTTAGGACTCTCATCCAAATCTTCCTCCCGCAGATACTGGTACTGGGAAGTGGATTCAAACTTTTCATCATGATCATCCCTCTCCTCCTTTATCTCCCTCTCCTTCTCATCCTCCTCTGCCGGCTCTTCTTCCTGCTCCTTCCTCTCGTCAGCCAGCGGCGGCGGCGAGGTTTCAGGCTTGGCTTGGGCAGTGGGTGCCACCAGCCGTGCCGGGGTGGAGGGGGGCAAGGGAATGGACTGGATCTTCTCCTCGGCCACTGCGTCGAACACCAGCTGCTTGCCCTTCTTTGAGGCGGAGTTGGTGACCTTGAGGAAGTGCCCGGTCACCATCATGTGCGCCGTCAGCTGCTGCAAGGTGTCGTGGGAGCTCCCGCACTCCATGCACTTGAGGATCTGCGCCTTGCGGGCCTCGAACTGCCAGGTGTAGCTGGCGCCATTCTGGTAGCCGTAGCGGTTGTTAGGAGTCACGTAAGGATTGGCCGCTTTCTGGGCTGAGGCCGACTCTCCGGCAGGCAGGCCTGAGGGATTTGGGGCAGACTCTGGCGAGCAGGGCGGAGGTTCCTGAGGTGCCCTCCTCTTGTTGGGAGGCAGAAGCTTGGAGGCCAGGGCCGGCACAGGCTCCTTGAGGGGCACCTTCTGATAGTGCTTGGTCTTGATCATGTGGACGCTGAGGTCCTGCAGGGACTCGAAGGAGTGGCCACAGTACATGCACTTGAGGACCTTCTGGGCGTCCTCCTTGCCCTCCATCTCCATGAGGGAGCGTTTCCTGGGCTTGGACCACTTGCGGGGGTTGTCGGGGTCCCGGTCGCGGTTGTCATCGCGGTAGTGGCCGGTCTCGTTCATGTGCACAGTCAGCTCTACCAGGGTGTCGTAGGCCGAGCTACAGTCCTTGCAGCGGAACTTGCTGGCGCCGGTGAAGACCGACCCAAACAGTTTGTTCTGCTGCCTGTACAGCTGCACGGTGCTGAACAGGCTGGGTTCGGGGATGATCCCATAGGAGGTCTGCTGCAGCGTCTTGGCCAGAGCGGCCTGGTGCCAGTCGTAGCCCACGCCTCCGCCGCTGCCGTTGCCGTTGTGACTGCTGCCGTTGCTGCTGCTGCTGCCACTGGCCTGGTTGGCCGTCTTCAGGTCCAGGCCCAGGCTGGTCCAGTAGGAGCTGCTCAGCAGGTTGGAGTAGGCCGCCTTCATCTGCGCCAGGCTGTCCCGCGAGGCCGGCAGCCTGTCCTCGGCCAGCCCCTCCTCCCGCTCCTGCCCGTCCTTGGACGAGACGCTCCGCAAGTCCGCCAGCTGGTCGCTGGCGTCGCTGACGGGCGACCTACTGCCCGGCTCAGGATTGGCTGTCATGCTGGCTGGTGAGTTCTGGCAGCTGGCCGCCTCTTTGCTCTCTTCTTTGGGGCAATGGAACTCGCAGTCCTGCTCCCCTGCCGCAGGCAGCTCATCCTCGGGCAGGTCCTTGCTCAAGTCAGCTGCCTTCAGTTCCTCTTCGGGGACGTATGCTGACAAAGGAAAGAAAGACAAAGAAGCATTACCCAGAGCTGAGCACACTAGGGGCAGCATACTGTCAGGCCAGAGGATCGTACACCCCAGGACTGGAGAAGGCCAATCAATCCCTCCCATTCAACTGGATCTAAACTCCATCTGCCCTAAACACACCCAGAGTTACAGTCAAAAATCCATTAACTTGGACAAAGGCATAATAGTGAACCTCAGGGCATCATAGAGTTAATTTCGTGACATCTGGTCATTGCTTATATGCTGGAAACAAGTCAGCCACTGTGTGTTTAGCAAGGTTCCATAAATATTTCTTTGTCCCTACCCCACCTGACCCCATCAGCCCATCTTTCCCCTTCCCAGCCCTCTCCATCATTCCTCCCACCCAATCTCCGCCCCACCTGACTCCTTTTATTCCTCGTTCCACTGTCCTCTTCAACCAGATTCCATCTTCAGCCCTTTGTTACTTCCACCTGTCAGCTGCCAGCTACTTACACCATTCCCACTCTTCTCCTCCCTTATCTGCCTATCATCCCTCCCCTCACCTCGCCAGGATCCACCTATCGCCCACCAGCTCGTGCTCCACTCCTTCTCCCCACCTTTTCATACTGGCCATCTCCCCTCCATATTTCAGTCCAGATGAAAGATCTCAGCTCTCCCTGGAGATGCTGCCTTGGCCGTTAAGATCCTTTTAGGACTGGCAGGCACGGTGCTGTAGCACTTAGCATCGCAATATTACAGTGCCAACTGCAAGATCGTGGTTCAATTCCCACCACTGTCTGTACTGAGTTTGCATGCTCTCCCCGAGACTGCATGCATTTCCTCCGGGTGCTCTGGTTTCTGCCCAAATTACAAAGGTTAAGCTTAGTGAGTTGTGGGCATGAGATGTTGGTGGCAGAAGCATGGTGACACTTGCAGGTTACCCAGCACAATCCTCGGTGATTTGATTTGATACAATTGATGCGTTTCACTGTATGGTTCAACGTACATGTGACAAATAAAGCTAATCTAATATCTAATATTCTTGTTTGCTATTCCAGATTTCCAGCAACTGCAGTTTCTTGTATCTCCATTATTGTCATGATGTTTATTTGATACCCCGTCTTTAATGATAATGATAGAGGGGTTAACATTGGTGAGGCACCAAAGATAACTAAAAGACACAAGATACCAGAGATGATGGAGCAGCAGAGAATCTGCCAGAGTCAAAGTCGTGAGTTTATTGTCATATGCTCAAGTACCGTACACGTGTGCCCAAGGCGGTGCAATGAAAAAAGTTACTTGCAGCAGCATCACAGGCACGCAGCAATAGACACACAACATTCACAAGAAAAACATAAATTCCACAAAATTATATAAGGGAGGAAACAAATAGAACAACAAAGAACAAAGTCCTTTGTAGTGCAGTGGTCAAAACGGTTAGCTCATTGGGGTAAGCAATACCTGTGGGGAAAAAAAATGAATTGTCAAAGTTTGTATCAAAACCAAGCATTGGGACCTAAGTCTTTGTTGAATTATTGCCTTGGTATTCTTTGTATGCCACTGGAAAACGTCACCTCCAACAATGCAGCCCTTCTTCAGTTTTGTGCAGGCACCATTGTTCTCGATTTTTGAGCTTAGGTCTTTAGAGTGGGTGTTACTTTCTGGTTCAGAGGGGAGAGAAGTTCCCGATGAGCTACTACTGACACACTGAAGATGTTTAGAAGCTAGTGTCAGGGTATTCAGGCCCTCGATTCTACAGTGAAATATTAGCTCCACCAGAGAACCTGGGGTTTAAGTTCGAAAAGCTCTGGTGCTAATGGAACCAGAGCAGCAACTGTGGAGAAGAGCAGACTGACCCAAAAGGAAGATACTGCAAGAGTGAGGAATTTAAAATTATCAGGTATCGATAAAGTAGACAGCCAGAATCTTTCATTCAGCAGTAGACATGTAGAGTGCTAGAGAACTGAGCTTTAAGGTGGGGGAGGGGTGCAAGTGCTTTTTACACTGGGAGTTCCAGGTGCCTGGAGCTTGCTGCCAGGGTGATGGCAGTAGCAGATATGATAGTGGCTTTTAGACTAGCACATGAATATGGAGATATGAATTATCTGCAGGCAGAAGGAATAAGTTTAATTTGGCATCGTGCTCAACACAGACACCGTGGATCTAAGAGCCTGTTCCTGTGCGGCAGTGTTTCGTATTAATTGTTCAATCAGTAATTGCAGCCTCTTCAGATCACATTTCCAACTCCCACAGGGCTCTTCCAGATATTTACTTGTCCTGTTTGCATTCCTCCCACCCCCCCCCCGTAGCTTCTGTTAATCACTTACACCTTTACCACCCTCTTTCAGCAGCACCATCTGTATCATTCAGTGCCCTCTGCTGTCCCTCATCACTGATCTTGCCTCTCATTCTCTCTGCTCCCCCAACTTCCCCCTGCATCTGGAAATGTTTTCCAACCTTACCCAGTTCTGAAGGAAGATCACTGAGCTGAAACATTAGATTGCTCTACCTCTGTGGATGCTCCCCAACCTGCTGAGTGTTTATGGCCTTTTGTAGTTTATATAAGATTAGATATCAGTGACTGTGAGTGTGTAAGTCTTTTTTTTAAAAAATTATATTGTTCATTAGATCAATTGACAAGGAAATAAGTCATCAAACTTTAGGAAGTGCACACCCTAACAACAAGATTTGATCATAAACTAAAACTGCTTTTATCAGAGAGACAGCATATGACTCTAGACTGGAGACCCAGAGGCCTGTTCTGGGTTTGGAGTGCTGACTATCTGTGCGGATCGGTGAGTGGGGGGGAGGAAAGGGGCTTGTTTTGCTGTTGTTGTTCTGTTGCTTGTTGTGTTCTGTGCTGCTCTGCTGAACTTTGTGGCCGTGCTATGTTGGTGCCAGAATGTGTGGCAAACCCGCGGGCTACCCCCAACACATCCTTAGGTTGTGCTGATTATTAACACAAACAACATGTTTCACTGTATGCTTGGAAGTATACGTGTTAAGTAAACCGAATCTGAATCTGAACGAGACCTCACTGGCAACTTCCCTAATCCTTGTTAGACAACATTATCACAAGAGATTGCACTGAGTGTCGCCATTACCCACAACATCCCAGGTACTGGTATTGTTAGACAGAACACTGCCTAATCTGCACTGTAATTTCCATCAACCGCTGGAAAGACTGATCTTGATGGCCTCAAGGAGCCCATGAAAATTAAGAAACATTCATCAGAAGCTCTCACAAACTCAGTGCAACTGGTGAAAGGAGCTCACCACTGCCCACCCAGAACACCTACTCCACCCAGAACCTCCTGGCCTTCCTATGCGTCACACACTTGCCTCATCAGCCAGCTCAGAAACCACAGAATCAGACTGGAAGCAAGACACCTTCAATACCAAGCGACTGCCTAGAGCAGAAGGTAGAGTACTATAGTATATAAACAGGCCCTATGGCACAACAGGTCCATGCCAACCACAGCTTCCTCCCTGCTAGTCCCAATTGCCTGCATAACCCTCCAAGCCCTGCCCCTCCATGTACCCGCCTGAATCACTTCCTCTGGGAACTCATTACCCTCTGTGTTAAGAAGTTACCTCTCAGAACTCTTAAACCTGTAACACGCTGTAAGGTTTCACTGCTAAGGCTAATGTAATGGCTTCTATGTAACGTTCCACTGTTAAGGTAATGGTTTCTCTATAGCAGCAATGTTTGGGTTATGACTAGAGATAACGGGACTTTGGAATTCAGTGGCTATGCAATGGAAGAAATGTTGTTCTTTCTTGTGTGTCTGGGAGCCGGGTTTTTCGTGGTTTTTTGTCGAGGAGAGGTGAAGAGGGAAGACGCATGTGGAGAGAGGTGAAGAGGGAAGACACGTGTGGAGAGAGGTGAAGAGGGAAGACGCGTGTGGAGAGAGGTGAAGAGGGAAGACGCGTGTGGAGAGAGCTGGTAGATCACCAGACGGAGTGGACAGGGATCTGAGGGTCTGAAGGTCGGCGACGTTCGGGGGAGACCAATGGTGGAAGAATGACTGCTGAGTGAGCTCCAATGTAATTTTGACTTTGACTTGGGCCTTTTTTTTTTGTTTTTTTTTTCATTACTAACCCTATATTCCGAGTAAGATTCATAAAGTCTATCATTTAATTGCATATGGTGTACTGTCTGATATTTTGCATTGTGGGTTTGTAACTGGGAGTACGTTACACAGCATCCACACAAACGTGATTACCCAGTTTGTCGGAGCCGAAAGCTGATTCCCCTAGACGAACGCGAGCTGGGCGAGCCTCAGGGTTACAAATCGTTCCCTCTTTTCTTATATCTGTGCTCTATAGTTTTGGATTACCCAACTCTGAGAAGAAGACTATCATTTCCCACCTTATCCATTTCCCTCGTGATTTTATACACTTTATTGAGGTCACCCCTCATTCTGCTGTGCTTTTGGAATACAGACCCAGAGTGGCCAAACTCTCGCGATAACTCTGACCCTCCAGTCCAGGCAACATACTTGTAAATACCTTCTGCACCCTCTCCACTTTGACTTTCCTCTAACAGGGTGACCAACACCATAAATAATACTCCAAGTACGGCCTCGCCGGCCAATGTCCCCTACTCCTAAACTTTATGTCCTGAATGAAGGAGGCTAGCATGCTAAGTACCTTCTTCACCATCCTGTCTGCTTGCATGGCCGAACTGTGCACTTGTGCTCCCAGGTCCCTCTGTTCCACAACACTCGCCACAGTGCCTGCCATTCCCAGTATAACATGGAGAAGAAGATTGTGTTTCCACCCCATTAGGAATTCTCATGCTGAGCCAGATTTCTTTTTAATGTTAAGTAATACGGTCATTACACTATTTTACTTTTCTAAATTATCATTCAATGCTGTGTGCTAAAATGCTAATGCGGATACATGACAATTTCTTCAAGTACTTGAAATATTTTACCCACATTGTAATTGTGCATTTATTGCAACCTTACAATGGAATATGATTGAATAAAAAGAAAATCCTCTCTTACATTTCATTCCACCAAATGATAACTTCAGTCCACACAACTTTCCTGTTGGAGAATAGTCAAAAAACTGCTGAGATGTAGCAGGGTCTACATGGGCTGAGTTGAAGCAGGTGGGGGACCACTTTGATGAGCACCTCTGCTCCATCTGCCAAAAGTGGAATTTCCCAGTGCCCAACCATTTTAATTCCTAACCTCATTCCCATTCCAAAATGTCAGCCATGGCCTCCTCCAATCTGCCATGATGAGGTTGAAGGAGCAACACCTCATATTCCATCTAGGTAGCCTCCAACCTGATGGCATGATCATCGATTTCTCCTTCCAGTATTTATTTTTCTTTTCCCCTCCCCATTCCCTCTTCTTCTATTCCCCACTCTGGCCTCTTACCTCTTCTCCTCACCTGCCTATCACCTCCCCTTGGTGCCCCTCCTTCTTCCCTTTCTCCCATGGTCCACTCTCCTCTCGTATCAGATTCCTTCTTCTCCAACCCTTTACCTCTCCCACCTGGCTTCACCTATCACTTTCTAACTGTCCTCCTTCCCCTCCCTCCAACTTTTTATTCTGGTATTTTCCCCCTTCTTTTCTAGTCCTGATGAAGAGTCTCAGTTTAAAACACCACCTCCATAGATGCTGCCTGACCTGTTAAGTTCCTCCACCATTTTGTGTGTGTGGCAGGGCCTAATGGAAACAGATTGTTTATAGTGGATAATTGATATAAATGCATTCTCACTTACAATTTCGCTGCATTTTTAGAGAAAGATGCACATAGCAAGAATTTGTCTGCCAAAATGGTATTAATTCTTTTTTTAAAGAGTCAAAAGTGTAAAAGTGAAATCACACAACTGAAATGAACCACAAAAGGCAGCTAAAATAAAATGAGAAAAAGAATTAAAGTCATCAAGCAAATGAATGTCCATTGAGCTTTTCTTTGTTTAAATCTCCAGGTAAATGACACACGATGTTCAACAGAAAACTATAAAACTGAATGAATGTTACAAGAGGAACAACAATAAGGAATAACAAGGGCAACAGTATGTTGACATATGTTGCAGCTAAGGGAAATGGGTCCCTTATGCAGGGAACAAGGATAAACATGGGATACACTTACAGCCTCAGCAACGTATATCTAGTTGTCCTTTTATGATCTGCATGACAATGAGGTCAACCAAAATCTTGCTGACCATTTCACAGCACCAATGTCCTACTTGCTTCTTGCCTCTTTACTTGGTGACCACATTGGTTTCTACTCAAGCAACAATTCAATAATGACATCTTTGCACTTGTTCTCAACTACTTCCATGATCCCACTTGTTTTCTAGCTCCCTCTCCAAAATCTCCCAGTTCCTCCTCAACAGGATCCCTGCACTTATTCATTCCTCCTTAAATTTTTGAGGCCCTAAGCTGTGGAATTCCCCCCTAGATATCACCACTTTTAAAACAATCCTTAAAACTTTTCCCTTTGAATCTGCCATCTATTCTAATGTTTGATTAGATTGTTTGGAATCACTGTTTGTCTGATTATGCTCCTATGCAACTGATTTGGTGTGCTTTGCTACTTTAAACCTACTAAATATATGCACCGCACATACATTGCTGGAGGAACTCAGCAGGTCAGGCAGCATCTATAGAAGTGAATAAACAGTCAACATTTTGGGCCGAGACCCTTCATCATATTGAAGGTTCACCTAACCACTATCTTTATCTTCAATAGTGAGCAAAGGAAGAAAACATTTCTATAACTGATCGAATAACTCTGAAAAGGAGCAAGGTATCCTGGTTGGAGGGGGGTGTGGTTTGATAGATTGGAGGTGCTCATAAACTGAAGTGTTTTATGGAGGATAGTTGGAAGAAATAAATATCTTCTAAATGTAGAAAACGCTTCATCATCAGCTTCTTCTGATAAAATGGACAGTGAAACGGCAGATGGAAGTTAGTCATGAAAGATGAGAGGTGATGCATTTTGGGAGAACGACCAGGGCTAATAAGATCTGGGAGGCTAATGGCAGACAGAACTACTCATCAGAGCTCGGCTCAGGGTTGATACCACAAGATCAACATTTTGTTGTACAACCTATGCTACTGCTTTAAAAAAAAGTTTAAAAGGAATAAATATCAAAAGTGTTAAATTGTTTCAGAAATAAAGCATAAGGCTTAATGGGAATTTGCAATCTCTAGCATAACCTATTTTCTAACAGTGATCTGCCCAAAATTTTAAAAGTACACCAGAGGACTTGATTCTAAGCTTAGAGGGGAGAACTTTAAAGGCAACGTAAGGGACAAGTTTTTTTTACACAGAGAGTGCAAAGTGCCTGGAATAGGTTAAGAGACTTTTAGGTAGAAACGTGAATATGAAGGGAATGAGGCATATTGGTGACACACAGGAGGATGATGTTTAGTATAAATTAGTATCAGGATCAGCACAACATTGTTGATGTTGTCTTTCAGTTTTCTTCTTTGATCAGAGATGAAAATAAAAGGTAGTGGTTAGACAAACTTTAGATTCCCGTTAGCAGAAATGAAGGATCTCAATCCAAAATGCCCACTGTCCTTTTCTCTCCATAGAAGCTATCTGACCTGCTGAATTCTTCCAGCGTTTTGTGTGCTGCTTCAGATTCCAACACCTGAAGTATACTGTGTCTCCTCTTGCTTTAACTAAGTTAAAACTTAAAAAGAAAATATCAGGTTATAAATGCGGCATCTGCCTCACCCCTTCACCTGAAATCTAAATTAAATCCATAGCAGCTGCTAGTAAAGTTCAGCTTCATTGACCTTGCATTTTTTTTGTGAGTACATTATCTCTCTCCCAGTGAAGTGCAACACCAAGAAGTTACTACACTGTTAGATATGCTGTTCTATGGATAATATTTTAAAACAAAGTTCTGCCTGCTCTTTCGGATGGGAGGAGAGGAGATAATAGATCCCATGGCATTACCCTGAAGAAAAGCAAGTAAATGTTTTTTGCTAGTGGTGTAGCTAATGTTTATCTATCAACAAACACCAGAAAAGATCACCCAGTCAATATTGCATTGTTGTTTTGTGGGAGCTTGCTATACGCAGAATCAGAATCATGTTTAATATCAAAGGCATATGTTGTGAAATATTTTGCTTTGCGGCAGTACATTGCAATACATAATAAAAAAGGTAAGTTATAATAAGAAATATATTTAAATAATCAATTAAGAAGTAGTGCAAAAAGATCAAAGAGGAAAAAATGTTGAGGTAGCGTACATGAGTTCGTTCTACATTCAAAAATCTGATGGTGGTGGGGAAGTAGCTATTCCTAAAACATTGAGTGTGTGTCTTCAGGCTCCTGTACCTCCTCAATGGAGGTGCCTACTTGACACAAATAGGCTGCTGCAATTCCTGCACTGTATTAGTAAATGCTCTTCAAACATATTTATTATCTTGAATGTATTTTGGATCATCAAAGGGTGCTATTTAAATGCACAGATGATGCCAATGGCAACAGCAGCAAGCTGAATTTTGCCAGCAATTACACTTGACATTACCACCTGCAGCACAAACTTTGAAAAAGATTGGTGAAATTTAAGTGCAAATGACAGGATTATTCTTCATCTGCCTCAATCCATGAAGCATTCATGCTAACAATGCTACAAAGGCTATGCCTTCTTCAGGACTTCTTGGGGAATTGTGTCTCTAAAGGGGATGGCCAGAGGTTTAGCAGATGCTGAAGATTATCCCCAGAATTCACAGTTGTTTCGCCACTGATGGAAGAGGCCATTTTCTGTTTCTCAATGATAGGAAGAGTTACAGAAGTTCATGTGATTCATTGAAGGAGTTTCTGTCCCTATCTTTTGCATTGTTAATAATCTTCAAAGCCATTTAACCATCTCACTGGAATTACATCAATACATAACTAAACAACTGAACTTAATTTGTACCAGAGGCTAAGCCTTGAATGAAGTAGCCACAATATGCGTCACACAAGACAACATTTTAGCTCATGGTCACTTCAGAACTCTTGCTAACACTGTTTTTTAACAAAAATCCCTCAGTGAACAAGGCTGCAAGCCAGAAAATGAATAACCAATGCACTGCATCATTGGGCACATTGCTTACGCAATGTAAACACTTTATGCGATTTCAAACTGTTCCCTGATGCAAATCAGCTCCCTACCATACTTGAGTATTCCAATATACTAGCCACATATCAAATTAATGCATACTTCTTGCAAGGAACATTTAATTTACCAAATTAAAAATCACATTCAGTGAATGAGTGGAGCTTATTTGTTATTAAGAGTAAGGAGATGTTTAGAAGATGAGATGATTTTATAATACTTATTCAAACTGTTTTCACACGAGTCACTTTTTCCTTCCTTGAAACCCACACTCCCCTTTCTCCTATACTTTTTTTGTTTCTTTAATGATGGAGCTGTCTTCTTCAAAGTTCAAAGTAAATTTATTATCTAAGTACATATATGTCACCATATACAACCCTGAGATTCATTTTCTTGTGAAAATACTCAGTAAATCCAATAACCATAATGGAATCAATGAAAGACTGCACCAGCTTGGGCACTCAACTAGTGAGCAAAAGACAACAAATTGTGAAAGTAAAAATAATAATAAATAAGCAATAAATATCTAGAGTGTGAGATGAAGAGTTCTTGAAAGCGAGTCCACAGGTTGGGGAACATTTCAGTGATGGGGCGAGTGAAGGTGAGTGAAGTTATCCCCTTCGGTTCAAGAGCCTGATGGCTGAGGGGTAATAACTGTTCCTGAGAGTTCTGAGGCTCATGTACTTTCTTCCTAATGACAGCAGCGAGAAGAGAAAATGTCCTGAGTGGTGGGGGTCCTTGATGATGGTTACTGCTTTCCTGCGACAACGCTTCATGTATATGTGTTCAATGGTGGGGAGGTTTTACCTGTGATGGACTGGACTGTATCCACTACTTTTTGTAGGATTTTCCATTCCATGGTATTGGTGTTTCCATAGCAGGTTGTGATGCAGAAAGTCAATATACTCTCCACTACACGTCCATAAAAGTTTGCCGAAGTTTTAGATGTCATGACAAATCTTTACAGGAAGTAGAGGTGCTGCCGTAGTTTCTTCATAATTGCACTTAGGTGCTGGGCTCAGGACAGGTCCTCGGAAATAATAACGAGGAATTTCTCAACCTACTTGAGATTTTTTCTTCCAAACAAACCCAGTACCCACAAAGTTAAATATGACCACATTTCAAGCAGCATGTTAAAAATGCTCAATATGCATGTGTGCAAGAGTACATGCTCATTATTAATGTTTAATAATTATTGGTATGGTCTCAAGCACTTGTTGCCTCTGTCATCATTATGAACCTTGACTTCTCGCCTTGGTTCTCCAATGAAAAAAGTCAGATTCCTCACTTTTCAGAAAAAAAGGTAGAACTAAAATCTCCAGTCCTGTTGAAGGGTCTCAGCCCCAAATGTCAACTGTACTCTTTGCCATAGATGCTGCCTGGCCTACTGAGTTCCTCCAACATTTTGTGTGTGTTGCTTGGATTTCCAGCATCTGCAGATTTTCTCTTGCTTGGAACTAAAATCTTTGATTTTTTTTAATGAAAACCCAAAGCAAGAGCAGAATTTATTTAATGTAGCAGTTGTGAGCTGAAGTGTAATATCTACAGATTTGGTGGAAATTGATTTGATTGGAATTTAATGTTATAGAATTTGATCTTGGATTTCGAATTTTATTTAGACTATTGAGAGGGGACAGAAACGTTTTGCAAGGGTGTTGTTTGGATTGGAGGATTGCTATATAAGGGATTGTGGACAAACTTGGCTTGTTTTCTCTGGAGTGGCAGAGTTTGAGGGGAGACGTGATAGAATTCTATAAGATTATGAGTAGCATAGAAAGAGTATACAGCCAGCATCTAGATCCCAGGGTAGAAATGTCTAACATCAGACAGCATGCATTTAAGGTGAGAGGAGATTAGTCCAAAGGAGATGTATTACTATTGGTATTGGTGTTCGTTTATTATTGTCACCTGGACAAAGATACAATGCAAAGTTTGATTTGTATACTGTTTATACAGATCAAATTATCACACAGTGCATTGAGTTAGAATAAGGTAAAACAATAACAAAGCAGAATAAAGAATAAAAGCTATGGAGAAAGTGCAGTGCTGATAAACGACAAAGTACACGATCATAACAAGGTAGAGTGTGAGGCCAAGAGACCTGTATCATACAAGAGTTCTGTTCAAAAGTTTGGTAATGGTGGGATAAAAGCTGTCCTTGAGCCTGGTGGTTGGTGCCTTGATTATGCTGGCTGCCTAACTGAGGCAGCAATAAGGATAAACAGGGTCCATGGAGGGTAGGCTGGTTTCTGTGATGTTGTGAGCTGTGTTCACAACTTTCAGTAGTTTCTTGCAGAAATGTGTAGAGCAGTTGGCATACCAAGCTGTTAAGCACCCGGACAGAACGCTTTCTCGGGTGCATCGATAAAAATTGGTAAGAGTTGATAGAGACATGCAGAATTTCTTTTAGCCTCCTGAGGAAGCAGAGGCTTTGGTGAGTTGTGCGGGGCAAGTTTTTTACAATGGAGAATGATGGGTGCCTGAAATGTGCCGGTAGGGGTGATTGTTGGGGCAGATATGTCAGAAGCATTTAAGACACTCTTAGGTACACACAAGAACATGCAGATAATAGAGGTATATGGATTTGTGTAGGCAGACAGGGCTAGCTTAGTAGGTTTGCAATTATGTATTTAATTAGCTCAGCACAACAATATGGGTGGAAATGTCCATTTCTGCTGTACTGTTCTACTGTAAGTTGCATGATACTGAGTTCTGCATGCTGCAATGTGGCTAGATGAGGTGTTGTTCCTCAAAAGTGCCTTGGGTCTTGTTCTAACAATACAGGGGGTCATAGGCAGATAGCTCAGAGTGGGAATGGACAGGAAATTAATGTTGTCCAGTAGGATTGAGATAGAACATTAAAATTCTATGGAGGAGACACAAGAGTCTTACAGATGCTGGAATCTGGAGCAACATACAAAATGTTAGTGGAACTCTATGGGTCAGGCAGCATTTATGAAGATTTCGTGTACTGCCCTGGGTTTTCTCTCTTTGCCAGTTCTGATAGAAAAGTCTCAGACTGAAACATTAGCTTTTCACTCTCCACAGATACACCCAACACTTCCTGTACTCAATTCAAGTTTCCAAAATTTTAAAATTATGATTTTCATTTAGTTGGAAATTTTCCAAAATGGCATTTGATAATTACTTCAGAAGCAAATATCAGTTGGGTTGTGTAAGTTGGGTGGGGAATGGGGATCAATCAGGGTGCAAGAGTTGGCTTGAGAAATAGGGCTGAGGTCCATCGGCATACATGGGCTGAGGTCCTTCAGCATACATGGGCTGAGGTCCTTCGGCATACATGCGCAAGAGTTAAATCCCATGAAAACTAACTTTTTGTAAATGCTGCACAGCACCATACAAAGACAAACATGTTAACATAAACTTAAAGTAATATAAATTATATTAATTTATATCAAGTTATTTTACATATGTTAATTATCTCAGCTGACCTCACTTTATTGAGAGGAGAATTAAAAAGTCACTTTATGGAAGTCATACCAATTGCCATTTACTGTATCTCCCACTAATGGAAGTACCAAGAAATAAATGCCCATTGGCATAAGAGCCCAAGAGGTCTTGTTTGATGTAATGTTGTGTGATGTACTGCCTGAAGTGGATGGGAAAATCAGTAGGAAATTGGAAAAGTATAAGAACAGAAACACTAGGGAGATAAAAGCATTGGATGAGCTGGAGACCTCATTCCAAAGTTAGCACAGGTATAATGGTCTGAATGGAATTAGGGAGTAATACAGCATAGAAACAGGCCAGTTGGCCCAATTCGACTAAGGAGCACACCTAAGCTAGTCCCATTTGCTCACTTTTGGCCCATATCCCTCTAAACCTTTTCTATGCATACTCTTATCCAAATGTCTTTTTCATGCTGTTATTGTACCTGCCTCAACTACATTCTCTGGCAGCTTATTCCATGTAGATGCCAACCTCTGCATGAAGAGGTTGTCCCCAGTCCCTTTAAAATCTTTCTTTCTCACCTTAAACCAGTGCTCTCTACTATTTAGTTCACTTTCCCTGGGGGAAAAAAAGACTGCGTACATTCACATATGTGTGCCTAATGACTTTAGACACTCCTACAAGCTCATCCCTCAGTTTCCTGCATTTTAAAGACACCTCCCACCCTGGTCATTCCCTCTTCTTTCCCCTTCCACTGGGCAGAAGATACAAAAGTTTCAGAACGTGTACCACTAGGTTCACTAATAGCTTCTATCCCACAGTTATAAGACCCTTAAATGATAAAGATTAACTCTTGATCTCTCAATCTCCTACATCATGACCCATGCACTTGTCTACCTACACTGCACTTTCTCTGTAACTGTAACATTATACTCTGCATTCTGCTATCGTACTCCCTCTTGTATTACCTCAATGTAATTACAAATTAAATCCACTCAGATGCAATGTTGTAAAATAATAAAACATGAAAACTTTCAATGGGGAGGAAATAGTTTTTATAGGCACTGTATGTATGGTAAGATCTATTTGGGTAGTAGGTAAATAAAAACTGTATCTCAGTACATGTAGCTACAATAAACCAATTACTAATTACCAAAAATTAAAGTCCTAGCCTGCCTACCTCTCCCTATAAATCAGGCCCTCAAATCCAGGTAACATCCTCATAAGTCTTCTTTGCACTTTGTCCATCTTGATAATGTTTTTTCCGCCTTGAATGACTGCCTACTGCGCTGCATCACTCTACGTTAATTCTGTCTTGCACTTCAAGTACTTTACCTGACTTGATTAGATTTAAGGATACAATAATAATCTGTTCAGTTCTCGGTAAGAATACAATTATAATCTGTTCAGTTCTCATGTTAACTATTCGGTGCTCTAAATATAAATCATTCTTTTGTTGGATAAGTCAGTTCCAAGAGATGGATCAGGCCATTCGTGACAGCAGAGATGGCAATCCCTGCAAACACATTGTCACTTCGTGTAAGAATGGTCCTGGCTCACCTAGACAGTTGGCACTGTGGTGGGAGGCAAGATGGGTTTGTTATGGAGGGAACAAGAGATTGGGCTGGCACAGCCTTGGGGCTCACAGCAATTTCAGCTTAACACAGCAGGCATTTCAGGATCTATTGTCATCATCATTGGATGGCAAGGTGTATAAAAATGGGAGTAAACTAGCAGTGAAAGAGAGGGGGCACATCAGCAAACAAAAACTTACATTAACACACAAAGAAAAACATGACCCTGAGGTTTCTTAAGCAAAAGAGAACAAATCAAAATGTTGTATAAAAATCTGGATTAAAATATCATGGGATAAAGTCCAAGTACAATAAGAATGAATGTATATGTATATTTTTTTAATTCACAGATGAAGAATGAACAGAACCAGTGGAGGGAAGTATATGAAGGAAATAGTATTCTCTCCAATGCACAAGTTGTTAAATCAATAATTTGGCTGATGTCAAGCCCTAAATAAACCAGACCTGAACATCACAGCCAAGCAGAATGAAAATCAAATCGGATAAGAGACGGGTAACTGTAACTCACACTGTTTACTGGCTTTTTTTTCTGGTAAGGGGAGAGGGAGTAGTGGGGTGAGGAGATGGAATGGGGGGGTGGAATATGTGTGGGCGGGCAGTGGCAATCATTGCAGTCATTTGCAGTGCTAATGTTCAATTCAGTCTCCTTTCACTCCACTGATTTAGGTGGTCAGGGTAGGTTCATAGCAGACAAAGTGATGCTACGCTGTTTAGCAGGCTGTTTAATAGGAAACTGGCAATCTTATTTCTTTGCCAGATTTGGTTTGTCATTGGGTCTCCATTACTTGCCACTCAGCGTTGATATCTTTGGACAGCAGTGATCAAAAGATGTCATTTGACCTACACAGCACGGCAGAAACTTGGAGAAGTCTCATAAAGGGACACTCTGGCTGTAAATAAAATGACATTATTATTTCCTCTGCCCTATCATGTAGAAAAGCCAATTATGGTAATGCATTGAGTGTCAATGAAAATACAGCTATCTTTTTTGGACCAGCTAATGCGGGCGTCAATGGTGCAACTCTCCTTAATGCAGTAACATGTCCACTGCTAACAGGAAAGGAACGGTGTGATAGATGTCTCAACAAGCCACTAATAAAATGCAAGATGGTCATTAAAGAAAAACGCAATTCTGCAAAACCCACATCCCAACTGCAAAATGCAAACTGTTAAGTTTTCAAATTATCTTGCAATTTCATCTCAAATGATTTATAATCCATCAACCAGAGTCAGTATCACTTTATTTTACTGAAAATTGTGTGATGGGCAGCAGGGGAGTAAAAGAAAAGACTGTTTAATACATTAATAAAATCAAATGTCTAGCAGGAATCAGATCTGGTATAAACAAAAGGAGTGAAGGTTTGTGTCAGTATTCAACTCACCTTGACAGAAGCAAACAGACTTTCTCTCTTTTCTTTTTACTAAAAGTGTGCATTTGATCACCATTTGATTTGATATTCAGCCCATGGGGAAGATGGCTGGAAGGTACCTACAGATGCTCTTTTCCACTTCAGTACCTTCCTGGAAACAATACTCGCATTCATGATTATTACGGATAGATTTTAACAAGGGAGCAGAAGAACTAGTTAAAACAAGAGTTGCATTAAAAAAAATCTCTTAATAATCTGTAAGATGCATATACTTATAGATGCTTTTCAGAAAATTCAAGTAGGTAGCTCCACTGAATTTAAAATTATTATTTTTTTAAAAACTGTTTTAATTTTCTTTAAAAGGGGAACTGTTGGGACTTGTGAGTGTGAAAGAGATTTTCACAAAAGGGAACAATCCCACATCACCCTCTTCACTTAATCAGTGCAATTACCAAAATATAAGCAATTCTCAACTGCAATTCAGGACAGTCACTCTTTCAAGACAATACAGGTTCAAGCCCCATCGATAGCTGGGGAATTAAAGTTTAGTTAATTAAATACATGGATTAAAAACGCTGGTGACAGTGAAATTACTGGATCATTATGTTTTTAAAGAGATTCATGCTGCACAAAATCAGGTCTTTTGGTCCACAAAATCCATGCCAACTACTGAGCTCCCATTTCATTCATCCGACACTAATACCATTATATTCTCCCCCGCGACTCCCCCTCTACCACTCACCTACACAATTTGCAGTGGCCAATTAACCTAATGATACGCGCATATTTGGAACGTTGGAGGAAGGCAGAGCACTTGGGGGAAACCCAAGTAGTCACAAGGAGAACATGCAAACTCTGCACACACACCATTAGAGGTCAGAAATGAAGACAATGTACTAGAGCTGTGAGGTAGTGACTCTGCTCACTAATGTCCTATGGACAGGGAAATCTGTGATCCTTACCTCTGGCCACAATCACCCCCCCCCCCCCCCCCGCCCGATTTGCCCTCTGAACTGGGTCATCCAATTCAATTGTGTGCACACATTACCACATGAACAGCAGCAGGGATTCGAGAAGGCAGCACCGGGCTATCTTCTCACAGGCAGTTAAGACTGCAATAAATGTGTGGCCCCCGCTAACCATGTCTGCACCTCGTGAATGAATTTAAAATAAAAGCTGGGATGCAGAAGCTAGGCCCATGTCTCTTTGCATCATCTATCAGCCACGTATTCTGTCTCTATCTCCTTGGCTTTACACAGTGAAGAGGATCTGAAATCAATCCTATGCTAATTTGCAGCTGCAATCTGAGTGAGCCCTGAAGACCGTAGTTCAAGCAGCGATGTGACGGTTCCTTTAACAAATTTAATCAGGAAAGATATTTCTTAATACATCCAATTAACTAGAAATGTCCATTAAAGAAAGCAGGCAGCAGTGGGGATCCTTTTTATTATTCTGCACTGGCTAGGCATAATGTCCCTCACATATCCTTATACTTAATTTAAGGAAAATAAAACCCTTTACTATTTAACTCTGGGTTGAAATATGGAATGGGGATTATTCCTGGCGATTTTTTTCCATATTTCAGATACATTATGATAAACTGAGGAAGGGGGAAGCTTTTCCATCTATCTCACTCATGTTGAGACCGATTTCCTCTCCACACAGATAAACTTAAACTGTGTGCAGGCAAACCTTCCCAGAGTGTGTCTGGCAGGTAAAGCTCCTGATCACTCGTGTGGATTCAGAAGGCCTGAGGTTTACTTGGGTATCATGCTGGTCAAAAAAGAGAGTGTGCTTTTTAAAGTGTGTGCAGGTTACTGACTTTCATCAATAGCAACATAAAAATCAGAATCAGGATTATTATCACTAGCATATGTCGTGAAATTTGTTGCTTCATTGAGGCAGGCATGCATTCTGCTGAATCTTCTGTGACCTCAATAAACAGAAGTTAAAAAGAAACTTCGGACATTGGGAATCTGAACTATAAACAGAAAACAATACGCCTGTGGAAAGAGAAGCAGAGTTAAACATTTCCAGATCCGAGATCCTTCATCAGAGCTTCGTCCACTGATGCTGCCTGACCCACTGGATTGCTTCTGGCATTTGCTCTTCTTCATTCCAAGACTGGGATATCCCAAGATACTTTAAACCTTCCCTCAATTGTAATGTACAAATTCTTTAGCAACCTCAGCAAGTGCAATGTGACAATGAACAGTTAGTGCTTGTGGCATTTGACTGGCAAATGTTTATTGGCCAAAGCACTGGGGAGAATTCGCTTGCTCTTCTTAAGGAATAATCATTGACCTGATACATTAATTCTGTTTCTCTCTCCACAGATGCTGCCTGACCTACTGAGTATCCCCAGCATTTTTCTGTTTCAATTACACATCCATTGACGATTTTGGACACTGGATTTAGGCAAAGCTGAAATAAATCAAACTCATTCAACTGCCATGTTTTTGAGAGTTATCATTTTACTAAAGAAAACAGCAGAAAACTTCCTTATTGGCAATTCAATGTCAGTATATTTGAGGTTCACAGTCCTTTCTGCCCACTGATTCTAAACCGACCAACAAGCATCCATTCACACTAATTTTATAATAATCCTATTTTATTCCACAAGCATTCCCAAAAGCAAATTCTACCGTTCACCTACATGATAGGTTCAGTTTACAGTGCCCATTTACCCTACCAATCTGCATGTCTTTGAGATGTGGGTGGAAATCAAAGGACTCAGGGGAAACCCACATGATCACACTTCGAGAATGTGCAAACTCCACACAGACCGCACCTGAAGTCAGGATTAAACCTGGGTCACTAGTGCTGTGAAGCAGTGGGTAGATGGGCTGTACCATTTGCCATCCAATGTCAACCTTCAGGAATGTCCTTTACATTTTGATTTAAGTAATATTTGCACAGCATTGTAGTAAATTTATGCATTGCAGTGTCCAGCTGCAAAAAAAAAATCAAACGTCATGACATATGTGAGCGATGATAAACCTGATTCTGATCTGGTTTCTATCATGGACTGAGAGTGGGAAGGAGGCAGAGAGAGGGGAATCATGGTTGGGAAAAGGAGAAGAGAGAGGGTAGGGAGCAGGAAGCACCAGAGAGACATTCTGTAATGATCAATAAACCAACTGTTTGGAATCAAATGACCTTGCCTGGCATCTCAGGGTGGGTGTGTCTGCCATGGCATTCTTTCTCTGCCACCTGTCCCACACCTCTTCCACAGCACTCCATCCTCACCATTCCCAACATCCTTCGCTCCTGCCAGATTTGCAAACTCACTCTCTGCTCCATATTGACAAATACAATACTGTGCAAAGGGGTGAGGCACCCTAGCTATATACATGTGATATATATATATATATATATATATAAGACACATATATGTGCCTTTGTATGTTTTCCATACAAAAAACTTGACAATTTTTATCACAAACTGTTGTACTGTTAGGCATGTTGATTCCAAAAGAAAGATAAGTTCAATGAGTACATTTAGAAAGTATGAGATCTGACTGTTCAACTGTTGTACCCTAGACAACTGACCCAATCTGGCAGCCAGTTTCTATCAACAGGTCAATTGAACAAGTTCTGCTGTAAGGGCTGTTTGCAGTCCTCAAATTTCTACTGAAGTTCTCCTTGAGACAGCAATGATTCAGGGGAGTGCATTTTCAACTTTGATTCAGAAGTTTGTAGGTTCAAGACATTCTCCAGCGTACCTAAACACAATAATCCAGGTTGACATTCCAGTGTCGCACAAAGGGAATGCTACACTCCCTGAAGTGCCGACTCGTATATCATAAAGCTGGGGTCCTGTCAGCTCTTCCATGAGACTATTCCAAGGAAGACCAAGAAAAGACCAAGACTGGGGTCCTAGCCAATATTTACCCCTTCACAACACCACTGGGTGTTGGAGGCAAGATGAGCATTTATTATCCATCCCTAGTTGCTCCTGGGAAGCTCAAAGTGAAATACCATCTTGATTGCCTGCATGCTTTCTGGTGAAGGTACTACACTGTGTTGTTGAGACTTAGAGATAGTGATGTTAAAGTAACAGCATTATACCTCAAGGCCTAGACTGTGTTAGTGTTCTTCTGCACCTTCTTCCCCAGTACTTCTTGGTGGTAGAGGTTATGGATTTGGGAGGCGCTGTCAGACAAACCTGGAGAATTTACTGCAGTACATTTTGTGGGTAGTGAAGGGGCTTTGACCTGGATGATGTCAGGCTTCTTGAGTGTCGTTGGAGCTGCAAATGCAGTGTGTTCCATCACGCTCCTGACATGTGGCTCCCAGATAGTGGAAAGGCCCTGGGTAGTTTGAGGTGAGCCACTCCCTACAGGATACCTGGACTCTGGCGTGCACTTGATCCATGATATTTACCTGGGTTTCTGGTCAATAGTTATCCCAAGATGTTGGTGACAGGGAACTCAGCGATGGTAATGCTGTTGAACATCAAGCTAAGAGGCTAATTGCGAAGGGTAGTCTGCTCCTCAGCTCAGCAAGTTGTGCAGCACCCACAGACACAATGGTTTCAGCTCAGTGGCAACCACATCTGACCTCCAGGGCATCCAAAAGCTGCAGTGCTCAGGCCAGGCAGGAATCTACAATGAAGGCATCAACACAACCCAACCAAAGTGTTCACACGGGGGGGGGATGATCTGTATAGAGGACCTGAAGTAGTGGGATCTGAATGTACTGGAACTCCTAAACTAGAACTGTACACAGAACAGAGAACAGCACAGCATAGTATGAGCCTTTCAGTGTACGATGTTGCACCAATCTGTTAACCTTCTCCAGTATCAATCTAACCCTTCCCTCCTACGCAATTCATAACCCACCATTTTTCCTTCATCCACTTGCCCATGTAAGGGTCTCTTAAATGTCCTAATGTATTACCTTCTATCTATCATCACCCCTGGCAGTGTATTCCAGGCACCTTCCACTCTCTCGGTAAAAAAAAACTATCTCTAATATCTCCCCTAAACTTTCCTCCAATCACCATTAAAAGATGTCCTCTGGTATTAGCCACTACCACTCTGGGAAAAAGGCACTGTCTGTCCACTCTATCTAAGAATCTTATCATCTTACACAATTCTACCAAGTCACCTCTCATCCTCCTTCAAAAAGGAAAGCCCTCGTTCACTCAACCTTTCAGAAAGCCCTCACTTGCTCAACCTTTCAGAAAAGCTCTCTCTCGCTCAACCTCGTACATGTACTGCCAAGGGAAAGGAAGTCGAAGGGTCTCAGCCCGAAACGTCGACTGTGCTTCTTCCTACGGATGCTGTCTGGCCTGCTGCATTCCACCAGCATTTTGTGTGTGTTGCCAAGGGAAGTGTTGGATTATGGGTCCAGATAGGATACCTCTTTCCAGTCTCATTCTGGACTCAGTGATTCAATGATTCCAGGAGGTATCACAATGTCATGCACCCGCATGTGTTAGCATCAGGAGGGCAGAGAGGAACTTAATGCCGAAGTGTTTCCAAAGTAATATGTTGCGTTTGTTGCCAAAGGTGTAGGGTGGTATTATTGTTTTGGCAATACTATGACTCCGCCCCACCCAGATATGACTACAAGAGCAGGTGCCTTGCAGTGACTGACTCAACTCCTGACATCCAGATTGAAGCTCTTTCATCATCAACAAGGCACAAGTAAGACTGAATATGAACCACCCATCTGAATGAATACAGCTCTAACAACTCTGGGGAAGTTCAACATCGTAAAGGACAAAGGAGCCCACTGAACTGGCAGGCCATTCACCACCTAAATATTGAGTCCCTCATTCACAGTGGCTGCAGTGGGCTCCATCTACAAAATGCACTAGTTGCTCACCCAAGCAACTCTAACAGCTCCTCCCAAACCCACAATCCCATCACTAAAAAATAACAAGAGCAGCAGGTGCACGGATTACAGTCGTGCAGGTTTCTGCACATTGGGTGTATGATGGTCTTTTTTCATGGGTTCCATTGGGTTTCAAAAGGTTGCTGTGCTGCGTCTGGTATGGTAGTGTAACGGGTAGTGCTTGTCGCTCTCACTTTCAGCTTCCACCGCTGGCCAGCAGTCCCGCGAAAACAAAAGTTGAGTGTGTAAGTCTCTCCCTGCCAGTACACAGCCTCTCCAACAGCAAGCCTCCTCGCTGGCAACACATGCAAACTGAACTCCCTTCAGACTCGGGCTGAACCACAGAGGACGGGGAGGAGATCTGGCCCCTGCACAGGTAGCACACAGGTGTGTGGACACACCCTGGTGCTCGAGAACTAGATCCGCAGCTATGGGTAAATAGCCCCACTGCCTGGTGGCATCCTTGGAAGAGACAAAGGCTACAGGAGCAAACCCAGACAGCAAATTCGCAGTGGAAATCAATGAACATCCTTCCAGCAGCTCCTGCAGCCAAGCATATTGCTTCACAAGCTTCCCTTTGAACTTCACTGGTGAAGCCAAGAGGGGGATCTTGACGACTGGGCATCTCAGGATCTCCATACCCTCCACCCAGGCTTGTGATGATGATCATCATCCACCATGGTCCTTCAAGACAGACGGATACCATCATTGGGTTTCTTTGTTTTGTGATTGCCTGTAAGGAGATTAATTTCAATGCAGGTCCCTTTCTAAGTCACACTCTGTCCTGATTTGGAAACGTATTGACTATTCTTCATATCAGCTAGAGAGCACTGTGCATTATAGAAGGCAACTCACTGTCACCTTCATAACAGGTAGTTGGGGATGGGCAATAAATACTACACAGTGGTGACCCCATCATTACTAACAGAAAGGAATTGTGCAGCCGCAGCTCATTTACAACGAATGAAGTTGCAAATAATTTATATCAATCTATTGAATAAAAACATGGCTGATCTGGCCAACTCTACTTATAACACTTGCAGTGTGTGTGCCACTGAAGGAAAAGTTATAATTTAGTGTTTTTGTTGCTTGTTACAGAATGGTCAAAATGGTTTGAATTGTGACCTTTATTCTGATACATACCAATTAAATTCTACAATAAACCACCGACTGAAAATTTTCTTAACTGTGATTATATATGATATTAACAGCAGCTTCCAGTTTAAGATGGTGCTGGTGAAGGCTAACAATGACTTACTGGCAGCAAAAATAACTATTAATTATTTTAGTAATCACACCACTTTTTCTTGAAAATGATTACTGCAATCAATAACCCAGACCTTCCCTTCTGGAGTTGAACTTTAGGACAGCCTGTATGACCTTGCATTTTTGTGGTGTGAATTGAAGTGTCAAAGTTGCAGGACTGTAGTGGCGTGGTGTGTACGGGCCAAATTGAAGCAACCAGGACCAAGGCCCAAGAGTGGGGGACAAGCGGATGTTTGCCCACTGCTGGAGTTGGCTTGGAGCCGATTCGGAGGGACAGATCTGAGTCGAAGCGGTGGGGCCCGGGTCCAAGCTTGAGAGCGCAGAACAAGGTGATGTTTGACCAATTTAAGTGCTGGGCCCGACTGGAAAGCTCAGGTAAGGGCCAAATCGAGGTGGTGGGTCCCGGGCCCAAGAGCGTATCAAAATGGCAGGGCCGGGCTCTGAGGGCAACATGCGACTTGCTGTTTGGCCGATTTCAGTGCCAGGCCAGATTCAAAATGTCAAGGTGCTGGGGTCAGAGGAGAGGGTCAGGCCAGTGTTCAGTTCACTGCTTGCCAGCTTTACTCATTTCTACACTGAACTGAGGCTGCACCCTGCAAATAACGGGCTGCTGGGCCGGCTGTGACTGGCTTTGTGTCTGTGAACTCACTTTTGTGAACTTCAGTCCTGAATGTTATTTGCTTACTTTTATTGTTTGTACAAAGTGTTTTTTTCTGCACTTTGGGTGTATGATTGTCTTTTTTTAATGGGTTCAACTGGGTTTCTTGTTTTGTGGCTGCCTGTAAGGAGACAGAACTCAAGCTTGCTAATAGCATACATATTTCGCTAATAAATGTACTTTGAACTTTAGGGTAAAGCTAACAAGCGGCAGGGTGAAGAGTTTTGGAAGCATTATATCTGCACTTCATCTGCTTGACAATAAGAGTTTATATAAATTTTTATTCAAAAGAAGCCTGAAAGAATAATCAACAGCCTTGCTATTGTTCTTCCATTAGACTTAGAACAAAAACAATGAGAGGTGACTCTTTACTGAACATTGAAGGAAAGATAGAATTGCATCAATTCTGCACGGTCTTCGCATCACAACATCGGCCATTCAGCCTTTATACTCAGTTCAAGCCTCCTCCCACTGTTCCTCGTATCTCAGCATCAGTTCAACCTTCTCCTCAGTTCTCCCTCAACAAGAATGTGCCATTTGCCTCAGCAGCTCCTTCCGCAGTTTTAAAACATTTTCCCAGCGCTGCTGAGAATTAAATGAAGCTGTGGAAAATATAGAAACATTGCAGGCAAAGTACTAGTTTGCTAAATAACAAATAAACGCTTGCTGCTGCATTTGTGTGTTAATAGTCACAGTTAATTTACACTGAAATTAAACACTACCCATACTGATTCACGCACAGTCGTAGTATGTGCATGTTTTAATACAGCACTGACCCAGTTCAGCACTCATGCCGTAGAATGGGATTCAGGAGCATAATTTTTTCTGCAGATATTCAGAATGCCTGTGAATGCCAATGCTTCATATGAGCACAGACTGGTAAATCTAATTAACGTTTGGAAATCTGATCATTTTTACCACATGGAAAACAGAATGTAGTCCACAAATCCCTAAAGGTAGCAAGACACAGCATTAAGGGAGTTAAAGAGGTGTACAGGATACTTGCCTGTACTAGCTGAGACACAGAATGCTCGAACAAGTACATGTCCTTCCCGGGTTGTGAATACCCCTACGTACGAGTAAGCATTTGGGAGACAGTGGGGGTGAATGGCAATGGACTTGCCAGGTGCTGCAGGAACACAGGCACCTTCTGTCAGGTAGGATTTAGACATTTCCGCATTGTATTGTCACCACCCCTGAGCCACAACACTCAGGGGCTGGAATGAGCTGAGCAGAGCTGGGAGCACAGAGCACACTCACTCACTCCTCAGTCGGTGAGGTCAGCTGGCATTCACTCTTCCCCTGCCTGTTCGCTCTCTCATTAAAGCCGCTTATGTGACCTTTTCCTGCATTCTGTTCTTGTTTATTTCCAACTTACAAACAGTTCAAGTCACAGAGAGTCCTGGAGAATGGAACCCTGTCGTAACCTGGGGTCTACCTCCTACCCCAGTTATTCTCTCTTCTCCCGCCTTCCTTTGGGCAGAACTCGTCCCACCAGTCTCAGGACCAGCTTCCTCCCTGCTGTGACAAGACACTTGTACAATAAAGATGAACTCTTGACCTCACAATCTACCTCGTCATGGCCCCTGAACCTTGCAGTCTACCTGCACTGCACCTTCTCTGTAACTGTACCTTAGCCTTACTTGTCAGGTACATCGAAACATCAGAACATACAGTGAAATGCATCACTACGTCAAAAAAAGTCAGTGAGGATTGTGCTGGGCAGCCCGCAAGTGTTGGTATGGTTCTGGCACCAACATAACATGCTCACAGCTCAGGAACTCTAACCATACGTCCTTGGTGTGTGAGACGGAACCAAAGCACCCGAAGGAAAGCCATGCGGTCACAGGGAGAATGTACGAACTCCATATAGGCAGCGATGATAATTGAACCTTGATTGGTGATTTCTGGCACAGTAATAGCATTATGCTGACCACTAGTCCGCAACGTAGCCCTATATTCCTCATTCTGTTATTGCTTTTCCCTTTGTACTACCTGGATGTACTTACCAGTTGAAATTTTCTGTATGGATGGCATTCAAACCAAAGTTTTTTACTGTATTTTAGTACATGAGACTAAAATAATCCAATTACATATCAGATTTGCTAGGATTGAGAAAACATTAGTTAAGGCACACTGCATACAGTTCTCGTGATCACACTACACTACAGCACTGGAAAAAAAAGGTGCAAAGGAGATTTACTCAGGTTGTGTCAGAACTGGGTAACTATAAAGAAAACAAGAGATTTCTGACTGGGATAGTTTTTGCAACAAAGGGGAGAAAGGGTAATTTAATTGAGATTTATAAAACTGTGAGAGGTCTGAACGGGGTCAATGTTTCCCTCAGCACAAAGATCAGCAACTTGGTCTGTAGATTTTATTTAAATGGGAGAAGAATTAAAAAGGAAATGAGGGAAAGTGTTTTTACCCAGAGGATGGTGGGGATATGGAACTTATTGTTTAAAAGCATGGTAGGGACTGAAACCTTTACCACAATCAGGTTGTGTTTATTCCCTTGGAGCAGAGGAATCTGACTGAGGTATTGCAAAACACTTCACTAAAGAACAGCAAGGAGAATTATCCCCAGCGTCCTTGCCAGCATTAGCCCCTCAAGTAATGTTACTAAAGCAGGAAACTTAGTCACAATCACTTTTTGGTGGGAACTTGTTGTCCATAAATCGCCATTTTTATTCCTTTCATTTCAGCAGTGGCTTGACTTCAGAAAGTATTTCATTGGCTTTGAGATGCCCTGCAGTCATGAGACAGGCAATGTTCTTTCATCGGTTAACATGAAGGAGAAGGGATCCTGAACAATAACCAAGCAACGTTTCTGTGACTGTCAGTAACTACAGCTGACATGGTGCTGAATGCTCCACTCAGGCGCTCTGTCACCTTGCAGATGTTGAGAAAATCTCCAAGATGATGTTATTTACTATTAATATAATAATGCATCTTGCGAGACGTTAACATAAAGAAATCTAATCTAATCTGTGATAACCGGCAGATTTTGGGCATCTTGCTAAGATCACAGGCTTGAATTTGCTCTCAGTTCAAAAACAGAAATCTAAAGCAAAGCATGCAAAATACTGGAGAAACTCAAAAGATCAGGCAGCATCTATGGAGAGAAATAAACAGTCGACATTTCGGGCCAAGACCCTTCAACAGGACTGGAAGGAAGGGGGACGTTGGGGGGGGGGGGAAGAAACGGAGTACAAGCTGGCAGGTGATAGGTGATAGCAGGCGAGGGGGGAAGCTGGGTGGATGGAGGAGTGGGAATGAAGTGAAAAGCTGGCAGGTTAAGAAGAAAAGAAACCTGACAGGAGAGGAAAGGAGGAGGGGTTCATTCTTGCTTATAGCACACTTCAATTATTTCTTGCCATAATTACTGTTCCATATGACAGGGAAGATGACCATTTAGTCCCCTGAATTTATTCTAGCCCTCTGAGCATCCCATCATTCCTATTCCCCATTTCTCTTTCATGTCTCTATCACCTCCACACACCAGCCTCTGCAAGAAATTGCAGAGAGCTGTGAGCACAGCTCAGTCTATCATGAAAACCAACCTCCCCTCCATTGACTCTGTCTCTACTTCTGATTGCCTTGGGAGAGCAACCAATACAGTAATCAAGGACCCCTTCCATCAAAGTCATTTTCTCCCCCTTGCATCAGCAAAAGGCAGAGAATTTGAGATCATAAATCACCAGGCTCAAGATATCTTCTATCCTGAATAAGACAATGAAATGGACCTCTTATACAAGAAAGCTGAACTTGTGATCACTCAGTCGTTGTGGCCCATGCACCTTATTGCCTACCTGCACTGCATTTTCTCTGCAACTGAAATACAATGTTCTGCATTTTGTTTTGTTTGTCCTTCTGTACTACTTCAATGTGCTTACATATTGAATCATTGGTCTGAATAACATAAAAATAAATGCTCTCCACAAGTGACAATGATACACCAATTATCAATTTATCCGCCTCCACCTTACATCAGGGTAATGCACAGAGGCAGTTAACCTACCTCCTTGAGCTGTCAAATGAAACCAGATCACTTGTGGAGAATTGCCCTGCTTACGTTTCCATCTGAACGTAAGAATCCCATGCACCATTCACGATCGAGAAGTTATCCCCACCTTATCGATCACTGTATTTTATCTTACAAATTTTTCTGGTCATCCGTTGTTTCTGAAAGTCAGCTCCATGCAAACTGACTGCCCAGTTTCCTTTGTTGCAATAGTGCCAGAGCCTCAAAATGTATTTAGTGGCTGTAAAACTCATTGGTACAGTGATGTGTATGATGTTGTACACTGCCTATTATTCTGCTACAAGCACCAGCCCAAAATATGGTTGTAGATATTGGCTACATCATAAATTGGTCTTGCTTTGAAGTATTGTCCCTTAGGCTGCATGACAGTAATCTTGGTGGTTGAGAGAGTGCAGAGAGTTTCCTCATTACTGGGGCTGACCAGCAGGATCTTTACTCAACAGATAATTTACTCAGCTCAATGTACTGAGCTGTTGCAATAGTTCAATGGAAGAAAAGGGTCAATCCTGGTCTTGGTGAAGTTTTCAAGGGCCTTCACATCACACTTTGAGCCCTTATTTCAATTGGATAGACTTGTGCAATATCATCATTCCAAAACTAACTCTGCCAGGGTCATAACTTAAAGCAGTGACCTGGAACTTGGGACCTTTGGCATAAGCAACAAGTTATAACAGTGACATAGCAACACAACCCCCAGAATCACGAGACTTGATTGGTGACTCTGGATTTCAACAATGCCTTTCAGAAATCTCTGGATGGCTCAGAGCAAGGTACAGACAAGGAAGTACTTTGGAAATGAGGACATTGTTTCAACTTTAGGAATAACCGGTAATTTACAAACAGCAAACAACGTTACATTAGAACTGGGTCATCTATTTTTGAAAGTTAAGAGAAGAAAACATTGGAGAGCAAAAAGCGAGCTACTAGAGGAACTCGATGAGTCAGGTAGCACCTGTAGAGGGAAGTGGATATTTGACGTTTCAGGTCAAGAGTTTTCAGAGTTGAGAGGGGAGAGGTGCTGGGAGGAGTTGGGGCAAGAGCAGGTGGGATATGAGTGGATCCGGGTGAGGAGAGGCTGACTGGCAGATGGAGGTTCTAGTTTAATGATAACAAGTGATGAACTTTTGATCCACCTTGTTCTGACCATTGCACCTTATTGTCTACCTGCAATGCACCTTCTCTGAAACTGTAACACTATATTCCGCATTCTTTCACTTCTTTTCCCTTTGTACTACCTCAGTGTACTTAACGGCTTGAAATGATCTGATGGATGACATGCAGAACAAAGCCTTTCACTGCATCACGGTACACCAATTACCAACACTCTTCATCCAAAATACTCTCTGTGATGATGTGAAAAGCTTCATTAAATGTTGTGACAATCATCTCACACTCTTAAGTCTGTGCAAATGCTTAAATGTGTGCAGGAAAACATCAGAAAGGCAACACTAACACTATGACCAACGCTGGGGATTGTGACAGACTTGATTTGTCAAACACAATGTGGGGTTAAGCAGGGCTTTAGTGGATGGAGCAGTTTTTCGAGGGACAGTTGGGAAATGGACTACCTGGGAGCCCCTAAACCCATTTATACCTACATCCACCAGTCAGGAGACTTCTTTGACACCCATTATAGAGCCACGTATTCCACACTATGCAATTATGTTTACTATAGTATCCAGCCACACTAGTAGGGGTGAGGTAAAAGCAAAGGGAATAGGTTTATGTGTTCATGCTTATTTCAGGGCAGTTTGTAGCTTGGGGCTGGCGGAGGTCATATCTTTGTTGACCGCTGAGATAATGCTCCCTAATGTTTAATTGTACATTTGCTAATTGCTGATAAAGGATCAAATAAGGAATTCGACTCTTTGAAGCAATGACTGGAGCTGTGGGCATGTCATGCAAGTATAACAACTCCGTCTGAGGTTGCAGGCTAGCAGTAATTGTTTTGTTTTGATTTTGGATCAATTTTTGCCACTACGCCCATCAACTGACTCCTCTCGCATTCTCCTGCAGATTTTCCATACTCTTTTCGAAAGCTATAATTGAATCTGAATTGACACATCTACAAGGCGAGAGGTCCAGAGCATAACTACAGTGTAAAATTACTTTGTATAATTTCTCAATAAATTTTATTTTTTCAAAGTCTTCATCTGCTCTAGATTACACTTATTGTTCATTTTATTCCCAACATAATCATAGTAATGCATTCTTTGCTATAACCATAAAGCACACAACTCTTCATAAAACATCATTTCATCTAACTTCCCATGAGGGCCCAAATTTAATATATTTTTACACTAAAAATTATTGTGCTTGCAATCCCCATTTACAAACTCAGACCTTCACAGTGCAGACAAAGGCCATTTGGTCTATTACACACATTCTGGTTATTGAAGAGGCTCCAGAGGCAGTTCACAAGAATGATCTATGGAATGAAAAGCTTAATGTATGAGGAGTGTTTGATATCTCTGGGTCTGTATATGATGAAGTTCAGAACAATGTGGCGATGATCCCATTGAAACCTACCACATACTGTAAGGCTTGGATAGAACGGACATGAAGAGAATGTTTCCATTCGTAGGAGACTCTAGGATCATGGGGCACAACCTCAGAATAAAAGAATGCCTCTATAAAACTGAGATGAGGAAGAATTTCTTCAGCCAGAGAGTGGTAATCTGTGGAATTTGTTGCCACTGAGGGCTCTGGAGACCAAGTTATTGGCTGTACTTAAGGCAGAGCTTGAGAGGTTCTAGATTGATAAGGGAATTAAAGATTTCGGGAAGAAGACTGGAAAATGGCAATGAAAAAAAATCAGCCATGATTAAATAATAGAGCAGACTTAATAGGCTGAATGGCCTAATTCTGCTCCAATATCTTATGGTCTTATGGAAGAAGGCTCGTGAAGATATGGGATTAATTTTCCACAGACACTGTAATACTTGTGATAGAGGAAGTGGAGTAAAGGTTCTGCAGATTGCCTCCAAGGATGGTGGGTTTGTCATATGAGAAGAGTGTAAGCACATTGCACCCATATTCTCTAAAGTTTAAAAGAATGTAAGGTAATCTTGTTGAAATATATAAAACCTCTTTGGGAGCTTGATCTTACAGATCTGGGAATGCTGTTTCCCTGTCTAGGGTATCTAAAACCAGAGCCACAGTATCAAAATGAGAGATTGCCCATTCAGGACTGAAACAAGATTCATAGGGTAGTGAAGTTTTGGAATTCTCTTGCCAAAGCAAGCTGTGGAGGCTAAATTGCTGAATACATTCAACACAGTGGTCAACAGATTTTTTGGTATTAAGGGCATCAAGGGATGCAGGAGCTGGGTGATTGGTATTGCTTATTATTGTTGCATGTACTGAGTTGCAGATCATTTTGTCATAAAAGTGCATTCAGGTAGTACAAAGAAAAACAATAACAGAAGGCAGGATGAAGTCTTACATTTTCAGCGACAGAACAATTTAGGCAAATCATAAGGTACAAGCCCATTATGAGGTAGATAGAAGCAGGTGTGGACCATTTGAGAGGTTCTGGCTGATAAAATCTTAGCCCGACTTCCCAGCCTGACTTCAAAAACTCTTCTTTATCCACTAAAAATCATTCTTTCTCCACCTTGATTATGTTCAATGGCTCTGTCCCCACATCGCTGGGAAAGAGGATTTCAAAGATACAGGACTCTGAGAAAATAAATCCCTTTCATCTCCATCTTCAACAGATGTTTCCACATTCTGAACTGTGAGCTTTTCAATAAAATTTCACCTGTTTCTTCCAAATCCCAGTGAGATGGGGCCCAATCTGACCATCCATTCCTTCATCCTAAGAACCTATCATGTAAACGTTCCCTGAACCACTTCCAATGGAAGTACATATCTCCCTAAATAAGGAAACTAAACCCAAACTTAGTGCTCCAGGTGTAGTTTTACAATTGAATATAAAACACTACAACACAGGAACAGGTCCCTTGGCCCATGATGTCTGTGCCAAACATGATGTCAAATTAAACTAATCCCAAGCAACAGTCAATCAACTAGTGAAAACGAATTCTCAGCAGCTCAGATGGAAACCCTGCATCAAAAATCCTGATGCAGGGCTTCAATCTGATGCATCAACAATTCCTTTCCTCTCACAGATGCTGTTTGACACACTGAGTTCCTCCAACAGATTGTTGTCATTTCAGATTTCAATACCTGCAGACTCTTGTATCTCCATTAAACTAATCACATCTGCCTGCACATGGTCTATATCCCACAAATCCCAGCACCCCAGAAAATGCCTCTTAAATGTTGCAATGCTATCTGCTTCCACCATTTCTGGCAACACGTGTCAGACACCTATCACTCTCTGTGTAAAAATAAAACTTGCCTAAGAAATCTCTTTTAAACTTCCTCTCTTGCGCTTTAAACCTATGTCCACTAGTATTTGATATTTCTACCCTGTGTGAAGGACTGACTGGTGGTGTAGTGGCATCAGCATTGGATTTCAAGGCAGATGGTCGTGAGTTCAAACCCAGCCAGGTCCCAACTTGGGCAGCAGCAGTATATGCGCGGAAGAAAAGCCTGGCAATCTACTTTAATATCTTGCCATGAAAACCCTACGGACCCTATGGTCCATGAGGTCACAAAGAGTCAGACTCAACTTAACAACTGAACAACAACAAATCCTGTGTGAAAGACTCTATCTATCCTATCTATGCCTCATAATTAAGTACACTTCTATCAGTTCAAAGTACATTTACATCCCCTTTACTGTATTTGCATACTAATGTGTGTTTCATCTACCAGGGTGCACACTCTTCGACCTCTCTGTACCATGACATTCTATAGTTTCCAGGTACTTAAACATTATTCTGCTGCTCAATGCTTTGCATCAAACTGGACGACCTAGGATTTCCAGTCTAGGCTTCTGTGTAAATCGAGAAAGATAATGAATAGGAGAGGTTTCCATATTTCGCTGCAATATTGAAAGAGGCCATTTCAGGCACTGAGTGTATGCCAGGTCACGGAACAGTTCCATTCCTATTCATTTACCCCAGAAACCCATTCTCTCCAATTCCTCCTGAGAGACAACCGCAGGTCCAGGGCAGAAATTGCAAAGGTCTAGCTTGCAGATGGAGAGAGGTTACAGCTGCCAACAGCAGGTTGAAGCAAATAGGCAATATGCAAAAGGACCAGAGCTGAAAGAGTGACAATGAAATAGAGGGATGAAGGGCTGAGGGAACACGGAAAGGTGGGCCCCTGGAGAGACCTGAACACAAGGATGAGGATTTTAAGTTGGACAAGGAGGTAGTCCAGGGCAGCAAGCACAAGGTGATGGGTAAATGATCATCAATTTGAGTTAGGACATAGGTTGTGAAGTTTTCTCATGAATCAACAGCCACTTCAGACCATTAATTCTATGCCAGCTCTCAAGCATTCCCATTGGTCGTATCCCTCCTCTCTTTCCCTGTAACCTATTCTCACCCACATCAACTGCATCCTAATTCCTCTGCACTATGGGTAAATTACAGCAATCAGTTAAGCTACCAACTGCCATTTATTTGCATTGTGGGAGGAAACCACAGCACTGGGGGGAACCCACACGGTCACGGGGAGAACGTACAAACTCCACAAAGGCAGCATCCAAGGTCAGGACTGAACCCAGGTCACGGAAGTTGTGAGTCAGCAGCACTACCTGCAGTGTTTATAATTAATTTATGCTATTTTTGTGAATGCTGTTTAATTGGGGCTATGTGCCTGTGATGCTGCTGCAGGTTAAGTTTTTCATTGAATCTGTGCATATTTGTACTTGTGTATATGACAATTAACTTGACTTTGTCTTTGACAAACTTTTAAAACTGTGCTACAGGTGCACTGCAGTTCATGGAAGGGAGGTTGATGGAGCACTGGAATAATCAAGTCTAATATAACAACAATATAAAGATTTCAGCTATCCATGGGCCTTGATGGGAGCTGAGAAGGGACAGTGATGTAGAAGGGTTGGAATGAGGCACTCTCAGTGATGGAGGGAAGCATGGGGTCAGGAGTTCAGCCCCAGTCATCATGAGTCTAGTTCAGCCTCACAGTAACCAGCAAGATGGATGGGGTCAGTGCAGCTCTACCATACATAAACAGCAATCTTCCCTCCCAACTTTAAGCCAGTGGCTGCTCCCATTATTCCTCTCACTCTCTTTACAGTCATCCACCCATGCATCAAATTCCCAGCAATGTGTCATTACTCTGAGCTAAATCGCTATTTTAAGCTGCATTGACCTTTGTGTTAGCAGTGTTCCAATGAAGTTTGATTATATATGTATAAGTTGCTCATTTGGGCAAAACAAAGGTTAATTTAACCTGAAACTTAGCACTGAAAATCTCATGTCAAGTTCTCTCTCGTGCTCTACAAAAATGAAATATCCTAAGTGGTAGCTAAACATGCCATTATTAAGTAAACATAAATAATTAAAATATGCTCATCAATTGCTTCTGGAACTTGGCTATGTGTTCATTGTCAAACTAGAAATTAGCCATTTTACAACTACGGGGAATAGATTCCACTGTTAATGTCCCAAAGCACCAAAAGGAGCAAGATCAGAGGAAGTAGAGCTTTGAGTAACGTAAAGTTCAATTGATCTTTATTTTAAGATAAACTTTATAAAGGTTTTAATATCTTAGCTGTTGGGGATTAGCTTACTGAATAAATGGCTCTGTACACAACCTCCCCAAGTGTAAAGTTAAAGTATCCAAAGAACTTTAAACACAAAGGTAAGTTAACTTGAAGAGCTCAAGAAGAAAACCAACAAAAGAATGCTTATGGTACCTTTAACTTGCTCCACCATTCAATGAAATAATGGCTAGATTTTCTAAGTTCACTAACTAACAGCAGAGTGAACACTTGGCTACTGTGGAAAGCTTAGACAGGCTGAGTTTGTTTTAAGTTTAGAATAGTGGGAGGGAAATTGATTGAAACAAATAAGATCCTCCAAGGTCATTATAGGGTGGATGTGGAGAGGATACTTCTTTTGTGGGTGAATCTCGAACTAGGAGTCATAAGGAGAAAACCCCATTTAAAACAGAACCAGAGTGCAGTGAATCTTTGGAACTCTCTTCCTCAAAGGGCAGTAAACGTAATGGTTGAATTAGATTTAAGGTACAGGTAGGGCGAACTTCGGCATGGGGGTGAAAGTTTGTTGCGGGTAGATTGAATCCAGGAGTTGAGATTTTTAAACAGCAGAATAGACACAAAGGTTAATGTTGCCTACTTCTGCTCCTAATTCATACATTTATGCCAGCTTCTTTGTCTATTTTTCTTTCCAATCTCCACATTTTAATGCAAAAAAATTCATCCTCTTCAGTTTTAAAATCATTCACTCCCAGTCAAATTGCCCCCCTTCCCAAAACTAAATAACTACCTCTTGATCTTCTGTGTGGTCCCTAATTCTTGCATTGCCATCCTAAGGAAACCAGCCAGTCAGTGTCTACCCTGCCAATCCCTTCTGAATCCTATATTTCTAATTGAGGCCAAAATTCAATCCTTCCTGTCAGGACAAACTCCACATTTCAGAAACAGTCCTGTGAATCTACACTGCACCATGGATGCTGACTGATATGCTGATATCCTCCAGCATCTTGTGTGTTGCTTCATAAAACTAGTAGCTGGAGAATGTTATGACAAAGGTGGAGTTATTAAACCATCCTCTAGGCAAGTGTATTCTCCCCTAGATACAGAGGCTTATCTGCACCATATTTCTAGGTGTAGTCTCACCATGCCACTATACAGTAAAAGGAATATTCCCTCGCTTTCTTAGCCCATCCTTGTTACTTGGTATCCCTGAGGGAACCAACACAGCAAGCATTTCTATCCTCCAACTATAACCAGTACTCCAGCACTTAAAAGCAAAGTTCATTTTTCTGTTCCTTGTCCCCCAGTGAATAAACTCACATTTTTCCACATTACACATCTCAGAATCTCCTTAAGGTTGCCTAACTTATAAAAGTACTGTATGTCTGAAGTTTAGTAACGTCATCTATGCCACGACATTCTCCAGCTACCAATTTTTTGAAAGATGCTGCAGGAAATCAGCACATAGAGGGAAACGGACAGCAGAGGGGAGATTGTCAGTATAAAGAGGTGAAGGGGTGGGGTTGGAGCAAGAGCTCACAGGTGATGCAGATACAGGTGAGGAGGCTTGATAGGTAGTTGGAGGAGGGGAGAGTGGAAATAGGTATTTCCCTCTGTCTTTTATTCCAGATGAAGGGTCTCAACCCAAACCATTGACTGTCTGTTTCCCTCCATAAATGCTGCCTGACCCGCTGGAAGCTTGTGTTGCTCCGGATTCTAGCATCTGCAGTCTCTTGTATCATCAGCTTTATGAGGACTTTATTTTCTTGGAATGCTGATTATTTAATGTTTTCCTGAGCTTGTTCTGCTTGAAGAAGATGTCCTGTTAAAAACGGGCCTACTAGGAAGAGCAAGTAAAAAGAAACATGTGCAATTCTACAGAATGTCTTACTTTCAGTTCCAGGCATCACAAAGTATGAGAAATGTAACAACCAATTTGTAAAATCTCAACAAAAAACAACATTCAACAATTATAAAGAATAAAGAATTATATATAAAAATTAAAGTTAGAGGTTAAAGCATGGATAGCGTAATAAAATGTGCTTAAATACTGTACATAAATATCGTCATGTATTTTCAAGGTAAATAGCATTATAAAAAGTGTTTACAGAGCAGTGTCAGTGATAGAGGGGAGTGCGGGGGTAACTAGAATGGTTGAGTAGATCTACTGCCTGAGGGAAGAAATTTTTTAAAATAAGTTTTTGTTTTAATAGTCCTATAGCACTTTCATAAGACTGTAAGATATAGGAGCAGAATTCAGTCATTTGCCCCATCGAGACTACTCCGCCATTTCATCACGACTGATCCATCTTCCCTCTCAACCCCGATCTCCTGCCTTCTCCCCATATCCCTTCATGCCTTGACTAATTAAGAATCTATCAAACTCTGCCTTGAATATAACCAATGACTTGGCCTCCACAGCCACCTGTGGCAACAAATTCTACAGATTCACCACTCCCTTTCCAGAAGGGAGCTTTCAGAAAAGGCAGTTTGCATGGAGGGTAATGACCACAATGACTTTCCTGCTCACTTCTTTGACCGGAACACATACAAATCCTACAGTAATGGTAGACTATAGCTAATAACCTTCACAAACTGCTGAGTATTTCCTGCAGTTTCTGTGTTTATCTCAGAATTCCAGCATCTGTTTTTTTTTTATTTTGGCGTTTCACTGTGTGTTTTTGAATGTCTGTTTGTATCTATGTCGAAGAGCATTTGTGCATTTTTGAATTTCACTCTGCATTTGGGGTGGCATGTATAAAGGAGTGAACGGACAGGTTGAGTGTGTGCATCCTGGTGTGGAGATTTGGGGTGTGTACACACCGGGGGACTGCAGGCTTTCCGAACTGCAACATGTTTTCACCCAATCCTTTCCCATGTTGGTTTATGAATGTACTTCAAGATTTGCTCCTGATTTGAGTCACTCATTATGTCTCTTCAATCGACCCTCCCTAACCTTCACAAATAGACACCGTGCTGGACTGTTCAAGGGACTGGTGGAAGGAGAGAGGGAGAAGCCAAGTAATAAATGGTGGCACCATGCATTTTCTCAGTTCAATGCAGAGTTTCGATCTGAAACATTATCAGTTCCTTTTCTCCCACAGATGCTGCTCGACTCCTGAGTTGCTCAAGTAGACTGTTGCTCCAGATTCCAGTGCCTGCTCTCCCTTCATCCCTTTTCTAATGAGAGGTTTCAAACTTGAAATGTCAGTTCTGTTTCCCTCTCAAGGATCAAGGATCAACTTTATTCACCTTAAACATTTACATGCATTAGGAATTAGCTGTGGCGTGTTGGTCAGTGTGTGACATGCAACAAAAACCATTCAACAATTATAAAGAATAAAGAATTATATAAAAATAAAGTAAGAGGTTAAAGTACAGATATGGAATAAACTGTGTATAAATACTTCAATAACAGCATGGACTTACAATGTAAACAGCAATATAAAAAGTGTTTTAAAGATTACAGTACGCTGACTGTGGTAATAGATGGGGAGGTGGGAGGAATATCTAAAACGATTGGTCAGATTAACTGCCTGGGGGAAGAAACTTCTAAGATGGCGTGAAGCTTTTGTTTTAATAGCCCTACAGTGTGTTCCACAAGAGAGCTTTTGGAAAAAGCAGTTTTCTGGATGGGTAGTGTGGGATGGGTAGGTTTTTCCTACCCGCTACTTGATCCTGGACACATGTAAGTCCTGCAGTGATGATAGACTGCGGCCAAAACCTTTTATGCTGACCTGACAGTTTACTATAGTTTCCATATATTGTGAGAGGGTGCTGCACCAAGCAAACAGCAATGGCTAATCAACACACACACACACACACACACACACACACACACACACACAATGCTGGAGGAACTCAGCAGGCCAGGCAGCATCTATGCAGCCAGCACAGTCGGACATTTCGGGCCGAGAACTTTCATCAGGAATGGCTAATGTGAGGACATTCTCTATGATGGCAGTGTAAAATATCACAGGCATGTTTAAGCTAGGGAATTTGCCTTATAGATGCAGCTGAGGGATAGATATTCACCTTGCCAACAAGGAGGATTCCTGCTCCTGAAATGGCAGCAGAAGACCTTTTACACCCAGCTGGGTAGTTCAACCTGTCTTCTGACAGACTGAACAGTACATCAGACAGTGTAGCACTCTCTTAGCACTTCAGTCATCAGCTTGGATGTTTGTGCTTCCATCTGTGTCTTCACTGACACCTAAAATGTAAAGCTGAATAAATTGTTGGCAGATTAATTCAGAGTCAATGAAACATAGATGTGTCTGATATTCTCCGACATCTGGAGTATATTGGGTGAAAAATCTGAATGGTGTGAATTTAGTTGTGTGCATGTTCTGTTAAATAATTAACTTACATGTAAATGTTCACCGATTACACTGCAATCCACTCCAGAATACATGTCAACAGTCCGCAGTGAGATTACTTAATGCTGCCAACACCGGTAAGTGAGTCAGGATATAATTCAGTGTGGCGCTGAAGTTTCTGAACAATAAGCACTGTGAATTTGCTAAATTCTTAATGCCTGGTGCATGGGCTGACTTTCACCTTTCAAACAAAGGGGGAAAAGACTAACAGGCTTCAGTAACAAAACTGTTATTATGAGCTCGACATGCACAAACTGGACACCAACTTTCCTCGCAGTATGTCAATAACTATGCTTCCTAAGTTACTGTACTGATGTGAAATGCGTTGGGATGTCCTGTGGTTATATAAATATAAATGGTCTCCATTATGTCTTGACCCTGAAATTTGATTGTATCCCCTGATACCCATCTAATCATTTTTGTGTAAGACATACAAGTTAAACATGGTTGAACTTTACATTTCTCAGTTCAGCTTATATACAATGCTCCAGTAGTTTTAGATTCTGTACAATGCACAATGTATGTTCTCTCAGTACATTAAATTAGCAATTGCCAGATAAATTTAATCAATGGTATCCACCCTGCAGTGACAATCACTCTGCATTAGTGCAAAGGTGCTGCTTGGGTCATTTTGCCATTTTCTCAGATCACTTCCTTACAATTGCTTCCATCACCTTAAACACTCACTCCCTCTTAACACTGCTGTAGTGTCTCTCATTTGCAGAGTGCACTCTCCGCTCAATAGAGTTTCAAAAGGGCCTCCCTAAACTGCGACTTTCACCATCTATTCCACAGGAACATCATCATCCCTGCAAGTCTGGCCACCTCCCAAATGGTGAATATATTTTCTGTCCTTCATCATCACCAGCTCTAAATCCTGAAACTCCCTCCATAGCAACACCGTGGGAATACCTTCACAGTGTGGGAGCTCCCTCGTCAGAGGACTGCAGCAGCTTCCTACTCTGTTTCTTATGTTCTCATGGAAGATGACTCACTGAAGCATGCAAGAGCAACTAAGGGGGGGAGAAAGTATTGCCTTGTTACTGATGTCCCTTTCCTAAGAATGACTGAAAAAGACAGGAAAAAAGCTAAAACAGGCTAGAGCAGCAGTTCCCAATCTGGGGTCCACGGATCCTTGCTTAATGGTATTAGTCCATGGTATAAAAAAGGTTGGGAACTCCTGGCCTAGAGGTTAAATTGTGTGGTGGCATTTCTTTCTACAGACTGCAATTGAAAAGTAAACTCTCAATGGAATGCAATATAGTAATATCAGAGAGAGATGTTTCAATCAGATTCCCTCACACTTTTCTTAAAAACCTGTAGATACAAACCTAGCCTATGCAACATGTCCTCATTAGACAACCCACACTTTATAAGGCCATAAGATATAGGATGTCAGTACCTCCAGTTCAACTCTGTCTTTTTGTGTGTTTCGCCCTAGCTGTCAGTCTGTGGTTTTGTATTGCCATGTGCTCCTGTCCCCACTCCTGGTCTACTCCGGACCCTGTATTACTGAGTACTCCGTCTCTCACCTGTTTCTCATTATTACCTGTACTGCTGTCACCTGTGTCTCATTGTGCTCCACCTATCATCTGCCTCTCTGTTTATAGCTCAGTGTATTTCAGTCCTGCGTCTTCACCTGTTTGTTGCCAGATTGTGCTAGTGAATTTTCCTGAGCCTTTCCAGTATTTGTATCTGTACTCTGTCCATCTGAATATCAACCCTGCCTGTTTCCCGATTCTGGTTTTTGGATTTCTCTGGATGTTTTGATCTCTGCCTGAACTTTGACACTGACTTTGTTTGCACCCCAGGATTTGTTACTCAATTACTATCACTGTGTGCACAGTACCAGGTCTGCGATTGGATCCCTGCTCCAGCGTCCTGACATATGAACAGATTTAGGCCATTGACCCCATCAAGCTTGCTCCACCATTCCATCAGTACTGATTTTTTCAACCTCATTCTCATACCTTCTCCCTATGATCCTTAATCCATTTATTAATCGAGAACCCATCAATCTCTGACTTAAGTACACCTAATGACTTGGCCTCCACGGCCCTCTGTGGTAATCAAATCCACAGATTCACCACCCTGCAGATAAGAAATATACACAAAACAAGTAAAATATTCTGCTGCTTGGATAGAAGGAAGGGAACTCACATCGCGGAAGGAGGCCATTCAGCCTGTTATGCTTGCACTAGCTCCTCGACTGTACTGTCCAATTAGACCCCTTATTTCCTCCATGATTCAGCTCACCCCAACACACAGTTCTCCAAATGCTTCCTCTCCACATATTTGCTCAGTTATGCTGAATGGATGGTTTTATGACAAATGTTCTTTCACTCCCTTTCAGGCAGTGTATCCCCAATAGGTTACCTTGTCAAAAAGGAAATTCTGCTCGGCTCCTTTCTGACTGTCTTGCCTTCCGTCTCTGCCTACTGGTTTCAGAACCAATCTGCCAACGGAAATGATCCAACAAAGGTCTGCATATTGAACTCCTCTTCAGTGACACCGAAGGACACATTAGTTGGGGTAACTTAAAGATAATATGGAAAAATATCCCTTGAATCAATGTCCATGGTCAGCTTAGTGGAGAGCTGGGATAGTGATCGGGATCCATTCCATCTCCAGGAAAGGCCAAGTCAAACAATCCCTGGAACTAGCTTGGAATTAGAAAGAAGAACACTTAAGAGTTCTTGAGTCACAGAGAAATACAGCAAGGAAAAGGCTATTCAGCCCAACTCGTCTATGCTAGTCACATTATCCTGCATTTGGCCCATATCCCTCTAAATCCCTCCTATCCGTGTACAAATCCAAAACTCTTTTATATGTTGTTATTGTACCAGCCTCAACCACTTCCTCTGGCAGTTTGTGCCAAATATGCACCACGTTCTGCATGAAGAAGTTGCCCCTCAATTCTCTTTTAAATTTTTCACCTCTCCCCTTAAACCTATGTCCTGTAGTTTTTAGTTCCCCTAACCAGGAAAACGACCATACGCATTCACCCGATCTAAGCATTTTGTGATTTTATACACACCTACAGGTCACCCCTTAATCTCCTACATTCCATGGAATAAAGCTCAAGCATGCTCAGCCTAGTGTTCTAGGATAGTCTCCTAAATCTTCGTTGAACATTTTCTTGCTGAATGTTGTCTTTCCTAATAACAGGGGGGCCAAAACCTACATTCCCAGTGTCTTGTACAACTGCAACATAATGTCCCAACTCCTAAACTCAATGCTCTGATCAATGAAGGCAGTATACTATATGCCTTCTTCACCAGGAGAAGGAGGAAGCTTCAGTGGCTGCTGAAGATTGGGATGAGCGCAACAAATCACGGTGCAAAAGCACAAATTTCCAAGCACAAAGCAAAGGAACTGAAAGAAATATGAAGGAATCCACACATTATGGTACAAGGAAGAACAGATGGAAGCATGTTTAATGCAGGAACACCAGCTTAGATGCATGATAGTTACATAAACTAATTGTGTTACTGTCTCATAATCCCACAGGCAGTATATATTGGTCTCAATCAAGGTACAATCCTTGTACTAGTAACATGACACATATTGTGTTCTTCTGATTAAACACATTTAATATACATGTATATACATTAATAGGCATTCCTATAAAATTTGTCCCAGCATCTACCACCATAGGAAGAAAAGAAGTTCTTCCCACCCACTTATCCCTGAAGTATTATTTCAAGGAGCAGACAAGTTCACCTTGGAGTTGTGGACAGTAATTTTTCCTCTGTCAACACCTTCAAAGCAAATTATACCATTGACGGCTCCTTAAAATTTGTTGGGAGCTTGCTGTGTGCAAATTGTCCACTGTACTTCCTACATTGCAGCATTACAAAGCATTCTGGAGTATTTCATGAGTACTTCATGGGCCATCTGAGGTTAAAAAATACTCAACTGTAACATTTGCTTACTACACACACACACACACACACACACACACACACACACACACACACACACACACTCCCTTCCCAAAGATGTTCAGGAATTGGCCTCAGGAAAATGACCAATTAGGCACTTACGTTAACATTTCAAAGATGTACTGTGTGTAAGAGGGGCATCAAAGCACAAGAGACGGACAATTGGGAAGACATCATACGAGGGGTGATTGATAAGTTTGTGGCCTAAGGTAGGAGTCGTCAATTTTAGAAAACCTGGCACATTTATTTTTCCTACATTTACACACACAGTCCAGCGATTGTGGAGCATACGGATCCCGTAGAAGTCGGCATCTTGGACCTCCAGAATTGGTCCACAGCAAGGGTGATTGATAAGTTCGTGGCCCAAGGTAGAAAGAGATGAGTTATACCGCTCTTGTTACATGCACATGCAGTTCAACTCTTTGAGTGAAAATGCGGAAAGTTTGAAGTTAATAACTCATCTCCTTCTACCTTAGGCCACGAACTTATCAATCACCCCTGCTGTGGACCAATTCTGGAGGTCCAAGATGCCGACTTCTACAAAGAAGGGATCCGTATGCTCCACAATCAGAGAACCTGGAGGTTCAAGACGCTCTCGTTACAGTGTAGGTCCATTCCCCAGCCAGTGTCATCCATCCACCCATGTGACAGGTAACAAAAACCCACACAAAAATTCCAAGAGAGAATGAAACACTGCTGCCAAATGCAACCAAGTTATACTTCCAACACCATAAGTAGTCACAGGGGACCACAGATGCCAGAAATCTGGAGCAACACACAAAAGAACTGGAAGAACTCAGTGGGTCAGGCAGCATCTACAGAGGGAAATGGACAGTCATTGTTTTGGGTTGAGAACTGCATCTGGGCTCATTAACAGTCTATTTCCCTCCATAGAAGCTGACTGACCTGCAGAAGTCCACCAGCTCCTTTGTAAGTTGTGAAAGGATTTTTTTCCTGGTTACTCTGAAAGATCCCACTGTTTGCACTGAAAGAACCCATGAATGATATTGTAACAATGCCACATCAGTCCAGAGTTCTATTTACATTTTCTCTAACACATAAAGTTATGCTCCAGTTCTTTTCCTCTTTGCACAGTACGCCATTCTGAAATAATTAAATTGAGATCTCCTTTCCGACATATTCCTGTTTAAAAACAAAGTGGAGGGTATAAGATTTTTGCAGCTGAGGATGAGGCTTTAAAAAAACACACTGTACACCTGCATGTGGTGAGTGACAAGTTTTTAGCTCTATTCAAGGCAAACAGCTGCTGGCGCAATTGCCTAGCAACTGAAACTTGATGGATAACCCTAAAGATGGATAACTACCATAAATCACCTCATTCAGACTCTCAGGGAAAAAAAGATTAAAAACAATGGTTTTCTCTGCATTCGCTTCTCTCAGTAATGTGTGTTGATAAATTTGGCTTTCTTTGAGATGCGCAGCAGTGGTCAATAAAATTAGAGCCCGCTGTTCAAACCGTCCCTCTTGGTGGCAGTGCCTGGCTCAATTAGAGCATGCTGCCTCAACGATGGGGTGAGGGGAACACCTAATTAAGAAAGAGCAGATTGACCAAAAAATTGTCTCAGTTGTCTTAATTACAACACATATTAGATTGCTTAACCTACATCTCCGGACTGTGTGCACGATAATAGTCAAGGACCTTGAATCTAGATTCTGAAATCCAAAAACAATGCTGCCCTGACAGGAGTTAAGTTACACAAACTAATAAAAAACAATTTCCCCCTCCTCTTGTTCGGGGATAACATATAAAAGAACAACATTGGCCAGCTAACTGGCAATGAACTACACTGAAAATTTATCCATCCATTAAACTCCATGCATCCTCATTTGCAATTTGTTCCCCCTCTGACAGTGCTTCAAGTTACAGCCTTGTACGATCCAAGTCTAAATAATATTCATCATGATAAATGACGCCATAACTCTGATATCCACAATCAATCTTTGCTTTAAAGATACATCCATCTTCAATAATGTTGATCGGGATTCTGTGAAATGGGAAACGTGACTGTGTTCTTGACCTCCTAACAGTGGGGGAAGGAAGCAGTGACTGATGCCTGCCAGCCCACATCTGGTTGAAAAAAATAAATTAACCTTATGAAGACAAATGTAGAGAAGAGGCAGCAGCTTCTGAAAGGGGCTCCTCAATTACAGGTCCAATAGTGGGACACAGATCTCTCTAAACAGAAGCAAGAGTGGCAGTCACATCAGTTACATTAAAAACAGGTAATGCTCATTGACATTTTTTTTACATAATTATTATGGGATAGAGTATAGAAATCCCAGTGAATTCTATAACGCTGACAGCAGTTAATGACTACTATCTTTGTAATTTGTACCATCATATTAATTAAGTTTGAATCAAGCCAATTTTTTCAGTGATCATAAAATTGGGATAGCACTGAGTCTTAATTTTTTTTACCTTTTTGTAGCAAAATAAAATATAGTGTATTGTACTTAATATTTCAGTAATATTTGAGTAATATTGTAAATATATTATTTGATTAAGCATTCTTTGTTTACACAATTCATTAATTACAAAGTACGTGAATGGCATGCATCATTACACCACCACATCATATGTGAGCGCCTGACTAAAGTAAAATGAAGTAGACAGATTTTCATGGGATTTCTTGTTTTTCTTTCAGTTAGTTTCTGGAGTTACAAGCAACTCTTAAATTGAGGAAGTTTTAAAAAGATCCCAAGATGACTACCTACCTGTTGAACCGCAGAACATATTTCTTCAGAAGGGGGAGAGAGATGTTCGAGTTTTTTTTTTAAAGCGCAGCATGTTTATTTCTTCGGAAGGGGAAAGAGATGTTTGAGTTTTTAAAAAAGGCAGAAAGTGGACAAAGTTCACAGGTTCATGCATGGTGAGTACTGGGTTATAATAATAAATAAAGAAAGAAAGAAAGAAAGAAAGAAAGGGAGAAATGGTTGGCTACATTGAAAAGATGGACACATTTGCACAACAGATAATTAAATGATGTACAATAATGTGCAAAAGTCTTACACACACACACATATATATATATTTAGGTAGCTTGCCTAAGACTTTTGCACAGTGCTGTATTTATCAACGTGGAGTGGACAGCGAGTTTGTAAATCACGTTGCAGCAAAGTATGTTGGGATTGGCAAGGGTGGAGTGCCGCAGGATGGGTGTGGGACAGGTGGCAGAGAAGGAGTGTCAGGGGTAGGGCTGGTGCAGGTGTAGATACACCCAGCCCTAAGACACCAGGCAAAATCATTTGATTATAAACAATTGTTTATTGATCATTACATAATATCTCTCTGGTGTTTCCTGCTGGCTCCCCTCTCCCTTCTCCTTTTCCCAACCATGATTCCCCTCTCTCTGCCTCATTCCCACTCTCAGTCCGCAAAAGAAACCCATATCAGAATCTGTTTTATCATCACTCATGTGTCATGAAATTCGATTTTTTTACGGCAGAACAGTGCAATACATAAAATTACTAGAGTACTGTGCAAAAGTATTAGCATCCCAGCTAATTATATGTGACTAAGATTTTTACACAGTACTGTTTACTGAACAAATTGAGCAGTATTTTGAAGCAAATGAAACAGCCAATGAAAAGAGAGTGGCAGTGTTACTGAGTGCAATTGGTGGAAAACCATACAGTTAGCTTAGAAGTTTACTTCTCCAACCAAACCAGCCAAAATTAGCTTTGCTAATATCATGAAAGTAATGCAGGAACATTCAGAACCAAACCAATTGCAGAACATTTTTGGTTTCATATACAGAATCAAAAGGAAGGGGAGTCCATTCCAGCTTACATAGCTGAATTGTCTGAGCGTTGTCAGTTCAGTGATGGGCTTAATGATATACAGAAAGATCGCTTAGTTTATGGAACCTTAACTGAAAGCATTCTAAAAGAGCTTCTAATTGAAACACCTCACATTTCAAACAGCAGTTGAAATTGCTGTTTCAAAGGAAACAGCAGCCAGATACAAAAATTGACTTGAAGTCAGGAATGAAAGTGAGTGTGAACAAATGGAAAGCAGCCTGGCTGAACAAATTATGTTACCATTGTGGCAGGGGCCAACATACACCGGACCAATGCAGGGTTAAAGGCAAAACTTGCAGAAAATGCAACAAAGTAGGACACATACAAAGACATGTAGAGCAGACGAAAATAGATGGACTGCACAGGGAAGCGAAAAAGACGAAAAGTTGCAGTTTCAAAAAGAGCACTAATCTCCATGTTGTTAATTTAAAAAATCTGATAATGATGAAAGTAACAAAGAACTGAGTAGCCTTGAGATTTACAATGTGAAACCTAACAATAGACAAACAATATGGCGTACACCGGAAGTGATCAGCAAATTCATTAAAATGCTTTAGACACTGGCTCGGCTGCTTCAGTCATTCCACAAAGTGAGTTTGAACAGCAATTCAAAGATAATGAACTGAAAGTTGCAGATATCCAACTAAGAACTTATACTGGAGAAAAGATAACTCCTGTGGAAATGGCATTCGTAATAGTGAAGTACAACAACCAACAAGCCATGTTGGATTTGCACGTGTTAAAAACAGGAGGGCCAGCATTGTGGGGCTGTAATTGGCTGAGACAATGACAACTTGATTGGAGATCCATCCACCATTTGCGTGCCACATCCCCTGCAATAGAGTCAACTGAAAGTGAAATAAGAAAGGTACCGGATGACGCCACAGCAGTGTTCAAGAATGGCACCGGAAAATTCAAACATATCAAGGGTAAAATAGTGTTAAATGAAAATACCACAGCCAACTTGTACAAAGCCCACCTAGTTCCTTACACCATCTGTGATAAAGTAGAGAGAGAGCTGGATCACATGGAGGCTGAAGGAATTCTTTCCAAGGTTGAGTGGAGCCCATGGGCAACAGAAGTGGTCCCGATAGCCAAGAATGTTGGGTCTGTCAGGATTTGTGGTGATTTTAAGGTCCTCATCAGCCCAGTACTGAAAGTAGATCAATACTCTCTGCACAGGGTAGAGGATATCTTTGCAAATCTTTCTGGAGAAAAACACTTCTACAAAGTGGACCTACAGAAGGGATGGAAGAAGATTCCAAAGTGTTTCTCACCATAAACACTTTACAAAGGGTTTTATTGCTATAATGCGCTTACTTTTGGAGTAGCATCTACACCTGGACTCTGGCAGAATGCAATGGCCCAGGTGCTGTTCTGGTGCCCAAAGCTCAGTGATAACCTGGATGCCATAATTGTTATCAGTGAGGATGACAAGAAACATCTCCAAAATCTCAAGACGGTGCTAAGAAGATTAAAAGATTATGGACTCAAAGCATGAAGCGACAAATGTGAATTCTTTAAACCAAGCTTCACTTACTGAGGTCACATAATTGATGTAAAAGATTTACACAAGTGTGCTGAGAAAATTCAAGCAATGGCGGATGCTGCAAAGTATGTGTCACAGTTACAATCCTTTATTGTAATTGTCAATTACTATAACAGGTTCCTGTCAAACCTGGTAATTATGCTCCACCACTTGAGTTCCTTACTACAGTTTGGGAAGAATGGGCAACGGACAAAGCAGTGTGAGGTGGCTTTCCAAATTGCAAAGGAAATGGTGATGTCAGACACTACTCACACATAATGATCGACATTGTGCAGTGAAGCTTGTCTGTGATGCATTGCCTTATGGCATAGGTGTAGTCTTGTCACATGTTATGAGTGATGGAACTGAACACCCCCTAGACTTGGCATCACATTCCCTTACTGTTGCAGAGAAAAATTACACACAGTTTGACAGAGGGGCTTTGAGTCTGGTTTGGGGTATAAATACTGCTCAACCAGTATTTGTACAGGAGTGTGTTTACCCTCATTACTGATTATCAACCATTAGTGTCCATTTTCAATCCACAGAAGAGTGTTCCACTAACTTCACAAATGCAGAGATGAGCTATATTTCATTAGGAGTTTGAGGAGATTTGGTATGTCACCAAAAACACTCATGTTTCTACAGATGTACTGAGGACAGCATTCTAATTGGCTACATCATTGTCTGGTACAGGGGTGTGGGGGTGGGGTCTACCACACAGCAGCAAAATAAGCTGCAGAGAGTTGTAAACTTAGTCAGCTCCATCATGGGCACTAGGCTCTGTAGTATCTAGGCCATCTTCAAGGAGCGATACCTCAAACAGGCAAAGTCCATCATTAAGGACCTTCATCACCCAGGTTAAGCCTTGTTATCATTGTTACGATCAGAAAGGAGGTACAGAAGCCTGATGGCAGACACTCAATTGATTCAGGAACAGCTTCTTCCGCTCTGCCATCTGATTTCTGAATGGACATTGAACCCATGAACACTTTTATAATTTCTATTTTTGCACTACTTATTCAATTTAACTATTTAATATTTGCATATACTTTCTGCAATTTACAGATATTTTTCTATATTGTGTACTGCATTGTACTGCTACAGCTTAGACAAAAAAAAATTCACAACATATGCCGGTGATATTAGACTTGATTCCGTTAGGCTCTGTTTCTTTGAGGACACCATTACAAGATCAATTTCAACAGGACAACTGATCATAGAAATGCTGATGAATCGTCCAGTTTAACCTTAGAAAAGGAAACACTTGAAAAACTGACTAAAGAGTACACTGCTCTGATGTATTCTCCCCACACTGTCACAAGTCTACATGCATCTCAAAATGGCTGGAACGTACAGCAGAAATTCCAGTTCCCTCATTTCTACCAATGCCGGGATGAGCTTGTCCTTGATGGGGGTTGCCTTGTGTGGGGATTGAGAGTTGCTTGTACCATCCAAGCTGACAGCTAAAGTGTTGGTGGAGCTAATGCCAGACACCTAAGCATGGTCAAAATAAAAGCATTGAACTCAAAGCTTTGTCCGGTGGCCTGGGATAGACCAGCAGATCGAGCAGCTTGCCATGCTCTGTTCAGGATGCCAACACGTCCAGAACCACTTCCTCAAATCTTGGAGTCAACTCCTACAACCACCACGGCGGAGATCCCAGAACCTGAACTTGTTTCACAGCCACAAGTCTCACACACTAAGCAGAGCGACTCTCCCCCCACCATCAGTAAAGACATTATCCAACTAGAGTAAGAAATCTGCCACAGTGAATTTAAAATTTACAATGTTGTGGATGTCTATATAGCAGTTGTATTATATAGTATACAGTTTTATATATCTATCTATATATATATATATAAAACTGTATGTTGTGTATTTAATATTTCAGTAATATTTAAGTACTATTGTAAATATATTGCTTGATTAAGCATTCTTTGTTGTTTACAGAATTCATTATGGGTTATATGTTAGTGGCATGCATCATTACACAATGACGTCCACATCATATGTGAGAACCTCACTAAAGTAAAACAAAGTAGACACATTTTCCCAGGCTCGATGATTTTCTTTCAATTAATTTCTGGAGTTACAAAACACAACATGTAGCACACAAGAAAATCAAACAGATGTTGGAAGAAGAAAACAAAAAAAAAATTGCTGGAGAAGTTTGGTAGTACAGTCAGCATCTGTGCAGAGAGGAACAGATTTAACTCTTCCACTGCTTGGCTGGTTTAGGAGACACTGTAAAATAATCATTCAACATAGGAGGAACCTTTGCAGCCTGTCCTGACTCTGCACAGATCTTTCACATTAGAATCACTCCTCCTCTGTTTGCTACACCTTTGTTTGTATATTTTCCATCAGTTATCCAATTCTCTTTCAAAAATACCTACCTGCTTCTACGTTCCTCTCAAGATTTTGTAACTTACCAACTAGGTAAAGTGCTTTAACTGCATTCATACTGGCATGGGAGAATCTCTTAATACATTTTAATTACGTTAGTAAACAAATTGGCCTGGAATAGAAAACCTAAGCGATAAAACTCCATCGTGTTTCCTAAGGTCACACAGAGCTGTACAGCACAGAAAACCTATCATTTGGCCCAACTCATCCATGCTAACCAAGTTCTCCAACTCTGCTACAGTTACGTTTGCACCATATCTTCTAAGTCTTTCCTGTCCATCTACCTGTTGAGGTATCACTTAAATGTCATTATTGTACTTGCCTCTAGTACTTCTTCCTCTGAAGGTCTGTTCCATATTCAGACCACACTTAATGTGAAAAACTTGACCCATAGGTCCCTTAAAAATTTCCCCCCTCACTTTAAGCCTCCAACTCCCTACCCTAGAGCAAAGACAATGGCTATTCATCCTATCTATGCCTCACTGATTTTAAACATCTTTTACGTCAGCCCTTAGTCTCCTAAAAAAAACCTCGCCTACCCTGTATTGCTTACCTTCCAGTACTGGTAATAGCCTTGTAAATCTTTCCTTTTTTGCCCCCTTTTAAGCTGCATGGCTAGGCTGGACAGGCTAGGACATTCCTGGAAGTGTAGGAGTCTGAGATGTGATGTTATGGAAGTTCAAAGAATCATGAGGGCATACACAGGGTGAACACACTAGCCCTTATGCTACGTTTGAGAAATCAAGAACTAGAGGGTGTAGTTTTAAGGTGAGAGGGGAAAGATTAGGAACTTGAGGGTTGTACCTATATGGAGATTGAGGTGGGTACATAGGTATAAAAACAATTTTTAAAATACAGTTGGACTGGTACGTGGATTGGAAAAGTTTACAAGGTTATGAGCCAAACACCAGCAAATGGGATCAGATTAGATGTGACAGCTCGGTCTGCATGGACCAGTTGGGCCAAAGGGTCTGTATCCGTGCTGTATAATTCTATGACTCCATGGCATTTTTTTTAAAGTATACTTAGACCATAAGACCATAAGACATAGGAGCAGAATTAGGCCATCTGACCCATTGAGTCTGCTCCACCATTCAATCATGGCTGATCCTCAACCTCAACTCCAGTTCCCGTCCTTGTCCCCGTAAGCTTTGATGCCACCTCCAATCAAGAACCTATCAATCTCTGCCTTAAATACACCTGGCCTCCACAGCTGCATGTGGCAACAAATTTCACAAATTCACCACCCTTTGGCTGAAGAAATTTCTCCACATCTCTGTTTTGAAAGGGTGCCCCTCTGTCCTGAGGCTGTGCCCTCTTGTCCAAGACTTTCCCACCATGGGAAACACCCTTTCCACATCTACTCTGTCTAGTCCTTTCAACATTCAAAAGGTTTCAATGTGATCCCCCTCATCCTTCTGAATTCCAGCGAGTACAGACCAGAGCCATCAAATGTTCCTCGTATGATAACCCTTTCATTCCTGGTTTTATGAATTAAAAATTTATTTTATTCATAAAAAATAAATGAAATGCAGTAAAATCAGTACACATTATGCTGACATTCATTGTGCCATCAAATCATTACATACCCTTACAAAGCATATGTCTATCGGCATGTGTTTAAACAATTCACCATGGAATGTTTGATAAGCTGTTACCCAGAACCCAGCCCCCTCAGTGTCCTGTGCTGGGATAATGCTAGACTGGGGCCCTACCCCACAGAGCCCTTGCAATTGCAGCACCAAGCCTGTGCGTGTCCCTCAGCATGTACATGTCTATTTAAAATGTGTGAGCTGGTATCGTTCACTTGAGAACACCTGCTTACACTGAAAGGCAAGAAGTTTCAGGCAGACTCAGACTTTCACTGAGTTGATGACCATCCGGCAGCCGCTGATGTTTCAGTCAGGGCGTCATCTGTGGTATGTGGGCATCCCCCATTTGTTCTTGAACTGAGTGGCTCATATCAGAGTTCAGTTTAGAGTCGACCTTATTGGTGGGTCTGGAGTCAGCTACTGGTGGGTAAAAATGGTAGATTTTATCTGCTCAAAAATATTAGTGAACCAGAAAGAGTATTTACTTTATTTTATTTAACGATAGAGTGCGGGGGAGGCCCTTCCAGCCCTTTGAGCTGCGCCGTCCAGCAACCCCACAACCCCAGTTAACCCTGACCTAATATCAGGACAATTTACAATGACTCCGTATGTCTTTGGACCCCAGGAGGAAACCTGAACACCAGGGGAAAACCCACGCATTCCACGGGGAGGACATACAGAGACTCCTTACAGAATGGCACCAGGATTGAACTCTGAACTCCAAAACGCCCTGAGCTGTCGCATTAACTGCTACGTGACTAGGGGGACCTACTTATGCAAGAATCTGGCAATTTCTTGATCATATTTTTATATCATTTTATTTTGATTAATTGTTCCTACATGAGTAAATAATACCCCAAAATTGTGTTCAAAGTTAAGGGGTCAGGGACATGGCTACCAATGCTCAAGCAACTATATAACTACTTTTTTGCAGTTTAACTCATAACTTCCCAGTTATTATTTTCTGTCGTAAGGGAAAAAATGATTCAGTCCATAATGCAAGTGAGTAAGTGAGATGCACATGGTACGAAATGGGTTAAAGGCATTAAAGATAACATGGTCAAAGGTCAGAGATAATGTATGCACCAGGCCTTATTACACTAATGGGCCCTATTCAGAGACTTGACGGCTATATAATTAAAGGGCTACTTAACACACTGTTCACGTGATAATGTAATCAAATCCCCATTGTTTATGTTATAAATAGAGCTAGGGTAGGTGTGAAAATATTAAAACAAACATCAGCAATGCAGTAAATATGCACCATCCATGAAATTTAAACATAGAAGCGATTAAGTTTCGTGGTGTCAAAATATAGCATTCCCTTCCATTCTCTTCCCATAGTATCGTCATGGGTAGTTGGAGGAGATACAATGCCATTCCTCTACCTCCTCTCTTTCCAAAGAGCCCGGACACCTACTCTTGGGGAAGGATCAGATTATCTTTACTTCTTTCAATTGGTACACACTGATTGCTCCTTGCAATGCATTCTCCGCTCGTAGGCCTGCTGTAACCACGAAGCCGTCACACCAGCAGCCCTACTTTACTTGGAGTTTGAGGAGATTTGGTATGTCACCACAGACCCTTATAGATATGTGGCAGAGAGCATTCTGACTTGTAACATCATAGCCTGGTATGGAAGCTCCAATGCACAGGATCGTAAAAAGCTACAGAGGGTTGTAGAGTCAGCCATCTTCTCCCACAATTCAGAGTATCTTCAAAGGGTTGTATCTCAAGAAAGAGGACTAAAGACTGTCACCATCCAGTACGTGACCTCTTCTCATTACTACCATCGAGAAGGTGGAGCAGGAGCCTGAAGATCCACACTCAACCATTCAGGAGCGTCCCCTTCCCCTCTGCCATCAGTTTTCTGAACCACCCATGAACCCATGAACATTACCTCATTGTTGCTTTTTTTTCAAAATGTATTCTAATTTTGTAAGTTATACTAATTTTATGTCTTTACACTGTATTACCGTGGCAAAACAGCAAACCACATCATACAAGGCAGGAAAAATAAATCTGATTCTGATTCTGTTTTGTTGTCTTCTGGGGTAGACCAAATATAGACTAGGTGATGTGGCGTAGTGGTCAGCACAACACCTTACAGTACAGGTGACCCGGGTTCAATTCCCGCCACTGCCTGTAAAGAATTTGTACATTCTCCCTGTGACCACGTGTGTTTCCTCTGGGTGCTCCAGTTTCCCCCCACAGTCCAAAGGCATACCGGCTGGCAGGTTAATTGGTCATTGTAAATTGTCCCATGATTAGGCTCGGATTAAATTCAGGGAATGGGGGGGGGGGGGGGGGCGGCTTGGCTCAAAGTGTCTGAAGGACTTACTCTGCACTGGATCACTATATAAATTCAAAATAAATCAAGCTTTTGGTTTCCTGCCCCTTTAATTCCATTGCCCTCTTCATCTTGGTCTTCAGCCTTCTACAATACTCAATAGGAGCCTGAAGGGCAGCACATTACCTCCAGACTGCATGTGTTATTGACATCCTGACCCAACATTGGAATTCAACTATTTCAGCTGTTCTGCTATATCTACACCTCCGACTGATCTGGGAATGCAACTAGCATAACCAAGGACTACTCACACCCTGTCATTCTCTCTTCTCCCCTCTACCATCAGACAGAAGAAACAAAAGCCTAAGCACAACAACCAGACTCAAAGACAGCTTCTCTCCCACTGTTATCAAACTCTTGAACGGCCTTCTCATACACTAAAAGGTGAACTCCCAATCTCCCAACCCACCTTGCCATGGCCCTTGTACTCTGTAACTCAACACCTCGTTTTCTTTTTACCTAAAGGGTAAAGATCCATCTAAAGGGTGTGCAAAATACAGCGTTCCACTATACCTCGTACAAGTGATAGTAATAAACCAATACAAATATCTTCTCTTGTGTCAGAACATAAAGAGTACAGCACAGTACAAGCCCTTCAACCCATGATGTTATGACATCTTAACCTACTCTAACCCTTCCCTCCCACATAGCCCTTATTTTGCTTTTATTATACGCCTAAGTCTCTTAAATGTCCCTAATGTACCTAAAGTTCAAAGTAAATTTTATTATCACAGTACACATGTCACCATATACAACCCTGAAATTCAGTTTCTTCTGAGTATACTCAACAAATCTATAGAATAACAACAATAACAGAATCAATGAGGATGCTAAAAGTTTCTTCAGATACATAAAGTGTAAAAGAGAGGTAAGAGGTGAGCGGTGAGAGAGGGCTGGTGACATTAAAATGGCAGAAGAAATGAATAAGTATTTTGCTCCAGTCTTCATGGAGGAAGACACTAGCAGTATGGTGGAAGTTCCAGGTACCAGAGGTCATGAGTACGCAGAGGTACCGTAACTAGAGAGAAGGTTCTTGGGAAACTGAAATGTCTGAAGGTAGATAAGTCACCTGGACCACACGGTGTACACCCCAGTGTTCTGAAAGTGTTGGCTGGAGAGACTGTGGCGGCATTAGTCATGATCACTCAAGAGTCACTAGATTCTGGAAGGTTCTGGAAGACTGGAAAATTGCAAATGTCACTCCACTCTTCAAGAAGGGAGAGAGGCAGAAGAAAGGAAACTACAGGCCAATTAGTCTAACCTCAGTGGTTGGGAAGATGTTGGAGTCGATTATTAAGGATGTGTTCTCAGGGTACTAGGATGCACATGTTAATATAGGCCATAGTCAGCGTGGTTTCCTCAAGGGGAAAATCTTGACTGACAAATCTGTTGGAATTCTTTGAAGAAATAACAAGCAGGATAGACAAAGGAGAATCAGTTGATATTGTGTACTTGCATTTTCAGAAAGCAATTGACAAGGTGCCACACATGAGACTGCTTAACAAGCAATGGGCCCATGATACTACAGAAAAGATTCTAGCATGGATAAAGCAGTGGCTGATTGGCAGAAGGCAAAGAGTGGGAAAAAAGGGAGCCTTTTCTAGCTGGCTGCCGGTGACTAGTAGTGTTCCACAGGGGTCTGTGTTGGGATCTATTCTTTTTACATTATGTGTCAATGATTTGGATGATAGAATTGATGGCTTTGTTGCAAAGTTTGCAGATGATATGAAGGTAAATGGATGGGCAGGTAGCTTTGAGGAAGCAGAGAGGCTATAGAAGGACTTAGATTAGGGGAACGGGCAAAGATATGGCAGATGGAATACAGTGTTGGAAAGTGTATGGTCATGCACTTTGGTGGAAGAAATGAAAAAGTTGACTATTTTCTAAATGGAGAGAAAATACAAAAAAAAACTGAGGCGCAAACGGACTTGGGAGTCTTGTGCAGGATTGCTGAAAGGTTAAATTACAGGTTGAGTCTGTGGTGAGGAAGGCATATGCAATTCAAGAGGACTAGAACATAAAAGCAAGGATGTAATGTTCAGACTTAATAAAGCACTGGTGAGGGCTCACTTGGAGTATTGTGAGCAGTTTTGAGGCCTTATCTTAGAGAGGATGTGCTGAAACTGGAGAGGGTTCAAAGCAGGTTCACAAACATGATTCCAAGATTGAATGGCTTGTCATATGAAAAACATTTGATGGCTCTGGGGCTGTATTTGCTGGAATTCAGAAAAATGAGGAGTGCCCTAACTGAAACCTATCGAATGGTAAACGGCCTTGATGGAGTGGACGTGGAGAGGATGTTTCCTATGGTGGGAGAATCTAAGACCAGAGGACACAGCCTCAGAAGGGCCGTCCTTTTAGGATGGAGATAAGGACGAATTTCCTTAGCCAGAATCTGCTGAATCTATGGACTTCTTTGCCACAGGCAGCTGCAGGGGGCCAAGTCTTTATGTATATCTAAGGCAGAGGTTGATAGATTCTCGGTTAGTCAGGGCATGAAGGGTTATGGGGAAAAGGCAGGAGATTGGATCTGAGAAGAAAATTGGATCAGCCATGATGAAATGGCAGAGTGGACTCGATGGGCCAAATGGACTAATTCTGCTCCTACATCTTATGGTCTTATGGTCGATGACAGATTGTCCAACTAGGGTGTTCAACCAAAGTGCAGAAGACAACAAACTGTGCAAAAATATGAAAAGAATAAATAAATAAATAGATAGATAGATAGATAGACAAATATTGAGAATGTGAGATGAAGAGTCCTCTACCACGACCCCTGGCAGCATATTCCATTCACTCAACACTCTCTCTGGAAAAAAAACCTATCTATGCCAGCTCCCCTGAACTTTCTTCCAATCACTGTAAAATGATTCCCCCTTCTATTAGCCATTTCCACCTTGGGTAAAAGTCTCTGGCTATCCACTATATCTACGCCTCTTATCATCTTGTACTACTCTATCAAGTCACTCTTCATTCTCCTTCACTCCAAAAGGAAAACCCCTTCCTCACTCAAATTATCCTCATAAGGCATGCTCTTATATCCAAACAGCATCGTGGTAAATGTCCTTTGCACCCTGCTATCTATCTTCCTCTTCTCAGCCCTGTTCTGCATCCTATCAATGTCCCACTGTAAACTATGACAACCACTGTAAACTATGTCCCAAAGTAAACTATACTGTCCACAACTCCTCCAGCCTTCATGTCATCTGCAGACTTAACCCATCCTTCCACTTCCTCATGCAAGTCATTTATAAAAATCACAAAGAGCTAGTGCTCCAGAACAGGTCACTGCAGAACATCAACTTCCAGGCAGAATATACTCTGTCTATTACTACTCTTAGTCTTCTGTGAGCTAGCCAATTCTGCCATGTTTCCCTGAATTCCGTGCCTCCTCACTTTTCGAATAAGCCTGCCATGGACAGCCTCGTCAAACACCTTAACTAAAATCTATATAAACCACGCCCACCGCTCTACCTTCATCAATTTGTTTTGTCACTTCCTCGAAGTATTTAGTTAGGCTTCTGAGACGTGACTTTCCTCTCAAAACCCTGCTGATTATCCCTATCCTTCTCCAAATGCTCGTATATCCTGTCTCTGAGAATCCTTTCCAATGGTTTACCTGCCAGTAATGTAAAACTCATGGTGTATGATTTCCAGGGTTATCCTATAAACATTTTTGAACAAAGGAATAACATTTGCCACCCTCTAATCTCTTGATACCACACCTATGACCAGTCAGGATGCAAAGATCATAGTCACAGGTGCAGCAATCTCTTCCCTTACTTCCAGTAGTAACCTGGGTTATATCATGACTAGTCCCGGGGACTTATCTATCCTAACATTTTTCAAAAGATCCAGTATATCCTCTTTCTCAATATTCCGGCATATTAGCCTGTGTTACACTCCCTCACATTCATCAAGGTCCTTCTCACTGGTGAATAATGAAGCAAAGTATTCATTAAGGGCATCCCCTACATCCTTCAACACCAGGCCAATGTTTCCTCTTTTATCCCTGATCGTCCAACCCCTCACACTAGTCATACACTTGTTCTTCAATTAGTGTGGATTCCCTTAGTCCTGCTCACCAAGGCCTTCTCATATCTCCTTCTAGCTCTCCTAAGTCCATTCTTAAGCTTTTTCCTGACTATCCTGTAACTCTCCATTTTCCCTATCTGATCCTTTAAGTATGCTTCTTTCTTCCTCTTAACTAGATGTTCCACATCCCTTGTCAACCTTGGTTCCTTCATCCTACCATCCTTTTCCTTTCCTCAATGGGACAAACCTATCCAAAACCCCATGCAAGTGCTTCCCAAAGAACCTCCACATTTCCAATGTGCAATTTCATCAGCACATATGTTCTCAATTTACACTCCTAAATTCCTGACTAATAACATCATAATTTGCCCTCCTTAAATTAAATACTTTCCCATACCATCTGTTCCTATCCCTATTCAAGACTATAGTATAGGTCAGTTGTGGTCACTGTCTCTGAAATACTCACCCAACAAGAGACCTGTCACCTGACCAGGTCCATTGCCTAATACCAGAACCAAAATGACCTCTCTTCTAGTCAGCCTGTCTACACATTGAGGGTCTGTAAATAGACCATAAGAGCATAAAACATAGGAGCAGAATTAGGCTAATCGGCCCATCGAGTTGGCTCCATTATTCCATCATGGCTGATTTATTATGCCTCTCAACCCCATTCTCCTGCTGTCTCCCTGTGACCTTTGAACCCCTCACTAATTAAGGATCTATCAACCTCAGCTTTATATATTCCCACTGACTTGGCCTCCACAGCCATCTGTGGCAATGAATTCCACAGATTCACCACCCTCTGGCTAAAGAAATTCCTCCTCATCTGTGTTCTTAAGGGACATTCTATTTTGAGGCAGTGCTCTCTGGTACTTGTCTCCATCACTATAGGAAATAGCCTCTCCATGTCCACTCCGTGTAAGCCTTTCAATATTCCATAGGTTTCAATGCGATTCCCCCCTTCGCTCATTGTTCCAGATTCCAGTGAGTACAGGCCCAGAGCCTTCAAACACTCATCAAACATTAACCCTGTCATTCCTGGAAGCATTCTCGTGAACCACTTCTGGACTCTTGCTAATGCCAGCATACCCTTTCTCAGAGAAGGGGCTCAAAAACCACTCACAGTACTCATAAAAGGGTGACGTGACCCTTCCTGTTTCTGATATCCACCCACAATGACTCAATACGTGATCGCTCCACAGCGCCCTCCCTTTCTACAGCTATGGGGGTGGGGGTGGGGGTGGGGTTGTTGCCTTGCTGCTGCTTGTGCATGGGAGGAGGAAGTTGGAGGGGGGGCTTTGGGGTTCTAACATTTCAACTGTCATTCATTCTTTGGGGCACTTCTCTGTTTTCATGGATGTCTGCGAAGAAAAAGAATTTCAGGATGTATATTGTATACATTTCTCTGACATTAAATGAATCTGTTGAAACCTATTGATACCAGCACTTATTAGTAATACCACTCCCCAACCTCTTTTACATTACACTCTGTCCCTTCTGAAATAACTAAACCCCAAAATATTCAGTAGCCATTCCTGCTCTTATGACAGCCGTGATATTATAGTTCTATGTATCGATCCATGCCGAAATTTCATCACCACTGTTCCTGGTATTTTCTGCATTAAAGTAGACACATTTCAACCCATCCAACTGACTGCAATTATGCCCTATTGTGGGTGTGCTGTATTGGTGCTGGAATGTATGGCAACATTTGCGGGCTGCACCCAACCCATTCTGCATTGGTTGTGTTGATTGTTAAAGCAAATGATGCCTTTCACTGTATGTTTTAATGTACAAGGGATAAATAAATCTGAAAATGAATCCGAATCGATCCACTTTCATCCTCCCTCACAGTCTCTCTACACATAACACCTACATTTACACAAACTGCTTCATCTTCTGACCAATCATTCTGGTTCCCAAACCCCTGCCAAACCAGCTTAAAGCCTCCCCAACAGCTCCATCAAACCTGCCCACAAGGATATTGGTCCGCATCGAGTTTAGGTGCAAGCTGTCCCTTTACACAGGTCATACCTTCCCCAGAAAAGATCCCAATGATCCACAAATCTGAAACCCTACCCCCTGCACCAATTCCTTAGCCACACATTCATCTACCAAATCATCCTATTCTTACCTCACTGGCACATGGCATAGCCACCAATCCACAGTTTACTACCCTTGAGGTCCTGCTTTTCAGCTTCCTACCTAGTTCCCTATACTGTCCCCTCAGGACCTCACCTCTTCCTCCTTACATCGTTGGTACCAATATATAAATATATATACCATGACTTCTGGCTCCTCATCCTCCCCCTTTAGCCATGCCGTGGATCCGACCTGAGACATCCCTGACCATGGCATCTGGGAGGTAACATACCACTTGGGATGTCTCTTTCACTTCCACAGATTCTCTTGTCTGCTGCCCTAACAATGGAATCCCCTTTCACCACAGCTTCCCTCTTCTGCTCCCTTCTCTTCTGAGTCACAGAACCAGACTCAGTGCCACAGATCTGGTCACTGTGGCTTTCCCCTGGTTGATCATTCACTCCCCCCCCCCCCCACCCCGCCACCAAAAATAGTATCCAAAGCAAAACACTGGTTATTGATGGGAACAGCAATGTTAGCCCAGCTCTCTGATTCCCTCTTTCCATCCCCCGTCATACTCAGTGTCTTCTGTTTTCCATGTTCTTCCTTCCTTTCTCCTTGTTTTATCTCAAATTTATGTCAGTTCTGATGAAAACCCAATGATCTGAAAGATTTTTCACTCCTCCGATGGACCTGAGTATTTGTAACATCTTACTTGTTAATTTCAGATTTCTAAACCTGCTATATCTGAAAGTCAGTTGATGACCAGAAAAAAAACAAGCAAGCATGGACATACAGTTTTGTTGAAAGGTAATCTTTGAAATGAAGTTTAGCAAATAATTTTGAGCTAGGGAGGGAGCATTTGTTATTAAACGACCAGATATAACTAGCAACCTTCTTGCCAACAAGTCAAACTGAAAATTAACTCACTCCTGGAGTTGATTATCTGAACTCCCACTCCAAGTGCTGTCTCACAGTGTTCTGTGAAGCTGTGTCAGAACCCTATTATTTTTATACTCCACAATTTTTACAATAAAGGCCAATGATCCATTAGTCTACGTAATTCATTGTTGTGCCTCCATGTTAATTTTCATACTAGGGGTCCATTGTATTACAATACATTTTAAACTTTGTTCCATTTAAGTAGCAAGCTACACCTTCATTTTTCTTTCTCAGATGGATAACCCGACATTTCCCCACAATACACTCCATCTACCAATGTTTTGCCCTCGTATTCAATCTATCTACATCACTTTGTAGGGTAACGATGTCCTCTTCATCACTTGTGAACCAAGCCACATCAACAGCAAATCTGTCTGTGGTACATTTGCCCCTTCATCCGGGTCATCTATACAGATTATGAACAGTTGAGGCCACAGAAGTGATCTTTGTATCACCAAACTAGTGACTGATTGCTGATCCAAAAATGGTCAACTTATCCCAACGTTCTGTTTTCTGTTTAGTCAGTTCCCTATCCATAACAATATATACTGTTCAACTCTCTGTGCTATTGCCTAATGCAGTACCCTTTCATGTTGTACCTTATTAAAAGCCTCCTGAGAATCCAAATGCATTACATTTGATGGCTCTCCTGTATCCACCCCATTTGCTACATCCTCAAAGAACTCTATCAAATTTATAAAACATATTTTTCCTTTCATAAGTCTTGTTGACTCTGCTTGAATATCCTACGACTCCAAAAGCCCTGGTATTACCTCTTCAATAATGGATTCAAACATTGACCCAATGATAGGTGTTAAACTACTTGGCCTACAGTTTCATGCACTCTGCCTCCCTCTTTTCTCGAATAGTGATGTTACATTTTCAGTTTTCTACCACTCTGTGACTATTCCAGGAACCAGGGAATTTTGGGGTGGTCACAGAGCATTGAAAAACAGTATACATGATTTGAGACTTTTCTCAGAGATTACAAAAATATGCAAATTAATCAGAAATTGTATTTGTTTTTCACCTATAAAACAATAAAAAAACTTTCATTTATATAGCCCCAATAGTTTGCAAAATACAACCCTGCGCACTCACTACCGCTGCAACCACTTCTTTTATGATGCTGGCTATCAGGGCACTTATGACCTATGGGCCCATTAATATGTCCAGTACTTCTCTTCTAGTAATAAAAGCTGTTTCAAATTCCCAGTTTTCCTGTTCCCCATTATTCATCCCTAGTTTCAATCTCCAATGTTTCCTTCAACTACTCCTTTCCTTTTTTATATGTCTATTTTGGCCCATATCCTCCTATTCCTTTCCTATCTGTGTACTCATTGAAATGCCTTTAAAAACTGTGACTTTTACCAGCTCTTCAGGTATCTTCTTCCCATACACTCACCACCCTCTGTGTGAAAAACTTACTCCTCCGATCTCCCCTTATCGCCCTAAGGCTATGTCTTCTAGTGGTAAACACTCCTACCGTTTGAGGTAGACTGTGACTCTACTGCATCCACGGCCCTCACAACATAAGGTCACCTCTCAGCCTCCTGCAATCCAGTGAGAACAATCCCAGCCTATCCGATCCCTCCACTGCAGGCAACATCCTGGTGAATCTCTTCTGCAATCAGAAGAGCCTTGCTCTATGTCAGAAATAAGTTTGAGAAATATGTTACAATACTGAAGAAGATTACATAGACTAAAAGGTACAAAGTGAGGAGACATGAAAGTTCATACGAGAACTTAAGGTCAAGTGTTACTTAACATAGCCTGGGAGCAACTTGAATCTGGTGTGACTCAGAACAAGTATAACAGAGTTTTAGGTTTAAGGATATTTAGTTGCATATTTTGCAAGAAATGAATGTTACTTCAAAAATAATGTGTAATCAAATTTATAAAATAAGTTAACCACTAATTATAATGACCTGTTACAAGTATCCACAGTATCTTCGTCCAAACTCGAGATATTTCCGTCTGTGATTTGTTGGGACATGCACAGGCCAGGAATATTATCCTGGGAATGTTATCTTTTTTGACAGAGCTACTTAATTTGTATGTCTCGGAGTTCAAGTCTTTGCAGCTTTTTTTTAATCAGATATGATAGTAAAATTTAAGAGGCATTTAGACGGCCACATGAACAAGAGGGGATAGAGGGATATAGACTATGGGCAGGCAGTTTAAATTGCCATTGTGATCAGCAGAAATGTCAGGAGCCAAAAGCTTGTGCAGCAATGTTCTGTGTTCTATCTGTCCGTGCTGATGACAAAACCAAAAATTCTTCTAAATGCCGATAAAAAAAAAACAATTATATTGTTTCCATAATGGGGAGAGAAAGGGAGAAAAAGTTTTTTATGGGGGGAGGGAGAGCACAGGAAAGTATTGAGGGAAAGAGAGAAAGGATAAGGGGAAGATAAAAAGAGATAACGGGAAGAGAAAAGAAGGAATAAAAATAAAAACGAGTATGATAAAGATAGCGGAGAGAAAAGTAAAAGGAGGAAGAAGACAGCAGGACGAGGAGAAGGGGTGCTGATTTATCTGCTATCAAATGTTGGGAAGCCTGCAGTGTAGATAAACAGCTAATAGGGTCTCATCGAGCTCCTGGAACTGAACGATCTGTCAACACGCACAATGTAAATTCACATGTTCTGGCGATCAGTCAGGTAGATTCCACAGTGTTTCCTGAGGACAAGGATTGAACCCAGGGATTATTAGAAGTGGCGGGACGAGAAACGTGCAGAAAACCATTTTCTATTGGACGAGTTGGTCTTACAACGCACGCCAGCGATCCATTTTGCCTTTAAGATGTATTTAGTATTGTCTCTTTTCTGGCTGAAATCAATTGTGTATCAAAGTAGCCACCTAACGCATCAGGCTTTCCAACGACAATCTCGCTCCTACAATTCTAAATTAATTCTCGAACCGGGAACAGGCACCCACCAGAAGACCGCGCTGGAACTGACAAGAGTTCACACAGTGCAAACCATCCACCTTGTTCTGTTAAAATATGTTTTCAAAAACCATACTCCATAAATCACATACCGAAAAGCAGCGCGAACAGTGCAGCGTTCAACTCAATACACACAGAATGAAGTGCCTGGCATTATTTCCAAATTGCTGCAGGATGCAGGGTTTTAGGTATTAGTAATGAGAACGTGATCCGGAAAGCAGAGCACCGGCCAGGGATTTTCATCTTTAATTTTATCCGCAGGAATAGGGAACACTCGGCTCGTCGGGCGTATGGTGGTTTTCTAATACCTGCCCTTCCTTGCCTCAAGATTATAACGTAATTCAAGTAATTTCAGCAACATATTCTCGACGAGGGTATTATTCCTGCTCACACCGCACCTGCTGGCTTTTATGGATCGTTTGGGGTAGATATTAAGCAGGGCCACTGACGTCTAAAGTACCTACCTATTTCCTCCCAACAACTTCCGCTCAAGCCGCCCCCTCAGAAAAATTCTACCCCTCATCTACACACTGGGGGCCAATTAACTCACCAATCCGCACATTTTTAGAGAGCAGAGGGACGTGGAAGGAAGCCAGACAGAGGCACAACATGCAAACTCCACACCGGCAGCACCAAAAGCTAATATTGAACCCGAGTCTCAGGAGCTGTGACGAAGCTCCTCCATCTGCTACGCCACTGGTCAGCCGGACCCTTAGCCTCGATGATCCCTCTCTCATTGTCTTCCCGTCTTAAAGACACGGCATTAATTTCCCTTCTTTGAAAGAACCTCTTATAATTGCTTTATATGTTTGGGAATTAAATGGAAAACGTGTCTAGGAAGCGCTGCGGGGTACGCGTCTATATTAAAGATGTTATGCCAATCCAGTTGGCTGTTGAATGCAACGTTTTTACATAAATATTCTCAACGTAAGTTTCCCATCTTCTTGACACAAGGCTACGGCGCAGGAATAGGTCCTCCGGCCACACTGTCTGTGGCGACCATGATTTCAATTTAAACTGCAGATCATCCCGCACATGGCCTATATCCTCTGATTCCTAAATGGTCCACTGCAACGCCTTAAGGAGAAGGCCTTTCAGTCAGGTAGGACGAGTGCAGGACCTTCTCCGTAACCACAAAGAAAGGATTGCGATCATGCTAGCAATAACAAGCCCGTGTGTTTACTTGCCCCAAATAGAAACAGCGTGTATCAACACCAATTGGTAGCACCAGACCTGAAACATTAACTACTACTCTCTCCTGAGATGTTGCCTGACACGCTGGGCTTCCAGCAGTTCGTGTTTTTTTTTCCATTTCAGATTTCGTGCATCCAGGCTTTGTTAAACATATTTTTAGTCAGTGCCCGTCATCCCTGGCCCAATCCTGATTGCAACCACAAAGCTGGCGATTGGCAAAAAGGACGACAACACAAGAGATTATAGATGCCGGAACGTGGCGAAACAACCGAGATGCTGGAGAAACTCGGGGAGTCAGGCAGCATCTATGGAGAGGAATGGGCAATCAACATTTTAGGTTCAGACCTTTCATTGGAACTGATGAAGGGTCCCAAGCCGAAACGTTGACTGAGCTCCTCTAGCATATTGTGTGTTATTAGCAAAAACAATGCTGGGTTTAGATTTAGGTATCCGCAGGAAATCAGTGCCTGAATACAGCATCAGCAGTGACCTGCCAGCTGTACGTTGTGTTCCCGCCATTACCCACTCAAATGTTTAACTTTCAGCGTTGAGGTAAATAAAGCAGATTTAATGTGTAATCCCAATGCCATGTTAATTTGTTTGTAATGATAATGCACGGGCGGAACTTTGTGGAGTCAACTTCTTAGGCATAAGACGAGGCATGGATAATTTCATATTAATAAATGGAATATATTAATTACATATACATGACTGTTTAATATATATACGCGCAATTTATAAATTTGTGGAATTAATAAAAGTTTCACAATTATATATAAATACATATCTGTGCACACACTCGCGCGCGCTCGCATATTTTTCCATGCTCTCCATCAAACAAACAGTAAATGTGCATTATCCAATATTTTTGCTGTGGTCTTCAATCTATGTTTACAGTACAGAATAAAAGATGGACAGCACGTTCCCAGTACTGTAAGCATTTCAAGTGTGACGGTGTACAACAACTTGCTTCTACTTAGTTCCTTTAACAGCAGCCATCAAACAAAATTCACTGCCAAACTGCATCGAGTGGCGATGAGGCAGGTGCGCAAAGGTTACCAAAATCCATTTTAGGAGGCGTTTTGAAGAAGGAGGAAGGGAGAAAGGGAATTAGATGCACCAATTCTGAAACTCCGACTGCAGATGCCGAAAGCAGAATCTCCAACATTGGAACGATTCAATACGTGAATAGCCAAAATTTATCTATTCATGTACTCAGGGAAACCAATAGGACAGCACAGATCAACACAACATTTCCAACTAATAAGAATTTAATATCAAAATGATGGTTATTGTTGGCGTTGGTGTTATATCATTCACCGAGGGTTAACAAAAACGTATTATTTATTATTCGCGGATTATTGTGCATGAAGCACAGTGGGCCAGATTATCGGGTTAAATCTACAGTGAGGCAGTGTGTCCGCGGTAGAGCTTGCACCGCCGTAAAAGATACTTTTATTACTGAACGATGTCAGCCGAGAGATCTCCAGTGCCTTTCCAAAAACTGCCGCGGGACTATTTAGCTCGCTGCAAAATAAAACAGGGGTCCCGGAATACAACGAACAAATCTGAAAACGCTGGAACACCAGCGGGTCAGGCAGCGTCTGTGGACGAAGAAACAGTTAATATTTAGGAACCGGGACTCTTCGTCGGAACTGGAAAACCAGGGATTTGAAACTCACTGGAAAGGAATTGGGCCAAATTCCAATACCGGGGGCTTGTATTAGAGATCTGTGCGTGAACGGGGAGAAGAAGAAACTAGCAGCCACAGTGATTAGAGCGAGAGGAATAAATCTGAGGAGAAGCGGGTATTTGGAAGAGGGTTGGTCAGTGTGGTGTGGTTTGTGTATAAAGGATTGGGAAGGGCTGTGACAAGACACAAAGCCATAGGCGGCACAAAGGGTGGTCTCTGAAATTTGAGACTGCGTCTGCATTAAAATTGTATGGGGGCTCACATTCCAACCACTTTCATTGTTACAGAGTCGGCCTGTCATAACGAAAGCATCAAATCTCAGGCCAAATGTGCAGCACAGTTATAATAAAGTCCCAAATGGCATCAGCGTATTGGAACAATTTTCAAGCTTTTGACTTGGAGTGTCTACTTGCAAAGCCCTCCGGACGAAGATTTCTCTGATGCTGCTTCGTTAGAAGTCCGAACAATTCTAAAGCTCAAGACAGTCCAGGCAAAAAAAAATCAACCTCCTCCAGCCTCCCGTACCGAACGCACTGCAAATCGTGTTATTCAATACATTTTCAACACGTACAACGGGAAGAAATAAAATATTTGAATTGATCTGGTCTCTTATATTCTAGGGACGTTGTGTAGTTTCATGCAATTAATTCCTTCCAAAATACAGGTCACGTGCTCCCCACTTGAAGGTCCCGGGAAGGAGAAAGAAACTTGCAAACTGTCCTGACGGACGATTGTTGGCAGCGAGCCCATTCTCAAAGGGAGCAATGGGAGTGATTCAGTAATGGAGCAATATAGCACGTTTACAGGCCCTTCAACTCAACGAGCCTTGCCAATCACGATGTCTGTCCCAGCTACTCCCAATTTCCTCTTATGGCCCTATGTGCACTAGGCCCAATCCCGTCCTGTTACTATCCACGTGCTTCTTAAATGGCACTTCTCTAATTTCGGCGATAACTCGGCGTAACGTCTAGTCTAAAAAGTTGGATCCACAACGTGGGTGGCGGGGAAGGTTTGACAGTCCAACTACAACCTGAAGGCATCTGCAGAGAACGCAGTCCTCGAAGCGGTGCCCACCTAACCAGAGCTGAGTGACAAGTTGTCGTGGCGTCTCTGCACCCCGACCAACCTCAGGCATCCGCCCCAGTATCGGGAGCTGAAACAGCACCATAAAGCCCAGAAGCAACAAACAGTCTGCTGGAGGAACTCAGCGGACAGAGCAGTATCCGTGATAGTCCTGCTGCAAGGGCCCCGGCGAGAAACCTCCACAGTTCCTTATCTCCACCCACCCACCACACACATACGCCGTTGGAACCGCTGAGTTCTTCCAGTAGATTGCTGGTACCTGCAGTTTCCAGCATCTGCAGTCTCCTGTATCTTCATAACTCTTGAACTGCCCCTGGATCTCCTCGAGCTTATATGGGACGTGACTTTGGTTTCACCGGCACAAAAGCGCGCTGACCACTCAAATTCCTGCCAGTTGCAGCATCCCCGGTGCTCCAGAGAGGATCACGTAATGATACAATTGTCAACACACAATATCTAACTTCTGCACACGTTTTTCCAGACCATCAAACCCCCAAAATGCGGCTGAGACAGTTGTGCACCGAATACTCTCTGCGTACAAAGAAACAGATTTGTTTAAAATATTATGCAACGTTCTAAATTCAACCTTTGCAGTGTTTTTTTTACAGATACGGCAAGGTAACAGACCCTCAGGCCAAACGAGCCCACGCCGACCAATTACACCCACGTGGCCAAGTAACCTACTAACCCATCTGTCTAGACTGTGGGTGGAACGGGAAGGCACCCACGCGACGTGGGAAGAACGTACACACTCTTTACAGGTACAGTATCGGTGAAATTAAACCCGGTTCGCCGGCGCTGTAATACCGTTGCGCTAACCACTACGCTACCACCCCACTCACATGATGCGGATGACTCAGGGAGCTAGAAAATGAGATGGCAGATGCTGGAATCTAGAACAAAATAAAAATGTTTTAAAAGCTGCTTTAGGAACTCCGCGAGTCAAGTACGCCTGGAATAGGAAAATGTACTGTCGCTATTTTGGGTAGGGACCCTTCACACAGCTGAAGAGTCTCGACCCAAAACATCGACTGCCCATTTCTCTTTTCAGATGCTGCGCAAATCACTGAGATCCCGCAGAAGTTTGTTTTATGGTCCTGAAGGTTGATTTCTTTCCCTAAGTACAGGGAATTGTTTACACTATAAGCGGCAACTTTAACGACCGGTGCTTGCAACCAAAAGACTTCGGGATTGGGCAGATCCTGGCAATTGTCCATTTAAAACCGGCGTTTTGAAGTGGAGGAGCGTCGGGAGTTCAATGCAGAGAGAGCTGACATTGTCCAAACAGATGTGTTATTACATTGTTCAGACTAATTGTTGACATATATTCCGTACACGTGATTAATAGCACACAATTTGAAGAGATACACGTCGGCAGCCCTTCCGGTCGAAGCAAGCTCATGTCAACTGCTGAAAACTACAAACACACGGTGCTTTACCAACCGAATATCTCTGTCTGTGTATTTATCACACACTCACGCCTGGATATAAAACGCAATGAAAATCCTGACGCTCATGAGATCGGAGGCAGATCTTATAGCAAAAGTCATGTTAAAGATAGGAAGGCTTACATTTCTATAAGACCTTCGTTCGTTCAAGACAAACACAAATTCTTTACAACCAACGAAGGACTTGGTGGGAAAGGAGGCATCTCATTGAGTAGACAGCCAACTCTAGAAGTGTGACAAACAGTTTGGAATTGGGATTGGGTTACTATTGCCACATGCCACATGTACAGTGAAAACCGCGTTTTGCGTATCATCCGTACAGGCCACTTCATTACAACATTGGATTGAGATAGTTCAAGGGGAAAATAAATAACAAATACAAAATAAGGTGTTACAGTTAAAGGGAACGTGCAGGCAGACAATAAGATGCAAGTTCATAATGAAGTACACTGCGAGGTCAAGAGTCCTTCTTATCGTACTAGCTGACTGTTCGATGGTCTTGTCAATTGCATGAGTGGGGATAAGGAATGGTCACCGTTACGGAGCAAGACCATGCGCCTGAAATTCCTGCCCCCGACAGGTGAAGCTGCAGCCACTGAGCTCCCCCAGCAGATTATTTGTTGCTCCAGATTCCATCATCGGTAGCATCTTGCGTAAGACAGTGGCCAGATAACCTCGTGGTGACTGAAAGATGAGTATTGGCCAGATCACCGTCCATGTCCAAACACTGTTGCTCGAGATATTTTACATCTCCCAGAGAGACCAGGTGCACCTTCCAATAATACAGCGCTCCCTCCTCCTCCAGTGAAGTAACAACCTGAAATGTGTGGGAAGACATTTCTGGAGTGGGACATGATGAACACCACAGTCTTGTGGCTTGGAGGAGAGCCAAAGCCGAAGTCGAGTTTATTGTCATACATGTAAACACAGGTGCAATGAAAAACGTACTCGCAGCAAAATCACAGGCACATAGCACCATAAACAGAATTCACGTGAAAAACGTAAATTAAGCATAAAACTCGCACACTTTTTTAAAAATAAAGCACAATTAGAACAAAAAAGAAACAAAGTTCATTTTAGTCCGAAGTAATGAAAGCAGCCGTCGTGTTGCTAAAGCTGTTACGATTCGGGTTTTGTTGATTGGTTCTAGAACTGATTGATCGAAGGGGGGCAGCCGCTCTTGAATCTGTTGGTGTGGTACTTCAGGCTCCTGTACCTTCTGCCCGAAGGTAGCTGTGAAAAGATAATATGGCCCAGGTAGTGGGGATCTTTGATGATAAATGTTGCCTTGGTGAGGCAGCACCTCCTGTAAATAGTACCAATGGTGAGGAGGGATGTGCCCGTGATGGATTTAGCGAAGTCCATTACTCTCGGCCGTTTCTTCCGTTCCTGCCATACCTGACGACCACGGAACCAGTCTGCACACTTTCAACAATGTATCAGTAAAAGTTTGTAGAACATCCCCATCTCACTATAGCAGCACGCCCATGCATGCAACACAAGCAATGTCCCACTCATCAAGCATGGGCTAGCCGCGGCTTTAATATATACGTAGCGCATCCATTCGCAGTCACTTTTATCGAAGATCCTCCAGACAACTAAATCCTAAAATTCTAGATTTGATTTATAATAACAACCCAATAAACCAACTATATCACTAACACCAACGGATCTCCGCTCATCTCTCTCAGCTTCAAAAAGGATTGGGTTGCCACACATCTGTTTGTGGCCCAGTCAGAAGTGTTTTTGAGGCATGACCACCGTGGTTGCAAATACTCTTAATGCTACACGCCTAAACTTAAATATTTATTGCGCCTATTTTCTTTTCGTGGATTAGTTCAGCCGTGCCAAAACGTGAACAGGTCGAAGGCCAGCAGGTAGCTGACCACTGGACACCGGGAGACAATGTTGGGCGTGGTGTGAGCTTCCCACAAGCACGGCGATTGTCATTGCCCGAACCCCCATTGGCGAGGGTTGGAGGCACCGCGACCCTCCGCGGGTCGGGAACGGCTGAGAAATAACCAGTGACGGCAGGGCAGAGTAGGGCTTGTCAACAAGGTCAGTGATGATGAGTTGATGAATTGGCGCTTGAGCTCAGGGCGAGAGAGTGAAAGCGGACTTATAAATAAAAGAGAGAAAAGAATTCCTGTAAGGCATTTCCCTTCCCGGGGACAGAGGAGTTCCATTCTACTTTGCAAATCATGAAATTAGCTTTCAATAACCCGAATCTATTTAACATGGATATGGTTGACGTACAGTATGACTGCTGAGACAGAAACCAGCACATAAGCAATGGGGCACACGAGAGGGGCAAGAAGGATACTGCAAAAATGAACTCTCCCGGGCTTTTGTTCTGTTCTATTTCCCATGCCTGACCCGACTCTTTTGATAAATGGCACATGTCATTCTGTCAAGAGTTGACACAGCAACTGGGAGGCCCGGTGATGTACGATCTTGCTGCAAAAATGAAATCAACTATTCGCCGGCTAGCAAGACGGTGCTATCAGGATATAGTTTCAGCAGACGGTGAAAGATAGGGTTTAACATTTTTTAGGGAGTTGAGTGCCGGTAGAGCCGGACTCGGCAGAATTGTCGCTGCAGCGTCCTTCCCTCAATCACAGAATACACGCTACTTTACAAATAAGTTAAGGCATACAACTTGAATTATTAATCAATTGAAGTTGTGACTATCGAGAACCAGATAGCAAAGTAGCTGACGTTTTCTTTGTATGATATAGTCTGGAATGAATAAATGACTGAAAGGGGTAACGAAATGAAAGCTTCGGAACTTAAAGTTTGTTGTATCTGCTACTGGGAATAAAACCCGCCTTTTATTTTACCAAATGTGTTCTTGCTCACTTTGGGTGAAAGGGGCGATTTGTAAATTAATCCCGAAAGCGACGAGCAGACGCACGTCAATTAATCGCCGGGCTCTCTCAAGGAAGTTTCCGAAGGATCTAAAATCCCATTAAGATCACACATATCGGCCATAAAGATCAAAAGTGATTATTAGCATGTGAAGTGCCGAGGGAATTCTTTCAACCCCCTGAGGAAGTGCAAGATGTAAAATAACAGAGGTGTCAACAAATAATGGACATTGCCTTAGTAGCAAATGTAATAACAATTAAATTTGAAACTCATGTACAATATGCAAAAAAAATCTTAATTGTGTGTGTGTGTGTGTGTGTGTGTGTGTGTGTGTGTGTGTGCTTCTTTGAAAAGCTCAAACCATCTGCGGGTACATGAACTGTGGCTGACCTCAAATGATTTGCACTTCGGTCAGAATTCCCCCTCCCAGAAAAAAAGAGGAGTGGGGTGGGGGGAAGCTTCATTAAGAGTGACTGATGACTGCCAGTCATGCTTCACCTCACCCAAGCTTTTGGTCTCTGCCTTGGTAATAAGCTGTCTTTTATTAGCAGAGACACTCCATAACAAGGGTGTGTTCAGTCAGAGACTTTGTTGACTTCTTATTGCTGATACCGAAAAGATTGATAGACTTTACAAATCCCCCCCCCCCATCCCAACTTATTTTAATTGCTACCACCGACCAATGATTCCTTCAAGTTAACCGCGTTGTGGCCGGCTACTCTCACATGCCCGTCGCGCACAAGGTTTCCCGTACCAAAAAAAAGTGCCCAACAGTTTAAAGTTATAGTGGCCCAACTTTCTCTCCACAGCAACCACCCCCCCCCCCACGCCGCCCATCTAAAGCAGCGTAATCGGTCAATTTCAGACCAGTTTTGCACAGTATCGAATTAACCAACCAGCGACCTCCTTGTAATTGGACTGGGTTCAGGCGCAACTACCCCAGCGCTGCACTAAAATTCAAATACAAACAGAAAGGTGAAGCGAACGATTGGGATTGTGTGAGTGGGGAAAAAAACGCGAGGAAATTGACAGCAACCTGGCTTCCCTCTGCTGCAGGGGATCACGGCGGTAACTCTTAAGAAAACACACACACACTCTTTTGAAACAACACTAAAGAAACCCCGTTACTTTTCAAAAAATATTATGAATGTTGAGAATTGGAATTCCTTTGTGTTAATTCAAACGAGTTGGACAGTGATGGATCCTGAGAGATTAATGTAATGTAAACAAATCTTATTCACCACATTGACAGGGAAGTGGAGAAATCAATGGACTGGTGTTACTGAATGTTGCAGCAGACATGATGGGCTGAACAGCCTTCTTCTATTGTCATCTCTTGATAAAAACAGGCTTAAATGCAACAGACTAATTGAAACACTCACGAGTCATTCTAGGCAATCATTTACTGCCCATCCCTGGTTGCAATTAGAACACAGAGCTTAGAACAATACAGCAGAGAAACAGGCCATTCGGCCCACAAAGTTGTGCCAAACTAATTAAACTAATAAATGTCTAACTAAACTAACATATATACTAATTATGCCAAATGTGGAAAAGTGTGATTTGTCCACTCAGTAGAAAAAAACAGGATTGACGAGTGTTTTTATAATGATGAGAGATTGAAAGCTGTTGCTATTCAGAGCGATCAGAATGTCCTTGTATGTGAATTATTGAATGTTAACATACAAGGACAGCAATTATTAGGAAGGGAAATTGTATATTAGCCTATGTTACATGATGGTTTGAGTACAAGAATTAAAGGCATCTTACTGAACTGAATGATTTGCAGGATCACAATCAGAGAGCAGTCAACAGTTCTCTGCAGCTGAATTCACATACAGGTAACCCAGACCAGGTGTGTACAGCAGATAACAAGGTCATATGTGAACCAGTTCTGATCTAACTGCAAACAGTAACCTCACTGATACTAGTACGGAGTCTAGATTTTTTTGGAACTTATTTCAGATACAGTTAAATTTTGCAGTTTCCATGAAGCAGGGGGTTGGGGTTAGAATACGGACAGGAAAAGGCCACTTGGCCCCTCTGGCCTTCCCTGCCAATCAATAAAATCATGGTTGATCCACTTTTAATCTTAGCTTCACATTCCTGTCAACCTATCCTCTCCCTATTCACCCCAAAACAAAACTCTCAGGATCTTTTATATCCAACTAGCCCATCCAACTTTCCTCAGAATTCTGGTCATTCCAGGTACAATATCATAAATATAGAAAACTTCATCCTAATTTTATTGAATGGCAGGGCAGGTTTAAGGACCTGAATGTTTCCTTACAAAGTTTTTTTTAATGTTTTCCTAAGTAAATAGCCATTGTGTTTAGAGTTCTCTAGATTCGTTAATTTTGCACTTGGGGAGAAAGTCTATGGAATCAATAATTCTAGTGAGCTACAAGCCAAACCAGCCCATCTGGACCTCATAAGGCAAACTATCCTATACAGGTATCAGTGTGAATTGCTTGCAAGGCATTTACATCCTTAAATAAGCATACTGATACTTTTTCACAATTCTCCAGACAGTGTTTCACCAATCCTCTATATAACTGAAATATAATTATCCCAATTTTGTATTTAATTCACTTAGTGATATACAATAAAATTTGATTTGCTTTCCTGAATACCTGATGTACCTGCATACTAGTCTTTGCAATACATGATACAGGGTCCCCTACATCCCTCTGCATCTCAGAGCAGCAACAGAATTAGAGTGGACTGTACAATGGTATCGAGCTGGTAAATCATCAGCTGTTGTACACACATTTCGCCCAACTGTGATTCCCATTTTGCAAAGCACAGGGTGATGCAAAACAGGAAGTTGGTTCACCATCACTCATTTTACCCTGTATAGACTGATACCCCTAACAACACAATGCTGACTGATACAGACTGATGAAATCATCCTGAAAGAAAGATCTATTGGCAGCAATTACGTTAAAATAAACATTAAGGGGTGCAAGGAAAGACTAGCATTCACCCAACACTTCCCTCAGCATCCCTGAATACTTTGCATGTGTTTTGAGGTGTTGTCACAATTATAATGTAGGGAAATATAGTAGACAGATTGTGCATAGTGGGATCCCATGGACAACAGTCCAATTGTGAGCAGATGATCTGTTTGGTGATGCTGACTGCAGGATCAATGTTGGCCAAGTGCCTGGGAGAACTCCCCTGTCCTTCTTCACTGTGGTGCCATCGGATTGCCAATAGAGGAAGTAGACATAGCCACTGATTCAAAAGCAAAAAGCATCAGCACTAATTCACAGGTTTGTCAGCATATATAAAAATATATATTGGGCACTCAAGCCTCCGGTATCGGATTTGAACCAGCAACCTTCCGGCTCAGAAGTCAAGAATCCTATCTACTTAGTTGATGGTACCCAATTCAAAAAAAGGCACAAAGTGGAAAATGTTCTTTCAATATAGAGAGACGTGAATATACATCAGTTGGACAAACTAGAGGTACATTTGATGTTCATCCCTTACATGTAGTTCCATACCTCAGTACAATATGAGGCAAGGTATCATTGTGTTGGGATTCTGTTCCCAGAAGAGATGTTAAGCAAAGACCCCAGCAGCTCAGGTGATAAGATGGGAAGTTCCTTTCTCCACAGCGGCTGGTTAACATTTGTTTCCCACATAATAATTCTGCTTTGCAATTCATGGTTTAAGCTCACTGATTGTATCACAGTTAAACACCTGCAACAGATTTGAATGCCTTTTTCACAGCTCTAAAACCAAATTGATAGCACATTCTTTGGAAACTTGAATGAAGTGAGGTCACTTCCCAAACAAAGAGAGGAGGTGGGAAAGGAAGGGAAGATCGATATTCGAGCAGCTCACTGGGTGATGTTTCGGAAAGTATTTGACTTTGGTATGTAGAGTTATAGAGTTAGAGAAAAGTACAGCATTACAAACAGCCCATTTGGCCCATCTAGTCCATGCCAAGCCATTTAAACGGCCTAGCCCCATGGACTTGCACCAGGACCATAGCCCTCCATACCCCTACCATCCATGTACCTATCCAAACTTCTCTTAAATGTTGAAATTGAGTTTACATGCACCACTTGCACTGGCAGTTCATTCCACACTCTCACGTCCCTCTGAATGAAGAAGTTTCCCCTCATGTTCCCCTTAAATTTTTCACCTTTCACCCATTACCCATGACCTCTAGTTGCAGTCCCATCCAACTTCAGTGGGAAAAGCCTGTAGTATAACTGGTACTCAAGAAAGTCTCGATAATTATCTGAGTTGCTTCAGGCACCCTGAGTTATAAGTGGACAGAAACCAGCATTGACTCTGTTGACATCAACTTAGTGACACTTGAGGTTTGGAATTAGATTTAAATTCCATTCCTGGAACCTGCACAGGAAATCCAGGTAGGCATTACTGGTGCAGCACCGAAAGAGTGCCACACTGTTCAAAGTGCTGGCGTCAGATTTTTCAAAATTTAGTGGTCCTGTCTAGTAAGGCTTTGGGATGAAGTGGGTTGTACTGGTGAATGGTAGAATCTAGGATGTGGTTAAAAAATAATTGGATGTTGGATAAAAATGGGAGAATGAAGGTCTGCACAGACTCAAAGGGCTGAAGGGCATTTTTCACTCTTTATCACTCCATGACACTAAAAATGTAAAGAAAAACATATTATATTTTCAGCAACTTTGATCAGTGAACATGTAATAATGAGAATAAGGGAACAGTGGTCTGTTTCTCTCCCATTGGACAAGAATCTCAAATATATTATTTAATAGAGCCAGGTTCACAAGGTGAATGTCATTACATAAGTGGGTGAATTAAAATTGTTTGCACCTTTAACAGTTGTGCAATAGACTTTCACAGGTCCCTTCTCCCTAAAACACATCAGCAACTGATACAATTCAACAATCAGTTCTTTATAGCTGATCAACAATTCATCTTACAAAGTAGAACATCACCGAATTCAGATATTTTTGCCCCAATAATGAAGCAAAATGCAACGTCAGTATCAACCTATTGCTACACAAAAGGAGGTGAACTATGAATACCTGAACAATGGGCAACTCCCCACAGGACAGGTGTGACATTGCATAGAAAATGTCTAAACAACCCAAATGACTGGTGACAGGAATGAGACTGAAACCATTTCTCTGGGGCAAAACACCCCAAAATCATCAAACTGATTCTGTGCTGATTGCAACATGCAAATTGTCAGGGTGTAGTGGAACTGCTTGAAGAGTGACAAATGATTGCGTTATTTGGTGTTTTCGAAGTATACATTATTAAGATATCACCTCTAGACCCCTGGTAAAATCATCAGCCCAACCCTGCCATACTGTACAGTTGCCTGCACAAAACTGCAGTCAGTCTCAAGGACAAATGACCATACAGCAGACTGTATACTATCCGAGACGTCTTATCATGTGAGCAAACTATTGTTCTAAAATTGTATTCATTGCTTTTCAGAGTGTTATCAGCTATATGGCAACTGCTCCCTGTGAAAAATAAAGGTGTTCTGCATCTTTCTGGTGCAGACCACCTTTACACCAGGGTGATTTAAAAATTTCAGAGGTATCTCATGATCTTGTTCAAAGATGTTCAGTGTTTAACAATTTCCACTGGACAACGCCAACAATGAACCTTATAATCTTTAGGTTCTCCTCTTCATCCTATTTATAAGCTTTGCAAAAAAAAAGGTATGCATATGCGCAGGGCTACATTGAAAAAACCAGTGGCTTCATAACCCCAGACAAATCTGTCAGTAGCAACCTGTACTGCATGCTGTTAATGTACTGCTAGATTACCAAGGTGCAATTTTACAGAAAGTTGCCACAAATGTGGGAAATGATTATTTCAGATTCCCAATGCATTGAAATCCATGATGGTCAGGTTACAGATCAACTATGTTAACTGAGTCAGGAGCCTGGTATCTTTCAGGGCCAGGTGTTATAGTTCCATCATGTTAAACATCATTCTCAAACTATATGAAAAAGAGGTTTGTGCTCATTCTTTGGCGGACTCTGGAATTGTGAGAGAATGCCCAGAATTCCAGAATCTGCCAAAGGATGTAACGCCCATTGAAATACCTGTGTTGTCAGGGAAGGAAATTTAGCAGCCAATTTGCGTGCAACAAGATGCTACAAAATGCAAGGGATAACTCTTGTTTCATCTTTCACATATTAGGTATCACCTCTGGCAGTGTGGCCCTCCCTAAATGCTGCTGAAGTGCCAGCTTACATCGTTGTGCTCAAGTCTCAGGGGTGATACTTGGGCCTACATGTGGTTCTGAGGTGAAAGTGTGACCTAAGTAGGTACAACCACTATGGGTGCACTGAAGTGGTAATTTGGCAAGTTTGGAACCACAATGACATTATGGTTGTAGGTCAGTCTTCCCAGTCATTAATGACCTTTCTTCCATCTCACAATCAAAAGTGGGGATGTTATATTTGTCATATAACCAAGCAGTCCATGGCTGCACAAAGAAAAAGCTAGGCTACATTTGGGTGTAGACTAACAAGTGGCAACTAACATTCATACCAAATGCACATAAGTGCTAAGCAATGAGATGAGGGTAGTCTTACCCCCTATCCTCGATGTACCATTGCATTATCATTGCTGAATCTCCACCCTTATCATCTACTGACTGGAAACATTATATATTACTGGGCTGCAGCTACAAAGGCAGGTCAGATGCTGGGAATTCTGCTGTGATTGTTCATCTTAAGGTCCTTTCACCAAACACAAACTGCAACTTAGAGTATAATGCAATATTCTCTATTTGTTTAAACGCTTGTGCCTCCAACGGCAATCAAGAAGCTAGACGCCGTCCAAATGAAGCAGCCTGTTTGCTTGTCTACCCAACCACCACCCTAAGTATGCATTTTCATCAGTGCTGACGCCCTGTAACTGCAGTGTGCACCATCTATAAAATGCACTGCAGTTACTCTCAAGGACTTCATCAACAGCACCTTCTGAAACTCTACCATCTTGAAGGACAACATCTATGCCAACATTGTAAAGTGTGGATTCCCCTCAACATCATGCACTAGTTTGACTTGGAAGTCTGTCACTGGGTCTACACGGTGGGACGCCTTGCCCAGATATATTGCGGCAGCACCTCCAGCAGAAGGCCTGCTTTGTTTCAAGGCAGAGGTTCAGCATCAGTGTCTCAACGGCAGTTAAAAGTGTTCAATGAACTCTGGCCTGACCGGCAACGCACACATTTCAGGAATGACTAAAGAAAAATTCAGCAAACTTCTCCTTTTTTCAGTCAAAACGTTTGATCATAACCTTCTTAATTCTTGGACTATTTTCAAGCAATACTTTTACCCTCTCAGATTGATGTGTTTGGACATGCAAGCACAGCAAATTACTTCCATCCGTACTTTGCACATTTCTGGCCTACGTGCTAAACAAAAGGCACGGAGGCACCAAAGGTGTAAAAAAAAGATTTATAAAGGTGACCTCAGAAACGAGAGATTTAACCTATCAGGGAAACCTAGATATACTGAGAAGCAAACAGAGAGAGCTTCTCAAGACTACTGAAGGGTTCAACGAAGCAGATGCAAACAAGATATTTCCACATATGGGGGATTAGATTCTGGAATGATAAGTATAAAGAGAATCACTAATGAATCCAACAGGGAATTTAAGAGATACAACTTCAACCAGGGTACAGGAAGAATGCAGAGCTCACTACTGCAGCATGTTCTCCAGGTGAAAGCAGGAATTTGTTAAAGGAAAGCAGAACAAGCACATGAGCGAAGACGTAGAAGGATATGGTGAGAGGCGTGAAAGTGGCTTGAACAGAGTGCGTGCACCAGCGTGGAGCAATGGGCTGAGAGGTCAACTTGCAATGTTACCAGTATGTAACTTCACAGTTGCTGCCTGGTTCCAGCATTTTTGTGTTTAGTATAATACAAAAAATCCAGCAAATGTGTGATACAAGTGATATCATACTGTGACAACCATAAAGGGCTGAATTGGATCAGATTGCTGTGTTGTGGTCACATAGAACATAGAACGTAGAATAGTACAGCACAGTACAGGCCCTTCGGCCCACAATGTTGTGCCGACCCTCAAACCCTCCCTCCCATATAACCCTCCACCTTAAATTCCTCCATATACCTGTCTAGTAGTCTCTTAAACTTCACGAGTGTGTCTGCCTCCACCACTGACTCAGGTAGTGCATTCCACACACCAACCACTCTCTAAGTGAAAAACCTTCCTCTAATATCCCCCTTGAACTTCCCACCCATTACCTTAAAGCCATGTCCTCTTGTATTGAGCAGTGGTGCCCTGGGGAAGAGGCGATGGCTATCCACTCTATCTATTCCTCTTATTATCTTGTACACCTCTATCATGTCTCCTCTCATCCTCCTTCTCTCCAAAGAGTAAAGCCCTAGCTCCCTTAATCTCTGATCATAATGCATACTCTCTAAACCAGGCAGCATCCTGGTAAATCTCCTCTGTAACCTTTCCAATGCTTCCACATCCTTCCTATAGTGAGGCGACCAGAACTGGACACAGTACTCCAAGTGTGGCTTAACCAGAGTTTTATAGAGCTGCATACATTTTGCAGAAAGCTTCATGTGTTTCTCAGATTTAATTTAGATGCTCCTGGGCAGCTGGGCCTATGTTGCAGCGTAGGGTATCAAACAGCTGGAGGAACTCAGTGGGGTGAGCAGCCTCAGTGGAGAGAAATTATCGACGTTTGAGGCTGAGGTCCTACACTGGGTTCTTGACATGAAGCATCCGCAATTCATTTTCCCCCACAGATGCTGCTCAACCCACTGAGTTTGTCCAGATGTTTGTTATATTGCTCCAGATTCCAGCATCCGTAGTCTCTTATGTCTCCACTTTATGCTGAGGTGTGGTTTCCTCAGGAGCAGATTGTCCCTGTTTGAGCAGTCAGCCTCAGCGTGTAACTGCAAACAAGTTATTGATCAAATGATGTTTCTATGAGTGATCTGGCCCTATTTATTAATCTCCATCCACACAGACACTCTTTCCAACTGGGCGCTCACTGAAGAGTGCTCTCGGACAGTAACCTTGTGAAACTGGATAGTCTCCCACCACCCACTCAGAGGCAGTGTGGACCCATCCAAGACCTCAAATTAATAGGAAGTAATCCAGATTTTCCTGATGTGTAAGAATTCAAGGACCTGTGAAGTCCCTTCACCAAATAGGGCACTGAAGAAATAATCACCTTGTTCCCCTTGGTAACAAACTAGGCATTACATCTTGTCTGAGGACTCTCAGCCTCTGAGAGAATTGTATTGCAACACAAGCCCACAGGTCATGAAGTAGAGAGAGGAATTAACCAACACTGAGTCTGAATAACCTTGAATATTAAAGACCTTCTGAAATATCGCTCGTTTGCTTGTAGAATGTGTTCCAAATGAGCTATTTATCCTCTTCATTGATCAATGTACTTCGCATTTAATTGCTTCGTCCAACTCGTTACTGTCAGTGTTGGTGTTCCAGAAAAGCCCTTCCCCACCCCTCCTCATCCCACCCCATCCCACCCCATCAGCACAAGCTTCAATGCCTTTCTCTCTCATGCTGCTCTTCAATGTATCCAGGCTCACCACAGACCAAGCCAAATATCAACAAGATAGAGACTAGGGTTACCTTGCTGCATCTGGTATGTTTGAAGCACAAACATACTTCGCCCCAAACCAACATACCCTCACGTGAGCACACATGCAGTTGGACATCGGCACATGATTAATACTTGCTGGTGAAAGCTCCAGTTAAAAGGAGGAATTCCGCTGAGAAAAAAGATTGCTTCTTTTGTGAGAAACCCTGCTTATATTTGTTCAATGAAAGTGAAATGAGAAAATAAATGTGCATTAGCAGCTCATTCTGGTAATACTTATTTTTCACAAGGTGCAGATGTGAAAATACTGTTGCTACTTACACCCCAGGGTATTAGAGTATTAAAAATTCTGAAGTAAATTGTTCATCATGGTATATGTGCACACTTGACGTATGCCAAGTAATGCTTGGTGTGTGCCAAACTCTGGTACGTGCTGTGCTTTGTAATTTAACAGGGAAGTTATGTGGTAGAAATGAGATAATTTGCTTTCCTCTTACCTGTGGTTTTCCTGCTTCTAGCCGGTTAATCAGTGAAGGAAGGATCTTTAGAGTCTTTCAGAATTATCAATGCATCACTTGGGGGAACAAAAAATTCTTGGATGATTTCTGCAAATGAATCATATAAGCTAACAAGTTTTTTAAAACATGAATGCTCAGGGCTATTTCACTTAAAATAGTGTAAATCATCAATTATAGGCATGGGATAGGTCCTGTTCTATTGTTATTAAATCTTAACCACATCCAGCCATCTCCCTAAGACTAGTAGGATCCCATACACATCAGCTTTTGAGTCCTCACAAATAAATCTGACACCTCACCGGGTGTAGATTTCCACTTCCAGTGAAACTATCAATTCATTTAGAAACGTTTTCTTGGTGATGATGCCACATATTGTAAAAGAAAGCAGACTTTCTGCCAACAAGAACAAGGTGTAGGAGCAAGAAAGCCATTTAGCTTGCACCTCCATTCAACAAGGTGCCATTCAACATCCACTGCCTTCAGTTCATCCAGGCCCCACAACCTCTCGATTTTTCAGTATACTCAATAGTCAAAAACCAACAGCCGTCTGGGGTACTCACAACCCTCTCCTTCACAAGTCAGTGATTGCTTCATCCATTACAGTCCTCCCCATTTCTTAAATTCCATATCAGAGGAAACAGCCCCTCAGCGTTGACCTCATCAAGCTCAAGGGGGTTTTCCGTAGGTGCCCAACAGGGAAGTTCCACTCATCTGTAACATACAAGTAGTTCTGTTTTCAGCTGGAGTGATGATGGAAAGCTAAATATTGCACCATGTATGTGCTATTTACTGCTTTGCTGTTTCTAGATCCATGGTGCCGACCTGCCACACTTACATTCTGGGTTGATCAAAAGGAACAAATGGGTAATACCCAATGACTAACAAAATATCCAAATGACTATTCGACCTAGTGCTGTTACTCTGCTTGGTTTCATTTTAATTATTTTTCTTTTTTTTAAAACATCTCTCCATTGTCTTTCTCCCTTTTCTCCACCTTCCCTCAGCATTGGCCCAGATCACCCTCTCTAATAACCTGAATGTTTCTGAGGAGAATCGTCCCATCAAAGGCAGTTCTGCCTTCTGCGACCAAAGCTTCAGCCTCTGAAAACGACTCCCAAAACCTTCCCCACTTCTCCACCCTCATTTAAGATTCTGCACAGAATTTCTCTGTAACTATGACCTAAAATTACTTTGAATAGCACAACATTAATTCTTTCTTTTGACTTCGTTAAAACTTCAGCGAACAGGAAAAAAAATCTCCTTTTAACTGGATTAATACCTTAACAGCAAGTATTAATCATGTGCTGATGTCCAACTGCATGTGTGCTCGTGTGAGCGTATGTTGGTTTGGGGCAAAGTATGTTTGTGCTCCCTTTTGAAATACCAACCCGACACTTCAGAGGTTTTACAATCCATACCCAAGAGGTTGGGTGGAGGAAGAAGGGAGTGCCTTAATTGAACATCTCAATACACAACGGCATATCCAGCAATGGATTGACCCATCAATATCAGAATCGTGTTTATTATCACTGATATACGCCATGCAGCAGCAACACAATCCAAGACATAAAAAAATGACTATAAGTTACTATAAGAAATATAAAAAATAAATATGTAGTGCAAAAAATAAGCTAGTTCTTATGGCTTCATAGTCCATTCAGAAATCTGATGGCAGAGAGGAAGAGGCTGTTCTAAACATGTTGAGTGTGTCTCTTCAGCCCCTTGTACCTCCTCCCTGATGGCAGCAATGAGGGTCTTTAATAATGGTGCCTATTGAAGATGTCTTAGATAGTGGGGAGGCCCATGGTGGAATTGGCTGAGACTTTGTCAGCTTGGACTATGCACTCATGTGTCCAGAGTGGGACTTGAATCCTCAACTCCCCAACTCCAACTAAGATTCCATTAAGGGATATCATGAAATAATTTTGACCAAGGTTCAGTCCCCCACTGGAGAATTTACCTAATATGTTGCATCATGCATTAAATCAAAGATTAAGTTTGTTACTTCAATAGCATAAATCACAGGCCTAAGAATAATGCTTCTGAAGGTCTACCGAGGATTATTCTTTGAAAACGTAAGGAGAAAACATAAGCAGATGAATATATAAAAGTAGTTTACTTAATTGGAGCTGCATAAATATAAGTTTTAAAAGGCTGAGATCAATAGGAATTATTAGGAATGGTGCTTTGCAGAAGATATTTTATATAGAGCACATCCTGTGAGCATCAGACACCATTTACTGCTGTCATTTTGCTGAAGTGTGATGCTATGCCTACCAGTACCCAGCAAAACAAAGGACAGCAGGATGTTGTAAATCAGTGACGTGAATGAAACTTTTCAGCATTAAAGCCAGCAAGCAGCACCGGCCCTTTCTGAAAAAAATACTAAATAGCCTTTTGATAAATGGGCCATTTCCTGGTGAGATGCTGGCGATTATTAGTGTGTGTGAGTATGTGTGTGTGCATGGCAGTCACCTCCTCGCTCGAGTTGGGCAGCAGAGGGAATTCAGAATCTATTCCCACAGCTGGAGGTGAGGACTGGACAGCAGCACAAGGTCCAACTCCCTTCTCCACTGGTAAAATGGTATTCAGTGTAGGTCAGTGCCACTTTCATCGGCTGGGCACATACAAAAGCTAGGCACACACATACACAGAAACAACATGCACACATACAATCACACACACACACACACAAAAACACATGACAAACACAAATGCACAAACACAAACACATAGCTGTAAGTACAGCTAGAAACACCGATGTGCATACAAATGAACACCCACATAGGAACATGAACCATAGTTCTAAAAATGTGCAAAATATGCGCACATCAATACAGAAACACACATACTTAGAAACATATAGAACTATGAGGACACTTGCATCAGATTCAAAGGTATGATGCACTTGCATGCATACACACGCGCGCACACACACACACACACACACACACACACACACACACACACACAGAATTGCATATATACCCTTAGATACAATGCTCATCACCTACAGATGCATACAGTTCATGTATATATCCATTAATACAGATGTATTTGCACACATACACATGCGTATACACACAAACACACACACACTCAGACACAAAGATACTCAAGCATACATAAAGCACACAGAGGCACACGCTCAAACAAATGCATATTACAGGCACACTGGTCATCTCCTTGTGAAGGCAAAAACTTGCCTTGTTAACAACCTCAGATGATAGAGGAGTTTTTGAGCTGCTGTCTTGTACAGATTGTTCTAGACCTGGCCTCTGCAGGAATATATATCCGCCCTGAGCTGGGCAGTGGGCACATTTAATCAGCAGCTAATAACTATACAGGAGGAGCTGTTCTCATTCATAAATCAATGTGCAAAATAATTGCTAATACACTAGTTATCGATTAGCGTGCTGACGCTCATTTTGTGGCAATAGCAGAGGACTAACAAAGTGACAAGGGTAAAGTGTTATTTCTTTCACACACAGACAGCTGGGCTGGAAAAATGACTCCAGCAGGCAGTAATTCTTAATTGACACCTGTCAAGATAATGGCAGCAGTCACAGATGTTGCAGGGAAATTCATCCCAGGCCCGTTGATTTGTCAGCCTTAATTTTCTTTCAGCGCACCATTTGATCCCCTCTATCCTTTCCAAATGTGTGTAAATTGCTTCTACTTTTGCAACATTCCCAGGTTTTAATTTCTCCTTGTCGTAACTAAACCATCTCCCTCCATCAGCTCTTTGTACTGTATTCTTTGCTCCCAGGACTGGTCATAGCACAAAGCTGATGCCGTGGAAGAGGGTGTAGCGGGGGTGGGGGGGGGGGGGAATTGTTGGAAGGCAATTAATAAGACATTAGAAAGTTTTATCAAAGGGTTCTCAACATCTAGATTTCTAGGGAAATCTTTCCCGATCTTGAGTGCAGACAGTGACAGGGGCGCTCAGTGCCTAAAAGGTTATTGGAAGCAGCAATCCTCGTTACAGTTACCATGCATCCCTTTGGGGCTATGGGGAGTACAATTAGAATGAGGACTTCTCTTTGGACTAGTATGGGTACAATGAGCCAAAAGGCCTCCTTCATATTTTTCCATGACTAATGCCATATCTATTACATTGTAAATTCAGAAGTGCAGATTTAAAAGCTGTGGGGTTGGGGTTTGGTTATATGGCAGAATTATTTAGGGGGATTTTTTAAATGGCTTGATTAGGATACAAATCTAAGATCTATAAAATAATAATGACCCCTACCTTATTGAGGCCAGGAGGCAACTCTCAGGCACATCCTCTTACTTACCCCTTGAAGAGGACCCACTCCAGACCATCAGAAAACTGTCTCCAACACCAGCACTGACCTCAGCAATTCTGAAGAACTCCCATCCACTGCCACCAAACTCACAGTTCCCCGACCTCACACTTCTCACTTCTGCCCCAACAAACCTGACTATCCGGGTGGGCCCATTGTCTTTGCCTGCTCCTGACCCCTGAACACATGTCCTCATACCTTGACTCCATTCTATCCCCCTTGGTTCAGTCCCTCCTCACCTACGTCCATGACACTTCTCATGCTCTTGATCTCCTCACTAACTTTCAATTCCCTGGCCCTGACCATCTCATTTTCAACATGGATGTCCGGTCCCTATACACTTCTATCCCCATCGAGAAGGCCTTAAAGCTGTCTGCTTCTTTCGCAATAAAAGAACCAACCAGTCCTCCTCCATCATCACACTTTTCCATCTGGCAGAACTGGTCCTAACCCTCAACAATTTTTCTTTCAGCTCCTCCCACTTTTTCCAGACTCAAGGGGTCACCATGAGCACCCGCATGGGCCATAGCTTTTCATCAGCTACGTAGAACAGTGTCTGTTCCAAGCCTTCCTGGGTAACGCTCCCCAACTCTTCCTCTGCTACATTGACAACTGCATTGGTGCTGCTTCATGCACCCAGTCTGAACTTGTCAAATTTCATCAACTTTGCCTCCAACTTCTGCTCTGCCCTTAAATTCAACTGGTCAATTTCTGACACCTCCTTCTCCTTTCCGAACCTCTCTGTCTCCATCTCGGGAGACAATCTGTTGACCGACATCTTTTATAAACCTACCATTATTACGGCTATCTTGACTATCTCCTCCCACCCTGTCTCCTGTAAATATGCTATCAGACATGTCATCCTTCTTCAAAGGGTTCACTTCTTCCACCATTTACGCTGTCCTCACCCACATCTCCTCCATTTCCCAGATATCCATGATCACTCGATCTTCCAGCTGCCTTAACAGTGATAGTGGTCCTACCATCATATGAGCTTCCACATCCAACACATCATTCTCCACAACTTCCACCATTCCCAAAGGGATCCAATCACTAAACACATCTTTACCTCCCCACCCCCACCCCCAACTCTATGTTTTCTGTAGGGACCACTCCCTCCAGGATTCCTTTGTCCATTTGTTCCTCTTCACTAATCTCCCTTCCAGAACTTATCCCTGCTAAGGGCTAAAGTTTTACAATTGCCCATTCATCTCCTCCCTCATCTCCATTCTGGGCCCCAAACATTCCTTCCGGGTGAGACAACACTTCACCTGTGAATCTGCTGGGGTCATCTACTGTATCTAGTACTCCTGATGTGGCTCCTCTACATTGGTGAGACCTCCCATAAACCGGGGGCCACTCTGTCGAGAACCTTCGCTCCATCAGACACAAGTGGAGCTTCCTGGTGGCCAAACATTTTAATTCCAATTCCCATTCTCATTCCGACGTGTCAATCCTTGGCCTCCTCTTCTGCACCAATGAAGGCCACTCTCAGGGTGGAGGAGAAATGCCTTATATTCTGTCTGGGTAGCCTCCAACCTGACGGCATGAATATTGATTTCTCCTTTCAGGTAAAAAAAATTCCCTCCCCTTCCCCTCTTCTTCTATCCCCCACTCTGGCATTTTGCCTCTTCTCACCTGCCTATCACTTCTCTCTCCTCCTTCCCTTTCTACTATGGTCCAATCTCCTCCCCTGTCAGATTCCTTCCTCTCTAGCCCTTTACCTTTCCCACCTGCCTGGCTTCACCTATGATTTTCTAACTATTCTCCTTTCCCTTCCCCACCTTTTTATTCTGGCATCTTCCCCCTTACTTTTCATTCCTGGTGAAGTGCCTCGGCTCAAAACGTCAACTGTTTATTCATCTCCATGGATGCTGCCTGACCTGCTGAGAACTCCCAGCATTTTGAGCATGTTGGTTGGGATTTCCAGCATCTGCAGAATTTCTTGTGTTAATAATAATGATCTGTCCAGAACAACTGCCATTCCAAAAACGTTTTGGAAGCATGACTTTGTTGTTGCTCTACATGAAATTTAATGGAATGGAGTATTTTCGTGTCTCCCAGTGGAATAATGATTCATATAAGTGTGAAAATCCCATGGACCACACGTCATTCAGAATGAACTGAAATTGTTGTAACAGAGGGTTAAATCTCAGACACAAAACATCATCGATTCACCCGTAACAGGGGCCCATAAGAGGGCACCCTGTGCTATTTTAGTATTGGGACAACAATATTTAGGGTAACTTTTCCCCTTCAGTGTTTTTATTAACTAATTTTCTGGAACATGGGGGCCACTGACAAGACCAGCATTTGCTGCCCATCACTAATTGCCTTGAATTAAGTGACTTGGTGGGTCATTTCAAATGGCATTGAAGAGTGAGCCACGTAGATGGGTTTGGAAAGTATTTCAGGCAGTGTAATGCTGGCAAGTTCCTCCCCAATCTGATTTTTTTTTGTCATAGCTATAAACAGTTAACTTCATGTTAACTCCAAATTATTAACCAAATTTAGCTTCCACGCTTTTTTTTTTTGAAGTCAGATTTCTGGATTTTTCGTACTGGCCTCTAGGTTATTAGTCCAGTAATTTAACCACTGCCACCACTCTATGATAACAGCTATAAGTCAGCAGTGGAAGGCATTTCCTTGCATTTCCTTTCCACATCATAAAAAGGATGCACACATATGATGCCCAGTTCAGTAAGTTGCTGGCATCCCATTCAGAAATGTGAATGATTATGGCCTGGAATAAGACTCAGTGCTTTCAAAATGCCTTTCTTTAACAAGGCGTTGATGCTGGCTGGTCCCACTTACAGCTTCATTAGGGGCCAATGCTAGCAAGTGACCATTATTCTTTCCAAGACTGGCCTAGCCTCCTTTAAATGAGCAGGTGCCCAGAACTTCAGGGCTCCATGATTTTTTGGTAAAAGTAATTACACTCTGAACTCCCTAAAATCAATATAGAATGTTCCACAGTTATAAATTCATGGCTTGGATAGCCAAAGATGGAAACTTCAGGAGGAATAATATTCCAGTTGAAGGGGTTAACCCAGTTAATTTCAGCAACCAAAATTATGAGCAGTTCCAATAACTGAACATTCATGCTGTGGGATTATTGGTGGAGGAATATATTTTGGTCCCAGGACCACTAGGGCACCCCCTCCTGATCTTCTTCAGAGCAAGAGATTGGAATCTTTTGTGTCCACAGTAGAAGACAGACAAGGCTTCAGGGTAACATGTCAATCACACTGCAGAGTACTAACCTAGCTGCAGTCTGTTTTAAAAATGTATCCAAACTGATCACAGCGAATGCAAACGAGGAACTTCTTGTTTTCACAATGTACCAATTCTAACAACCTGACATTTGTGAAAGACAAGCTACAACATCAAGGACAAAGCTCTGCATCCTATCACAGCAAAGCTGCCGCAGTATCACAGCTCTCAGGAGGGAACAGTCAGGAACCCTTCTTAATCTGCCTACTCTTTCTGGTTGAAACCTCCTTGATTCTCATCAGATTGTCACACTTCTGTTATGTGACTGCATCAGATCAGTCTGCAGTATAGCTGTTCACTCTCACTGTCCAATAATTCCTGGAATGCTGATATCTTTCTGAGCTGAATGGAAGTTGAACAAAGCTATAACATTTTTCCAGGTTACATAATAATGTGCAATTACTGTATAAGACAAGAGTTCTCTTTATGAACCAATAAATGTGATAAATGAGTGCATCTAACGCTATTGATTATACATGTTTAAAAAACCCCACCTGATTCTGCTTCTCCTTCCCATTTAAATTAATTGTGTTGTGTGTTTAATATTTAAGTAATATTTGAGTACTCTTGTAAATATATTGCTTGATTAAGCATTCTTTTTTCCTTAGATAATTCATTACAAGTTATATAGATATAAATTTGTGAATTACATACGCCATCATGCTACCACATGATACATGTGTGCCTCACTTAAAGTAAACACAAAGTTAGACCTGCATTTTTGGACTCCTCTGTCTTCCGTTTCAATTAGTTTAATGTTTTGAAGTTACAAAAAAAAAATTGCTGATGAGGTATTTTTAAAACAAACCCGAGACAGCTATTGACCTGATGAAGCTCCGTGAGATGTTCATGTTAAAAAAAAATGCAGCAAGAAACAGCGAGTAAAAAAAAACACAGCACAGCACATGCATAAACAGTCTTTGGAAGGGAAGAGATGAGTGAGTTTTTAAAATAAAGACAGAAAACAGAAGAATTTATAGGTTCATAAAGAATAAGTACCGAGTAATAATAATCATGAAAAATCAGAAATGGCTGGCTACATTGGAATGATAGACATGTTTGATTACACATTAGATAACTGGATTTTTATACCGAGCAAATTCAACAGAATTTTCAAGCAAATAAAATAACCAATGAGAAACATATACCAATTTTGCTGAGAGCATTGGGTTTAAAGGCATACAGTTTGCTTCAAAGTTTGACTGCTCGGACCAAACCAACAGAAATGAACTTTGCTGACATTATCAAAGTGATGCAGGAATATTTAGAACCAAAGCCATTGTTCATTGCAGAATGCTGTAGGTTTCAAAAGCATAATCAAAAAGAAGAGGAATCCACTTCAGCCTATGTAGCTGAACTGAAGAGATTGTCAGTTTGGTAATGGACTTAATGACGCACTAAGAGATCGCTTAATTTGTGGAATCTTACAAGATAGCATTCAAAAACGGCTCCTAGCTGAAATACAACATGCATTTAAAAGAACAGTTGAAATTGCTCTTTCAATGGAAAGTGTAGATAGAGGTGCAATTGAGTTGCAATCAGGAATGAAAGTGAGCATAAACAAAACTGCAAAGTCCAAACAGAAACCAGCCTGGCTGAACAGATTGTGTTAATGTTGTGGCAAGGTCTCACATGCACCAAAAAAATGCATGTTTAAAGGTGAAAATTGCAGAAAATGCAACAAAGTAGGACACATACAAAGGACTAATTGGGCAGACAAAAATAAGTGAAGAGAAAATGTGAAGCACAGAAAAGAGAAAAAGCCAAGCTGCAATTTCAAAAAGAGCATTATTCTACATGCTGTTGATGAAAAATCTGATAATGATGAAAGTGACACAGGACTGAGTAACCTTGGGATATACAGTGTGAAAATTAACAATATGGTTTATGCCAGAAGTGAACGAAAAATTAATTAAAATGGAATTAGACACTGGTTCAGCTGCTGCAGTCATATCACAAAATGAGTTTGAGAGGCATTTCAAAGATACTAAACCGAAGTCTGCAGATATCCAATTAAGAACTTATACTGGAGAAAAGATAACTCCTGTGGGAATGACATTCTTAAAAGTAGAATACAATTTTGGATTTTACCACATACAAGCTAAATTGAGCTTGTGATTAGTAAAAGCAGGAGGACCAGCACTGTGTGGGCGTGATTGGCTGAGCCAACTACAACTTGATTGGAGATCCATCCATCATTTGCATGCCACATCTCCTACAATAAAGTCAACTGAAAGTGAACTAAGAAAGGTACAAGGTGATGCCACAACTGTCTCCATGCCAAACATCATGAACCGTTGCCCCACAGAGGACAAGCAAGTGTTGGTGCCATCCTCTGTGCCTCTGGTTCAAAAGTACATTGGACCAAGGAACGACTATGCTGCTCAGAGGAACCATGAAAGTGACGAAAGCAGTGATCTGACTACGACAGTGTTTGTAAGCAACATATCTGAGAGACCTCCTGATCTGTTAATCAGGCTGTTACTTGCAAAATGTGGCTTGGTTTTAAGATGGGAGAGAGTCAAAGGAGTTTCTGGATAGTTGCTATCATTTGGCTTTTGTGAGTATAAAGAACCAGAATCTACTCTGCATGCATTTAGGTTATTGCATGAACTTCAAGTAGATGCAAAGACCAAAGCCCAGCTGGATGAATGAAAGGCCAAAAAGAAAGGAGTCAACAGAGATACAAAAATAGAGGATTTATCAGATGATGTGAATGAGGAAACCAAAAGGAGAGACCAGATCATAAGGGGAGCAATAGAAGGATTAATAAGGGAATACTCCAGTGAACTAAATGTCCCTTCCCTAGATTAAGATACATGAACTAGAAGCAAAAAAGAATAAGAAGAAAGTTGGCTACCAGTGTCAGAACCACTTCCTGCAGTCTCAGAGTCAACTCATACAACCAGCATGGAGGAGGCCCCAGTACCTGAGATTGTTTTCAAAACCACAAGTTTCACCTGCCAGGCAGAGTGATCCCCCTTGTCAGAAAAGATGTTATCACACAAGAGTAAGAAGCCCCCCACAGTGATTAAATCTTTAGGCCTGAATGGGACAATTTAAACTTTACTATGCTGTGGATGCCTTTATGGTAGTTATATTATATAGTATAGGAAAGGTACGTCGCATCTGGAGTTTCTTCGGTTAGTGGACGATTTCCCTCCATGCCTCTCTGACGTGTGTGGTGAGTGGCCAAGTGGTTAGGGTGTTGGACTAACGATCTGAAGGTCGTGGGTTCGAGCCTTGGCCGTGGCAGTGTGTGTGTCCTTGAGCGAGGCACTTAACCACACAGTGCTCCAGTCTACCCAGCTGAGAATGGGTACCAGCAAAAATGCTGGGGGTTAACCTCACGATAGACTGGCATCCTATCCGGGGGTGGGGGGGAGGAGTCTCGTACTCTCAGTCGCTTTACGCCATGGAAACCGACATAAGCACTGGCCTGATGAGCCACAAGGCTCGTGACAGACTTTAATTAATCTCTCTGACGTAGAGGGGAACCGCGTACGAGGCAAGTTACAGCAGTGGTTTGCCATTGCCTTCTGCCGGGTGGGTTTCCAAAGGGATCACCAGTTCGTAACACAGCATGGATGGAAAGCGTGCAGGGGTGCCGACTGGATTCGAACCGGCGACCTTTCATCCCGAGGTCCAACGCTGATGCCACTACGCCACCAGCCGGGTCATTATACTATACTACTTATATATTTGAGATGCATTCTATTGAGTTAGAGTTCATTGCTAAGCAGGGAGAAGTATTGTGTAGTTAATATTTAAGTAATATTTGAGTAATATTGAAAATATATTGTTTGATTAAGCATTTTTGTTTGTTTAAATAATTCATTACGATTTATATGTATAAATACGTGAATTGCATATGTCATCGCGCTACTGCATGATACAAGCCTGTTTCGTCTGAAGTAAACATGAAGTTGGACCCGCATTCTCGGACTCCTGGGTCTTCCTTTGAATTAGTCTAATGTTTTGAAGTTACAAAACATTACACATCCATCATTACAACTCTCTGCAGTTAATGTGAATAAGCAGAAAGAGTTTTACTGAAGCCTCTATGAAGTTGTATGTTTCTATCGAAAAGTTTCCTTTCAAGTCTCTCAGTAGCTGAGAGCCTCTCACACACTTCTAACCAAGCTCCAAGAGTGGTCGCTGTTGTAACATAGGAAAACAAGGCATCGTGTTCAATGATTCTTGAATGTTTGCAGTAAAATTGCATTCTTCCTACTGATAGTCTCAAGACAAAACTCGAGGGTTTATCCCAGCACTGTCCTGAGTTACATATCTGCACCCACTCCAAACGCCAACCTCTCCTACCCTCAAGAAACATTTCAGTTTCCTCAGGCTCTATGCTCACCCCAATGCACATGCAAGTATTGTTGCTATCCATGTTACTGTGACCAGAAGAAAATGGGAGCAGGACTGGACCACTCAGCCCCTCAAATCTGCCCTGCCATTCAGTGTGACCACGGCTGATCTGCTGTATGCCTCCACTCCTCTTCTGTGCCAGTTCCTCAATCCTTCAAAAGTCCACTGACATCCTCTTTAAATACCCCCAATAACTTGGCTTCTGAAATTCTTTACAATAGAGAACTGATCAATGGTTTGTGCACAGCAAGCTCCAAAAACCAATGACAGGTCAATCAGTTTGCACAGTTAGGCTTATAGAAAGATAAATATCAGTCAGAGCATCTGGGCAATTTCAGATGCTCTTGGGAACCCCAATCAACCACTCAACTCTCAACCAAGTTGTGCATTTAAGCCTTGAGGCTAACTATCCAAGCCCAATACATCAACTTTTCAAACAAAATGTTGTTCAAGCTTCAACCATTCACACTGAGATGAGGTCTCAACAGCACAGGAAACAGACAGACATATTACATCCTCATAGCTTCAGAAAGAACAGTAAAGCACACCCCGAGAAAAAAAGCTAATTGATAGATCCACAGATTAAACTGAAACAGAGTGCACACAATTTGTATCGTGACATTGTGGTTAAATTACTGGACTTGTATCCAGTGGTCCAGAGATGCAAATTCAAATCCCACCACAGTAGCTGGGGAATTTATAACCCACTAATTAAGTCAATCTGGAATTTAAAAAAATTCATCTTTACTTTATTACTTTATTGTCGCCAAACAATTGATACTAGAGTGTACAATCATCACAGCAATATTTGATTCTGCGCTTCACGCTCCCTGGAGTACAAATCGATAGTAAATATTAAAAATTTAAATTATATATCATAAATAGAAAATAGAAAAGGGAAAGTAAGGTAGTGCAAAAAAACCGAGAGGCAGGTCCGGATATTTGGAGGGTACAGCCCAGATCCGGGTCAGGATCTTGCACCACCATCTTCTTGGGTTGCAATGATATTAAAACAATTGCGTAACTGTGAAAATCCATCTAGTTCACTAATGTTCTCCAAGGAAGGAAATCTGCTGAGTTTATTAGTCTATCCTGTATGTGACATGCTCATGGTGATGTGACTCTTAACTGTCCTCTGAAATGTGCACTGAGTTTCAGGACAGTTACGGATGGACAATATATAAAAGCTTTGCTGGCAATGTCTGCAGGCCATTATAGAACAGAACAGAACTGATTTTAAAGTACTGTAGTATATAAATATATTAAGTGCAGAGAGAAAAAGAAGAAAAGCTTGCATCACAATGGTGGTTTGCATAATAGATCATCTGAAAACGTTTCACAGATAATTAAATACTTCTTTGAAGTATGGGAAACACAGCAGTCAATTTGCACACAGCAAGCTCCCTCTAACAGCAAGGTGATAGTGATGAATTAACCTGTTTCAGCAGAACTCAGGTGAGGGAAAAATATTAGAGCCATGAGGTATTGAATACAGTCGTCCATTTTACACTCGAGTGCACTAAGGAATAAAACTGTAACGTTTGTTCTCATAGAGCCATTGAGCACCACAGCACAGATAATGGCCCTTTAGCCCATCTAATGCATCCCAAACTGTTACTCTGCCGAGTCCCACCAACCCACAGTTGGACCGTATCCCTCCATATCCTTTTCATCTACGTACTTATCCAAACTTTGCTTAAATGCTGCAATTGAACCCACATCCACCACTTCCGCTGGCTGCTCATTCCACACTTGCACCACCATCTCGGTGAAGAAATTCCCATTAAGTCCCCTTTAAATATTTTACCTTTCACCCTTAACCTATGACCTCAAGCACCATCTTAGTACGTATAACTGAAGCTAAATTGTATTTAAGGTGAAGATGGTTTAGTGGGAGTTCAAGGACATTGTAGAATACAGCTGAAGTTCAAAACTCTGGGCATTTCCTTACATTGAGTGTACTACTAACATAAGCATACACAGAGATCACACACACACATAAAACTGCTTCCCCTTATACCACCAGCAGACATATACAGTGTTAGAGCAAAAATGTATGTTGGTAGATTGAACATTCCGTGGAAAGAAAATCTTATTCACACAGTCATGAAAATATGGAATCTGTTGGCTGGAAGACTGGAAGAGAGATAAGTGCCCGCATGATGCACTGTACCCTGCTCAGGCGGGTTATGGAGTCAGCAATTGTACTTAGTCTCAATTGCTCTTTTTTTATAGGCAGCGGGGAAGCAAAGTGCCAAATTACCTCCCCGTGTGCAGTAAATCTCTTCCTTTCTACACCTTGTTCAATTGGGTTTAGTATTCACACCTGAACAGGACTTAATATTCCAAATCGTTTACGGATATGAAAAGGTGGATTAATTCCTGGCCTCTCAGGTCATTTCACACAGTGACTGCCTACCAGCTGAGATACCAAATGTTGACGCCTTGCTGGGATTTTCAAGTAAAATGCAAAGGCTTCTTTTACAGTGGCTGCTGCAGCCCAGCACCCAGGAGTAAATCCACTCATTCCACAGTTTCAGTTATTTCTCCTTGCGGAATAGTGAGAGAGAATGAGGAATAAGCCATCCAACCCCTCAAGACATTTCCGCCATTCACCATATCTGATATGTTTTGCCATGTCGTCCACTTGTCTCGAACTACCTGCTAACTAAAATGTTTTAGTTTGTGGGGAAACGGACGGCCAGAATACCACTACCTTCTGAATGAACAAATTCTGTCTTTTCAATGGCTTTGCTCCAATTTTGTTTAGCCCCTTCTCTCTTGTTCTAGACACACATATCAAGGGAAACAGTTTTCTTCTCTCTGTGCTGTCTTCTCCTTAAGCACCACATTTTGATCACCTTTTTAGTCTTCAACATGTGCACAAACCCTAACAAGGCATTAAGAGGGGATTGGTAATTTAAAGCAAATGTTCCCCCCCCCCACACACACACACACACATGCCAACTAAATTAACTTCATTCCGGTACACACTGCTGGCACATTCTGTCACGTGAACGCTATATTGACACCTAGAACAACCTGGATGAATACAGCCACCAAGCATTACACAGAGCAGCGAAATGCAATGTAGTAACATCTACAGTAGCTGTTCCTTCATTTGTTCATCGCACCAGGTTTAAAATCCTAATAATAACTTTAAATTAAACTAACAGATTTTAATAAATCCCTGTCCGGTGAGGATGTGGAACTCATTCCCAAATGGAGTAGTTGAGGCTGTGCATTGAAAAAAGCGGAGTAAACACAGGAGAGAAGAGAATAGGCAGAGATGATGATGAGGGAGTGGAGATGAGGGAAGAAGCTTGTGTGGGATGTGAACAGCAGCATGGACTATCGGGGACCACAAGCTGCGGACTCTATGTAATACCAAAAATGTTTATTAAAACGAACTTGATGTCAGATTAAAAGGGGGGAAAACTGCAGTAACCTCTCAGATTAGACAGAAAGAAGCAACATAGATGGAATGTTTTAGTCTGGCCTCAGAGTTATTTTAGCAGCAGAATTACTGAGGTGATTAAAGCAGCATTGTCATGATTAGTCAGGTAGTAAAGTCCATTTGTCACCTGCACCAGTAAATTGAGTTAATACTGCACTACGGGCTATAGGGACTGTATAATATCAACTTGATCACATCAAAATGACTGCCAACCTGACACCTTACTAAATTTATCAGCATTAATCATTGAACCTGTCACAAATCCATCAAGTTTACAGATAATTAGATGCTTTGTAATGAAACGGGAGAAACATCCCCATTCTCTCCATTTATTTTTGCAAGTGATAATTCCAAGGTCTCCTGGTTTATGAAGAATCATTTTCTCCTTTCCTTACACCCATGCAGAAGCAATGGAAATGTTCCCCTTTCCTGAGTCCTCATCTTGAATTCCCCTCCATCCGAACAGTTGGCCCACATCTTTAGGGCCCAAATAATCTCCTTAAGACTCTCTGGATACCGGTCTGGGGGGAAAAATGTCAAGTTGGTGCAGCTGGACAAGGCAAGGGATATCCTAATGAACCCAAGATTCAAATATGAAATGTGCTTGAAGTGCTACTACAAAAGATATTTTTGCATCTTTTCAGCTAATTTCCTATCTGTTTAAACAGCAGATGACTTAGTCATCAACTCCTTTGCAATTGCAAACCTGCATTTTGATTAAGCATGCCAAATGTCATGTACAGCAAAGAACTGAAACACTAAAGCCTGCCAACTTTTGATTGGCCATTAAAACCAATGATGTATGTGCCTGTCAAAAGACAGACAATTAAATCAATATTGGAAAAAGTCGCCTTGACGGCTTGTTTCTATGTAAGAGCTGTCAGGACGAATTACCATGCACCATCACGCTTGAATCAAATGTCCAGGACCGCTTATATAAAATATTTGTTGTTCAAAGTTGCAAATATCCGATAACCCACGAATTAAATCGAGAAGTACAATGTCATCCAGACTCACCCACCCGCAGTTGTAAATCTCATCCCAATAAAAGGTACAATTAGAACACGCACAATGGAGAATTGTTTCGGTGGTGCATTTTTTAAAGAAAAAAGGAATATCAAGTTAATTATTTTGTACTTGAATGGAGCGGGAGAGCGGAATGAGAGAATGAAGAGAGCCTTAAAACTTGTAAGGGTCGATAGGGAAATGTGACGGAAAGGGATGAAGGCAAACTTGTGGGGTTGAGGGTAAAATAATAATAAGTGTTGTGGCTTAGTGTGCACCACGTCAGGAACATGTGGGTTGCTATGGTGAGTGATTTATTGATGTTATCAGGAATGAATAGATCAAAGGATGCCTGGATGACAGAGGATCAATCACATGTCAAATCAAGGATAGGAATCGTCTATTAGGGATAGAAAGAGTGGGAAAAAAAACTAGGTCCCGTTGACCACACAAAAAAAATCTTGCAGTTGAAAAAAAACTTGCCCTCTTCATTTGCTTTCATTTTAAAGACATACATTTAAACAATAGGGTAAAAAACTTACAGCATTCCCCGACAGGTCCATACTGCATATACCTCTTATCGATGGGGTGACTTGTTACTTTAAAACATCATTGTTTGTTTTTTTTGGAAATTTTCACTTCCTTATTTTTAAAAAGAAAAAGAAACATAATATTGTCTTTTTTTGTTCTAGTGCGAATGTCCAGACTTTCAGTGCTTCAATGCTATATTGTGTAAAACGAAAAAAAACGAGCTGCACTCCTGATTGGAGGGGGGGGGGAGCGTGTCTCTGGGTCGGGGAGGGGTGGGGGTACACAAACAGGTGAGGGGCTGTAGTGGAGATGCAGTCAGCAGATCGTCGACGCAGCACAGGGGGAGATTGCATGATCAGGACAGCGTCTGACAGACAGCTGACAAACCACGCCACTCACATGGGGAAATAGTGTACCCATCTGCATAACATACACACAAATGCAATATAGAGAGGGGGGTGGGAGGGTGGTTAGTGTTAGTGAGGGGAAATAGCCCTAAAAATTAATCACTATCTCCGTATCTTGCATTGGGCACAGGATTTGGATGAAATGCAAAATAAAGTCCTCTCTCTCTCTCTCTCTCTCTCTCTCTCTCTCTCTCTCTGGCGATCTTACCTGCCGACCGTCGCGGCGCCTGCTGTTTTCTTCTCGGCATGGCTCTGACCGCTTCTGACGCCGGTTGGGACTTTCCAGAGTTTTGACTTTAATTTTCGGTGTTTTCATGCAGACCAATAAAAGGCAGGAGGCGAAAAAGTAGCAATTTTTTTGGGTGTGGTGGTAGGTGAGGGTGTGTGTGTGTGTGTGTGTGTTGGGGAGGGTGCAGTAGGGAGATGTGGTGGTAGGGAGAAAAAGGGGATGGGAGAGGAAAAGTTACAGCTCTTGAAAGAGGGAAGGAGGCGTGGGTCTGGTGTGGTGTCCTCACTCTGCTAAGGCTTTGTAGCGTGGATATCGATAAAAAAGCCTCGGCCGCTCGGAAGAGCTCCTCAGTGACAGGAGATAAGAGTGAGAGTGAGAAGGATTCCAGCCACTGCTTCATGTGCATGAGACAGACACACACACTACAGTTACTTCGCACCTCAGGTCCCTCTCTCACTCTCTCTGCGCCCACTTACAGCACTTCAATCAATGCAGCCAAGACATCACACACAGTTGAGTGAGAGAGCTGTGAACTATTTCTGCACCATCAGTATTATTATTTTTTTTGTGAAGGGGGCGGAGGCGGTGGGGAGAAAAACTCTCTGTTGGGCTGTGGGGAAATCCACCATGCAAGACAGTCTCAACGGATCCACAGAGCCATCGAGCAGTGCCCAGGGATAATCTCCTCTTCACCTACAGACACCAGCGCACTGCAATGTTCTCAATGATCTCCTTTGCTCAGGGAAGTATTAACGCAGCGCAACAACATTTTAAAAGGTTTCTGTTTGCGATCCAAATCTAATTGGTGTTTGTCTGCGAGGTGCACTGGTAAACCGTAGCTGCTTTTTTCTCTCTCTCTACCCGGTGAAATTGTTTGCAATTCCTGGATGAGGATTCAGCCGCTTGGACAGCCAGTAAGATTTGATTGTTAAGGTTTTCCCCAACCTTTAAATCTTAAAATCCCCCGTGGCGTTTCTACATTTATAGGACCTCAATATTCCAAACTTATATGCTGAATGAAACAAAATAAAACTACGTAAGACTGCAGCTCTGCTGGCTTTGGGATATTTCTGTCGGCGGTCTCTATAAGAGGTTATTTGCCAAGCGGGATGTTGTAATGTGAACTTTCCAACTAATTATCAATTAAGTCTCCAATTGAACAAAAGTCTTCTTCTTTCAAGTTAATACTGTTTCTTCAAACATATGCCCGCTATTTTGGGTTATAGTTGTGAAGAGTACATGGATTTCGCATTTTTCCCTCTTCTACTTTTGGTTGGCTGAAACTCGGCTCCAGATTGATTCGTTACACCTTTAAGGAAGTGGATGCTTCGTACGGGAAGAGGAGGTCCTCCCGCTCTCTCTTTCTCTGCCGCGTTCTTCCTTGCACTGATCTTACTCAGAAATATTACTCCATACAATCGTATTTTGCACTACCGCCCACCTCTCTTTGTACCGAGTTTGTGCCGTAAAACCAACGACAGAGAATATTTTTTCGAATACAAGTTCCTCTTCTCCTCATATAAAGAATGCAGCTGGTCAAATCCAAGCAATAATAATTGAAATCCCCAGTGCGTGCATTAACTGTTGTGGCACTTTGCTTAACTTTATTCCTTGTTTTTGCTCCCTGTTGGTCGCTCGGTGACCTGTTTAGGGTTGGTAGGGAGGAGGGGGTGTTGTTACGCTGGCTGCTTCGCCCGACTCCACGTTACAAGTCTGGGGTTGGGCTGCCTTCCAGCGACCACTGCTCACCGCTATCGAGTCGCCGGGTCCCTCTCGCGCCGTCTCCCGGAGTCCAACGCTTCGTCTGTCAGCGGCACCATGAGAAAACGGGCAACGGAATACGCTGAGCCCGAACTTCAGAGAAGCGGTTCGCGTTCAACGCGCCAACCCCCCGCACACGCAGAATTACCGCTCCGCAATCGGTGAGTGCATCTCCAGAATTTTAGCTCGACCGCAAATTTAAAAGTAAAACTTCCGCTGGAAACGGTCGGTCGAACGTTTTTTTTTTACAACATAGCGATCTGCTGATGATCCTGGGTTCTGAGTCACAAATCCTCTTGAATTTGGTTTTTTAAAAAGGAAATAAAAAGGGGAGAGGGGGAATTGGAAAAATAATGTCCGACCCACTTGCACTTGAATGTTAGAAGTGCGTGTGGAGGTGATACGTATAGAACAACTCCAGGTTCCGCCCTGACATCTGTGCACTCATCCGTCCGTCATAACCCGTCCATCTATCTGTCAGTCTGTCTGTATGCCTTTTGAGTGCCTGTGCGTCAGTTCCAAGCGCGGTTACGTGTGGGCTGTAGACTGACACAGATACACTCACACTGACTGACTGACGGACTAACTGGGGGCAGTACTGTACATCGAAAGAGAGAGAGAGAGAGAGAGAGAGGGAGATAGTGCCACAGAACTCCACGCAGTGAAAAAAAATCTCTTAATAACTCCCAACATTGCGGATGTTTTATTACAACGTGTAAGTTAGTCCCTGTAAGCAATAGCTTTGCCTTTTTTAATTTTACACTTTTGTACTTATCCCACACGGGAAAATAGTGTTGCTGGATTTGGATATTATATTGTATATTAAGATATCCAAATCAAGAGCGGGGTTAGTCATTACTCATAATGGAATGTACTTCTTTTACAAAGCAAAGCTTGGGAATTTTAACCGTTTTCGTCACTCTTGTGGCGCTACAGAATTGCAACATCTTACGTTTGAACATTAGGGTATACCTCGGCAGAATCAGGAATAAAATAACCCCTGGTTCAGATGGCACTGCACTCCCAATCCCCTCACCCCCTGCCACCACTTCTCCTCCTTTCTCCCTCTCCATATATTCCATTTTTTTGTGCAATGTATCGGGAGTCACAACTTTATTAACGCACCTCCTGTTCCCTGGAAATGTGGCGCATGTCAGTGTCGATATAGTTGGAGACCCGTCCGGTATTTTAGCGTTCCATTCGCAGTTCAATTTAGAAAGCGTGCACTGTGTTATGAAGTGGAATTCTGATGTCCAAATACCGAATAGTGCCCTCAGCGAAGAATGGGTCACTTTACACGCGTTTTCTAAACTGGATTCTCGAGTGCCCCTCAGTAGGTGAGCGAACCGCAATTAGAACTGTTGGACCACACAGGATTTTAACTTATTTGATAGACAAGTTAGCTACTGCTGATAAACGAAACATAAGGACATACAATTCAGGTCGTCTTGAAGAACAGAAGGACGCACACACAAAGAAGGCCTTTTTTCCCACCTACATCCTTTTCTGAATAAAATAGAATTGAATTATGTAATTTCTGCTTCACCAGCGTTCGATATGCACCAGATAGTTTGGCTATAGAGGCGTTCCTGCCCTGGTAAATTGTTCTGGTAAATCCCTGCCTTGATAGATTGTGGATATTCCACAATCTGTTTTTAGAGAATCCTTATGCGATAAAGAAGTACCTGCCGTTCAAACTCCTAAAGACGCCCTCGACGTTCTATTCACCTTACTTATTCTTAAAAAGGGGAAAAATCAGATTCCGGATGCCACATGAATGAATATATGTTCTCTTTTTTGTTGGTTTACCTATGAGGGAGCCTGGGAGATTTAATATTCCTTTCTCGTTATCATGAACAGTTAATGAGGGTAGGGTAGTCGTTAAATATTTTACAACGCGTGGTAATGTATGTTTAAAAGAAAAAGGCATATTGACAATAATCCAAAATACGATTTCGATTTTTTTTTAAATTCACCAAAATTTCATCTGAACTGCACCCTCATTTATACACAGCACCTTGCGGGTTTGGGTAAACTTCCTGAACCATTTTCTCCATGTTTAGTTCGGTCGTAAATTCAATTTGGTTAGGACTGTGGCAGAATAAGACATTACAAACGTATGTTTTAAGGAAATCATTTGAAGGCTTCATTGGTGGGGTGATTCCTAATCATCATTCGATATAAATTGTATATTTTTTTATTTCTTTAAAATATGGCTTCCAGGATTCTGCATTCAGGCACGACACTTATAATTTTAAATTTGAGACTTTCTCAGGATTAACCTCGCAATACGCGGTCTCGGCTTTTGCAAACTCGTTGCGCTTTTTTTTGGAGTCGCAGTCTTAAATCGAGATTCTGTGTCAGAACATCTGGAGTGTTTGTACCTGCTGCAGCCCGATAGGAGGATGTAACTCAAACAGCGGGATGCCCTGACTAGCGGCGGAGTAGATCATTTTAGTCAGTGCTATTGCAGATTACGCGCGCAGGTAATATTGTTCGCGTGACTTGTGGGACGATCGCGGCGACTACAAAACCAGGTTGTACACATTCTGAAAACCATAGTTAGGCGTCAGCCAGAAGCTATCTTGTCCTTCTTGACCACGTCAAAATTAGAGAGATTGCCTACCGGTGAATTCTGCGGGAAAATCTCGACCTTAAATAAATAAACATTCTAGGAAGTTGAAACAATATGTGGAAATACGTTTTTAAGGAAAAGAGAAACAAATAGGGGTGTTTTGGAGCAAGATTTTAAAACCGGAAAGGCTCTCTTCTGTCTGACCTGTGTTAAAGTGATGGCGACTAGCCTTGATACCTTGATCATGTCAAGAGCGAGCGATAAACGCCGGTTATTGGAAGGTTATTCAACCCAACAAAATGCGACTGTTCTTTGTAAACCTCCACAAGCAGAGAGAGAGAGAGAGAGAGAGAGAGGGAGGGAGAGTGAGTGAGAGAGAGGGGGGGAGAGAGAGAGAGAGAATAACTAATCAAAAGGCGCAGACATTTGAAATCTATAGAGAGCGAATCAAATTGTCTTGGTTCAAGAAGCATTAAGAGAAGAGGGTTGATTTAAGTAAAAAGGTCTCTCAAAACTACTAAGGAAACTCTCACTTCACACTTAAACACAGGGGGAGAAAAACTTCCACAGAATTTCAGCAGTCTTAAACGTAAATGAAACTAATTTTATTCCTGTCATTGAAGACCTTTATAAATGTGTTTACTTTCGCATCTAATTCAAACCCAAACTGCAAAAAATAGCCTACATTCCATATGGAGTTCACGGAATCCAACTCGAACTGGAACTCTTGAAGTCAGTTTTATTTATTTCTTTAATACCATTATTTATTGGGAGGAAAGGTGTTCTTTTAATAATTCAGTGGGTTTCAGATGAACTAGTTAGTTTGTGACCATCGTACTGTTAATATCCAAATGATTCCAATCCTTAATGTTATTCTTGAAATATTTTAAATTGTATCCAAACCCGGGCTGCGTACAGAAGAGGATTCAGAGTTCTTAGAATAACGTTCAGAGCTTTTAATCTTGTTAACATTTTAACGTTTTGATTTAGAAATGTATGTTCAGCACGTTTAAAGATATGATGCGGTTTAATTCCTTCATAGAAAACTAAATAAATGAACCTTAGTTTAAGAATTAAACCAAAAATGTTTCGAAGTTTTAGCTATTGCGTTAAAACTCAACACACTAAATATTAAACTCCTGGAGAACGGGATATTAAATGTGTTTATTTTAAAATAACGGCACAATAGGTTTGTAGTTGTATGTCAGTGAACAATTCGATCCCGGACACAGAATTTCCTTGAAAAAATCACTCCATTCACATACATTCAAACGTCCACGGAAACGATTTTCTGCCAAGTTCTGATACAAACTCAGATCAGATAAAGCACAGAAATGGGTCTCTGTCCGACACAGTTTCACAATCAACATACGCAGAGGGGACTTTTATGTCATTTCGGCGAAAACTTCCACCGCGGTGCTTACGGGGTTACCTGCCACACAAGTGAAATTAGAATGGTTCCAGTGAATGGCCACTGTCGTACTTAACATTCATTCCATTATTCCGAAACACACAACGCACGAAGATCAAATAATGATCCTTCAACTGCACTCACGCAAGAATTCATTTGGCTGTAGGAGGTGCAGGGAGGTGAGGTTGAGCAGCATAATTCAGGAAACTTGGTTCTAAAACGCATTAGCGCAAAGGTCCCTTGCGCGGTAAAACTGTCAACACCATCTCAAAACTGGTGAGTGGTAGATTCATAAAGAAATCTTGGTTGTTTCTCTATTTTATGATGAAACGGTTTGCTAATGTCCAACATATATTTTGAGAGCATTGACGTCCAGTACCTGGACTACGATGCTCCTAGTAAGTTAAGTTGGATTCACTAAACAAAAACGGCTCCATTTCTCTCATTTTCTTCCAACGTTATGGCCCTTCATGATGGTTCGCCCAAGTTCCAGGTTAACTGAACTGTTTCAATAAGTTGTGTAGATTCGGGAAGAAAATTATAATCGAGCATCCAACTACACCTGGTACATTGGTTATGATAACCTGTCCCAGTCAGAGTTCACTTTTAGCTGGAATTGTAGAATTTCACTGCACAAACGGTTCTGATATTAGTCCTCTCATCCCTCTGCCCTTACTTCACCTCACTGTTCTTTTTCCCCAGCATGATTGTCTATTTCCCTTTCCAAAGATGGAATATATTTCATTGTCCCTGCAGTGGCTTTCTTAATATTTGGAAATTTATCTTAAACACCTCACCCCATCCTTCCTTTCTTCACCCAATCTCAAAATTAGCAAGCCAAAAGTGCAAGTAATTAAAATCACATAATTTGGAACCTTACATTAAAATCCCTTTGGTGTATTTGATGTATATGATCCTTGTTTAGTTTCTAACAATGGAAATAATCTACTCTGCATGCAAGTATGCCCAGGGATGATTCTCTATACCACAACTCTTTGTTCTTTCAAGATTCACTGGCAAGTCAATGTCCTGAGTCTGCTGTATTTTTTAAATGGTTAAAGAACAAGATTTCAATTATTCCTTGTAATAAACTGTCTTCTTCTGCATACATTCCAATTCCTTTGGAAAAAAAAATGCCTACAATATCAAGACTTACAATTTATGGGGTAATATTACCAAATAATTGACAATTTATACTTTAATGGTATTCAAACATTTTAATCAATTGAGTCCCTGCTAAAATCCTTAAAACTAAAGGATATATTTCTTGCATAATGAATATTTGAGTTCATTGGTAACATAATCATTCTAGAAATTGTTAGGGAGTTATATTTATAGCATTATGATTAATAGGGTTGTATTTTTTGAAACAAATGCATATTATTTTTCTATAAACAGGCAATATTGTGGAATTGTACTATACCACCTTCAATGGTCTGTTACAAAAAGACTGAAATATGGTTCCTCAGAAGCAGTGACATGGGGTCCATCCTTTTCCATCATCTTTTATTAACAAGGAGGGCAAGGCTCGGATCCAGATGAGAAATGTAGTCCATTGAGATATAAACATTTCACAAGCTCACAACTACAACTCTGGAGCAGAGAACCATCGCTGGAAAAAGTAAGATAGAGAAAAATGTAGAGATAAAGAAGGGTAGAAAAATTACAGCACATGGACAAAAGTGGTTTTCAGAGACTGCAATAAAACTAGAGGACACATATAGACTGTATGAGACTTGCCTTTTATATATGACTCCACATTAAGTCATAGCCTATATCCAACTACGCAATAATTTTTTTATTTGAAGTGTACAATTCCAAATAGACAAATAACTACCTCGATGGAAATATTTTAGAATTGTTCTTCCTGTAGAATGTTAAAATATAACTAACATTAGGGATTTTACACATTTAAAGATGTTTTTTTTTTCCTCTACCAAGTTGTGCTCTGGAATTTGCTGCCTGGAAGGGGAAGAGAAGCAGATTTGTATTTTTCCGATGCCACTTTGAAAGGAACCATCCAGAAGACTACAGGTGAAGAGCAGGTGAGTGGGATTCTTCAGCTAACCCCATCAAACAGCCAAAGAGGTGGCACAGACAGATTGGACTAAATGGCCTCTTGCTGTGTTCTATGAATTGTGATATTTTCATAATAGGAAAATGATGGTGGGCAGCACTATCAATGACCGGATATTGGCTAGCACTCATCTGCAATAACCTTTACCAAGTTCTGAATTTCAATCACATTAAAATAGAGAAAAACCTGACAGGGCATTGTAAGGTAAGCAGTATCATGCCAGTGCACTTCCTCGATGCTGGTCACCAAGCAAAATCAGTGCAAAAATATAAAATACTGCAGATGCTGGAAATCTGAAATTAATTCAAAACTTGTTGAAGATACTCAGCAGTTTGGGCACTGTCTGTGGCGAGAGAAACAGTTCATATTTCACGTGAGTGAGTGGTCGAGCTTTCAGGTGCTGCACTTGAGCTTACATTGGGCAGTGTTGGAACAGCATGAGCCAATGGCAGAGAGGTCAGAGTGGGAATTGGGAGGAGTGGCATGGTAGTGTAGTGGTTAGCACAATGCTTACAGTACCAGCGACCCGGGTTCAATTCCTCCCATTGCCTGTAAGGAGTTTGTACATTCTCCCTGTGACTGTGTGGATTTCCTCCCACATTCCAAAGGTATACCAGTTGCTAGGTTAATTGGTCATTGTAAATTGTCCTTTTTTTTAAGATCAAATTGGGTGATTGCTAGGTGATGCAGCTTGAAGTCAATAAAGTTTTAAAACAAATAAAATTACAACGGCAGATATCTGGAAGCTCAATGTTAGCTCATGTAGATTGGATAGAGGTACCCTGCAAAATGATCACTCAATCTGTGTCTGGTTTAGAGACCACATTAGGACAATGGAATGCAAGGTACTAGGTTGGACCAAATTGTCAGTGAATCACTGCTTCAACCTGAAATGTGAACCTGTTTCTCTCTATATGACTGACCTTCTGATCTGAGTACTCCCAGCATTTTCTTTTCTCTACATCAGTTGAGTGTGTTGCATGAATGCTCTGTGGGTAAGATGTACTTTAGGGAGTAGTGGTGGATTAACACTGCATCAGCCAATGAATTAGAGGAAAGTTGGAACGTATGACTGACCAGGCTATTGTACAATAAATAAAGTCAATTTGTTCATATATAGTATAATTAAAGAGTAGAAGAAATAGACTGCAGCATTATTTACTAGCAAAAGTGAGGCAATTTTTCTGAAAAATGCAGTAAGTAGAAGATAGTATATATGAATGATGTGCATAAAATTGATCTAATCACGTTTATGCTGTGGGCTCTAAAATTGATTGATAGGGATATTACCAATCATATTTGGTTAAAGTATTGTCATCAAATGCACCCTTAGAAATGACAGTTTAAGATTGTTTAACCAAAATGATGTGTTGTACAACATATTGTAATTTGTGTGATAGGCAGTGCTTCGATTCTCTTGTTGTGTCTGAATTAAGGCAGGAAAGGATTCTTTCACTGGTACAATGAGGAAATTGCATTTACATGGCATCTGTAACAAAGTAAAGCACCTTGGGGCTCTTACCCAAAAAGCAATGTCAGACAAAATTTGATGACGTGAGGGAATATTATGGATAGGTGTCAAAAGCATTGTCCAAAAGTTAGATTCTGAGGATAGTTTCAAAGAATGGAGAAAGCACTGATGATATAGCACTAGCTTTTACTTGCATGGACATGACTTTCTATTAAAAACTTTATTATAATTTCCAGGAGGTTTGTTTTGGGGGTACGATACTAAAGCAAAATGGAGGAAAATGTAATCCATTATATATTCTGTATTGTGTCATTCCTTCAATAAAAAAAAATTATTATAATTTCCCTTTGGAATTTTTACTATTAACTATATATATATATATATATATATATATATTATATATGCAGTTTGTTTTCTTACTATTACCTATTTGCATAGTGAATGTGATTGCTGTTATTGATTCATTTATGTGGATTTGAATAAATGCAGTACATTTTCAATCTTGAAGTTGTGAAAAGGTATAATTGTCTTCATTCTACAAAGACTAATTCACATACTAATACAGAATTAAAAACATTTTTGATTTAACACTACTCCTTCAGACAGTACTTGGGGAATAGTGAAGTAAGGTTTCTTAAAGGCACGATTTTTGTATAGATTTGAAATGAAGTGTTTAAAAACAGCACACAATCCTTGAGAATCTTATGATCTGAAGGGTTAACAATTTTATGGATTTTTTTTCACAAAGGGTGCTGGTTATGGCTTATCTGTTCCAAATTTAAAATTGTACTGTGGGTTGGATGAATAATTAGTTGGTCCAAATTCAACCCACAGTCCGTATGTTGCATAGTTCCACTCAAAAAACCTATTGGTTCATGAATAATGAGGTGTTAAATGGACCTATTTAAACAAACAATTATCAGATTGGTATTTGAAAAGGTGAAAACAAGGCCATTAATCTTTTATTTAAATATACAAGTGATTTTTAAATGTTATACTGAAATTAAGATGATACTTTCATAATATCTGTAACGGGAAATCTCCTGTAGAAATGGATGTCTTGAAAATATCGGTTTAAAAAGACTAGTCTCTTGAAGAGATGATGTAATTTCTGTGATCAAATGCAAATACAATACTGAAAGTCTGAAATTTTTTTTAAAATGCTGCAAACACTCAGCAGGTCTGAGAGTATGTTTGGAAAGAGAGCAAGTTAATGTTTCAGGTCTGAGATCTTTCCTTTATATAGCATTTTTAAAATAACAAAAATGGTACCAGGTGTGCTTCAATTTGGAGATGTTTAGCTTAAAGGAGGTTATCATTGAAGGTAGAAGGTAGAACGGTACAGCACAGTACAAGTCTTTCAGCCGATCATGTTGTGCTGTCCCTTGTCTTAGACCAATCTAACCCTTCCCTCATGTGCATATCTAAGAATTTCTTAAATTATCTGCCTCGACCACCACCACTAGCTGCACATTCCATGCACCTATTATTCTCTGTGTAAAAATCCTGCCTATGACAACCCCCCTATTCTTTCCTCCAAGTATCTTAAAGTTAATGCCCTTTCATATTATCTATTATTAGAAGTCAAGAAGATTTTACAAAGCATGGAAGCATAGGGGGCATCGAGTTATCCTGGTGCTGGGTATCGACCCAAAGCTTTCTTCCCACGGATGCTGATTGACCCAATGACCCAATGGAGAGTTATAGGGAATTCCAGAGAATGGGACAAACATGGCATCAACAATGGAGTGAGGGAGAGAATTTATACATGAGGTGTGAGTGGAAGAAATGAGACAAGCTGTAAGGCCTTCAGTGACTGGGAAGGAAAAGGTCTTGAACAAAGAGAGTTTTACCTCTGTTCTGTTTGGATGGAGTCTGGGTGAGAAATGCAAGCGAGGACTCTATCAATCACTATAGGAGGGGAGCTACATATCCTGAAAACAAAGACAATCTCTGATGAACACAAGAGATTCTGTAGGTGCAGGAAGTCCAGAGCAACACACACAAAATGCTGGAGGAACTCAGCAGATAAGGCAGCATCTAAATGAATAGTCAGCATTTTGGGCTGAGATCCTTAATCAGGACTGCAGACCTGGAATGGAAGGCCTACATAGCAGAGATGGAGAAACAGGAAGAAAGGAGTGGCATTTTTACAAGAAACAGGGACATAGGGAGATGTAGTCAAGATAGCTTTGGGAGTCATTGCGGTTATAGAATCGGAATCAGATTTATTATCATTTGTTATTTTCTGGCAGCAGTACAGTATAAACATAGCAAATTACTTTAAGTTACAATAACAATAAATAAATCGTGCAAAAGAGATATTGTCCATGGGTTGCACGTAGACTTCTTGAAGGGTTCTGGATCACTGGCCTTAAGTGCCACAGGTTTATCCCTCAGCAAGCTGTGAATCATCCACACCTTCTGATCTGGTACATTTGGTATGTTCTCAAAGGCACATGCACACATCCACACAGGTCTTGATGTCCGTTTCAGTGGATAGTTTGTCTCCTGAGATGGAGGTCTAAAAGTGCTGGAACCTGAAAAGTAGGAAAGGTGATGATGGAAGCAATTTAAATGAGAGAGATGGCAGAGGATTTGTTTGGAAATTGTATGGGTAGTAAATGGGTGCAACCAGGAGGGAGAAGAGACAAAAAAGTACAAAGTGGGGCTGTGGGGGAAGGCAGTAATTGGGAAAACGGAACAAAAAAAATAGGACTACAGGTGCATTGAAAGGGGGGGGGGGGAACATGGGGCAATATTTGAAAATGAAAATTTATATTAATTGTTCAACCCCTTAGGTTGTAGACAACCCAGGTGGAACGTGAGTAATTGTTTCCCTATGTAGCAGAGAAACAAAGGCTTCAGATGCCGGAATTCCAATCTCCACCACTCTCCCTCTCTCTCATACACTGGCTCCCTCTGCCCATCAATCTTCATTCCTCCTCTGTCCACCTATAAATCCAGTTCCTATCTCACTGCCGCACTCCCCCCCCGCCCCACCTCTTTATGCCAGCTATCCCCCCTCTCCACTCTCAGTCCTGATGCAGGGTCTCAAACTAAAACAAATTCAGTTCTTTCTCTTCACATAAGCGGCTTGACACACTGACTTCCTTCAGCGGTTTGTGTTGTGCTCTACAAAATTACATATTTTCAATTGCTGAGAAGGGGGTGGTGTGGAAAGGAGGGAGAGGCTGTGATGTCATTGGTTGCACTGGAAGTCGAGAGACTTGTGAAGGCTTGTTAATTCGGAAGAAGGACATTTCAGCTGCTATTCAATTAGCATTTCAGTTGCTATGCTAATCTCTTTTCCCGGTTTCTCCATCTCTGCCTCATCTGTTTGTAGAATGAGGATCTCCATTTTGATACCGGTCCTTTAGTCCATAAGACCATGAGACATAGGAGAAGAATTAGGTCATTGGTTCCATCAAGACTGCTGTGCCATTTCATCGTGGCTAAATTGTTATCCCTCTCAACCCCATTCTCAAGCCTTCTCCCCATACCTTTCATGCCCTTACTAATCAAGAACCTATCAACATTTACTTTAAATATACCTAATGACTTGGACTCCAGAGACGTCTGTGGCAATAAATTACACAGAATCACCGTCCTTTGGCTAAAGCAATTCCACCTCATCTTTGTTTTAAAGGGGTGTCCTGCTATTCTGAGACGGTGCTCTCTGGACCTAGACCCTCCCACTATAGGAAACTACATCCACTCCATTTAGGTCTTTCAATATTCAAAAGGTTGCAATGAGATCCCCCGTCATTCTTCCAAACCCATGCAAGTACAGGCCCAGAGCCATCAAACACCCTTCATACTCGTGAACCTCCACTGGACTCTCTCCAATCCTTTCTTAGATAACAGGCCCAAACCCGTTCACAGCACTGGACGTGCAGTCTGACCAATGCCTTATAAGGACTCAGCAGTACATCCTTGCTATTATATTCTAGTCCTCTCAAAATGAATGCTATCATTGCATTTGCCTTCCTTACCACTGACTCAACCTGCGAGTTCAATTTTAGAGGATCTTGCATGAGTACTCCCAGTCCCTTTACGCCTCTGATTTCTGAATTTGTTCCGTGTTTAGAAGATAGTCCATGCCTTTATTCTTTTTACCAATGTGCTTGACCATTCACTTTCCTACACTGTATTCCATCTCCAACGTTTTGCCCATTCTCCTAATCTGTCCAAGTACCTCAAACTTCCTTCTTCCTCAACACTACTTGCCCCTCCACTTTATCTTTGTAGCATCCACAAACTTGGCCACAAAGCCATCAATTCCATCATCCAAATCGTTGACATATAATGTGAAAAGAAGCTGTCCTAACACCAACCCCTGCAGAACACTACTATGCACCAGCAGCCAACCTGAAAAGGTTCCCTTTATTCCCACCCATGACCTCCTGCCAGTCAGCCAGTCTTCTATCCATGCTAGTATCTTTCTGGTAATACCATGGGCTCTTATCTTGTTAAACAGTTTCATGTGCAGAACCTTGTCAAAGGCCTTCAGAAAATCCAAGTAGGCACATCCACTAACTTATCTTTGTCTATCGTGCTTATTATTTCCTTTAAGAATTCCAACAGATTTGACACTTATCTACCTTCAGACCTTTCAGCCTCCCAAGCACCTTCTTCTCAGTAATTGCAACTACACTCACTTCTATCCCCTGATACCCTCGAATTTCTGGGATACTGCTGGTGTCTTCCGTAGCGAAGATTGATGCAAAATGCTTATTAAGTTCATTGGCCATTTCTTTGTCCCCCATTACCACCTCTCCAGCGTCATTTCCCAGTGGTCCAATAGCCACTCTCATCTCTCTATTACATTTTATATATCTGAAAAAGAAATGTTGTTATCTCCTTTTCTATTATTGTCTAGCTTTCTTTCATGTTTCATCTCACATTGCAAAGATGCACGGGTTAGTAAGTTAATTGGTTACATGGGTATAATTGGACAGCATGGGCTTGTTGGGCTGAAGGGCCTGTTACTGTGTTGTATCTCTAGATAAATAAATGGCTGATCTACCCTCGGCCTCAAATCCTTCAAAGTGCCAGTTTCCCCAAAACAGCTAATCTTTAAAATATTTATCTATCTCCACCTTAAATATTTATTTATCAAATGGTCTAGCCTCCACTACCTTTGAGGCAGAGAATTCAGGGATTCACTAACCTTTAGGGGAAGAAATTACTGCACAAAGAGGGTGAATCTTTCAGGCTATCAACCTTTCGTCATATGTCCGTCTCAACCTTCTTCACTCTGAGACCCAGGTATTCTGAATCAAAGTTAGTTATCCACCCAAAATGTTAAACCCTGTTTCTTTGACAGATGTTGCCTGACCTGCTGAGTGTTTACAGAAATTTTTACTTTTTTATATCAGAAAATTCCAAAGATTCATGATTCTCTGAGACAAAAAAAATCCTCTTCATCTCCCTTTGAAATGGAAAACATCATGTTTTGAAATTACATTCCCTATTTGTAGATTCCTCACCACAGGAAACATCTAACAACATCTACCTTGTCAAAGGCAATATAGTCAAGCCTCATTTTTCTGTACTCCAGAGGGTAAAAAACAAATCTATTCATTCTTTCCTTACAAGACAACCCATTCACTGAAAGAATAAGTAGTCATGGAGTCATCAAACACTACAGCATGTAAACAGGCCTATTGGCCCATCTAGTCCATGCCAAAACATTAATCTACCTATTCCCATCGACTTGCACCAGATCATAGCACTCTGTACCCATCCCATCCATCTACCTATCCAAATTTCTCTTAAGTGTTGAAATTGAACCTGCATCCACCAGTTCTACTGGCAGCTCATTCCACACTCTCACCACCCTCTGAGTGAAGAAATTTTCCCTCATGTTCCCCTTAAACTTCCCCTTTCACCCTTAGCCTATGACCTGTAGTTCTAGTCTTACCCAACCTCAGTGCAAAAAGCCTGCTTGCATTTACCCTCTCTATAACCCTCATTATTTTGCATACGTATCAAATCTCCCCTTGTTCTTCTACACGCTATAGAATAATGCCCTAATCTATTCAAGTCCTCAAGTCCTGGCAACATGCTTGTAAATTTTCTCTGCACTCTTTCAGTCTTATTGACATCTATCCTGCAAGTAGGTGACCAAAAATGCACACAGTGCTTCACTACGGCCTCACCAACATCTTATACAACTTCAACATAACATCGCGACTGTACTCAGAACTTTGATTTGTGAAGGCCAATGTGCCAAAAGCTCTCTTTACAACCCTATCCAAATGTGATACCACTTTCAAGGATTTTTGGATCTGTATTCCCAGATCCCTCTGTTTTACCACTCTCCTCAGTGCCCTGCCACTCACATGTAAGTCCTACCCTGGTTAGTCCTGTCAAAGTGCAACACCTCACACTTGTCTGCATTAAATTCCATCTTCCATTTTTCAGTCATCTTTCCAGCTGATCCAGATCCCACTGCAAGCTTTGATAGTCTTCCTCGCTATCCACTACACTCCCAATCTTGGTATCATCCACAAATTTGCTGATCCAGTTTACCACATTATCATCTAGATCAGTCAGATCCCTGCAGATCCCTGTATCACCCAGATCCCTGTGGCACCCCACTAGTCACAGGCCTCCAGTCAAAGATGCAACCATCTCCTGCAAAGCCAATGTCTGATCCATGGTGACACAGTAGTGTAGTGGTTAGGACAACACTTTACAGTACAGGCAACCCTGGTTCAATTAGCATTGCTGCCTGTAAAGGAGTTTGTACGTTCTCCCCGTGTCCACGTGGGTTTCCTCCAGAGGCTCTGATTTCCTGCTGCAGTCCAAAGGTGTATGGTCACTGTAAATTGTTCCATGATTAGGCTAGGATTAAATTAGGGGATTGGTGGGCAGTGCGGCTCAAAGGGCCAGGAGGGCATATTCCACGCTGTGTCTCAATCAATCAATCAATCAATAAATAAATAGCTAACTAACTTGAATGCCATGGACTGAACCTTCCTGACCAACCTCCCATACGAGCACCCCAGGCTCACCGGCCTACAATTTCCTGACTTATTCTTAAACAACAGCACAGCATTAGCTATCCTCCAACCCTCCAGCACCTCATCCGTGACTAAGGACGTTTTGAATATCTCTGTGTGAGTCCCTCCAATTTCTGCACTAGCCTCCCACAGTGTCCGAGGGAACACTTTGTCAGGCCCTGGGGTTTTTGGCCATCTCAAGGCAGCAAACATCTCCTCCTCTGTAATCTGTATATGTTCTATTACCTCACTATTGCTTTGCCTCACTTTTATATACTCTGTGTCTGTCTTCCAAGTAAATACAGATGCCAAAATTTCATTTAAGATCTTCCCTATTTTTTTCACCTCCATGCATAGATGACCATTCTGATCTTCTAGACAGCCCATTTTATTCCTTGCTATGCTTTTGCAGTTAATATATCTGTCAAAGCCTCTGAGATTCTCCTTCACCTTGTCTGCTAGAGTAACCTCATGCCTTCTTTTGCACCTCCTGATTTCCTTCCTAAGTGTTCTCTTACATTTCTCGCACTCCTCAAGTACTTAAATCGTTCTTGCTTGCTTATACCTGCTGTGCACCTCCTTCCTTTTCTTAACCAGAGCCTCAATATCTCTAAAAAGCCAAGGTTCCCTAAACCTGTTATCCTTGTCTTTTATTCTGACAGGAAAATACAAACTCTGTACTCTCATAATTTCACTTTTGAAGGCCTCCCACTTACCAAGTACACCTTTGCCAGAAAACAACCTGTCTCAATCCACACTTTCCAGATCCTTTCTGATACCATCAAAATTGGCTTTTCTCCAATTTAGAATCTCAATGCGAGGACCAGACCTATCCTCCATAATTATCTTGAAACTGATAGCATTATGATCACTTGAATTAAGGTGTTTCCCTACACAAACTTCTATCACCGGCCCTGTCTCATTCCCAAATAGAAGATCTAATATCATACTCTCTCTCGATGGGACCGCTATGTACTGATTTAGGAAACTTTCCTGAGCACATTTGACTAACTCTTTCCCATCCAGTCCTTTTACAGTGTGGAAGTCTCAGTCAATGCATGATAAAATCACCTACTATAGCAACTTTATGTTTCTTGCAATAGTCTGCAAATCTTTTTACAAATTTACTTCTCTAAATCCCATGGACTGTTGGGTGGTCTGTAATATAGCCCCATTAATGTGGACATCCCTTTCGTATTCAATTCCATTCATAGAGGCTTAGTAGACAAGCTCTAACAAAGTTTCCTTTTACTGCCTCTCCACTGTATCTAAGTTAATTAAACCCTTCATTAATTAAGGAGGCCAGGTGTAGTATTGCATATCATTGTAGGAAGACTTCCCTTCTTTTTCTTGCTTGAAGTGGGAAATGATAGGGAGCCATGACCGCGGATTGCTTTAGAATTACAAATTTATGTTTTAATCATCGTTTTGGATAGTGAACAAGTTCTATAATTTGCTATTTGCATTGAGTATTCACTTCAGATCAGAGTATTGATGATTAGAAATTAGAACTGCACAGGGTGGAGTACATTTCAAGAGAATGGCAAGAAGCACATTCCCACAAGGGTGTGTTGCATGTCAGTAGTTACACAGAGGATTTCAAAAGTGCTGTTAACTAATTCAAAGCTGAATATCATTCCACCATTGTAAACTGGAGACTTTATTCCTTTTTTAACAAACTTCCAAAATGAACCTGGGCACCATCGCTGTTGCAGTGGGACAGTGCACTGTGCAACTCCCTCCATTACTTCCTCCCTCCACTCTTTACAGAAGTGACCCTCATCGGCTAGCAATCCAGAAAGGCTTTAATTTAGTCATTTTCACTTCTCCTTACAGATCCTGCCATGGAATCCCAACCCTTTCCTAACTCAGTTACAGGGTAGGTAGAGGCCATTCTGCCATTTCGGTCAGTGCTGGCTGCTGGTGGAGCAGTCCCATCAGTATGCTTGCCTCTTGCCCAACGTTAACAAATCTCACGCCATATGTCGGTGACAATAAACCTAATTCTGAAAACCCTGTCGTTCAAGGCTCCAAAATTCAGTGCAGAGGTCCCGTTTTTTTTTTAAATTCCCTCCTGGGACCTCCCTACCCCTTTTTCTTTCCAAAGGTGCAACTTTATTGTCATATACACCAGAGTGCAATGAAGATCCTTGCTTGCAGGAGGTTCACAGAGAAAACATGGTAATAATAAGTACAACAAAGGGTGCAAAAACATTGGAATGGTGCAAAGTGCAGGCATGTAATGTGAGGTAATGCAAAAAGAAAAGATAAACTGACAATAACAGAAGAGGAAGAACTAAAGGATCGAGACTGTGACACCACCGGGAAGGCGATGGGAAAGAGGTCTCCTGTCTCAGCATCTCATTAAATAGCTTGTAAAAACTTATTTGATAACATTCCATTGACAATCTCATAAATACCAGCATTCTTAAGGGGGAGGAGGAGCAGCCAGAGATCATTTTACCTATTGGCAGCAACATAGGTAGGAAAAGGGATCCTGAGAGTGAATAGAAGGCACTATGCAGGAAGCTGAAAAGCAGGACCTCAAGTGCGATGATCTCTGGAATGCTGCCTGTGCCATGTGCCAGTGAGAGTAAGATTAGGATGAAATGGCAGTTGAATGTGTGTCTGATGAATTGGTGCAAGGGGCAGGGTTTCAGCTTTGTGGACCATTGCAGTTTGATTGAAACATATAAGATTGATTGAAACATATAAGATTATTAAGGGACTGGACACATTGGAGGCAGGAAGCATGTTCCCGCTGATGGGTGAGTCCAGAACCAGAGGCCACAGTTTAAGAATAAGGGGTTGGCCATTTAGAACGGAGTTGAGGAAAAACTTTTTCACCCAGAGAGTGGTGGATATGCGGAATGCTCTGCCCCAGAAGGCAGTGGAGGCCAAGTCTCTGGATGTTTTCAAGAAAGAGATGGATAGAGCTCTTAAAGGTAGCGTAATCAGAGGTTATGGGGATAAGGCAGGAACTGGATACTGATTGTGGATGATTAGCCATGATCACAGTGAATGGCGGTGCTGGCTCGAAGGGCCGAATGGCCTACACCTGCACCTATTGTCTATTGTCTATTATCACTTCTGGGAAGGGATGACCTATACAACTGAATGGAACGGGGGGGACCAGTGCTGAGTTCCTCCAACATTTTGTGCGTGTTGCTTTGGATTTCCAGCACCCGCAGATTTTCTCATGTTTGGGGGACCAATGTCCTTATGGGCAGGTGTGCTGGAGCTGTTGGGGAGGGTTTAAACTAGGTCAGCAGGGGATGGGAACCAGATGATAGGATGGAGCAGTTGGTGTAAAGGTAGGTGCAATGTGTAGAGAGACTGTGACAATGATGAGCATTGGTGGCATAAGTGCAGTGAGTTAGATGAGTTGAAATGTGCTTATTTTAATGCAAGAAGTATCAGGAACAAAGGTAATGAACTTAGAGCAGGAGTCAGTGCATGGAACTACAGTGTTGTGGTCATTACAGAGACTTGGCTGTCATAAAATCCGGAATGGCTGCTGGGCGTTCTGTGGTTTAGATATTTCAAAAGGGAAAGGGAGAGAGGTAAAAGAGATGGGGGTGTGGCATTTCTAACCTGGGATAGTATCACAGCTGCAGAAAGGGAGGCCGTCATGGAGATTTTGTCTGCTAAATCAGTGTGGCTGGCTGTCAACAACAGGAAGAGAGCAAACACTCTGTTGGGTGTAGTCTTTAGACTCTCCCCCACTATTGCAACAGAGACAGTAAGGAACAGATCAGGAGGCAAATTTTGGAAAGGTGCAAAAATAACATGGTTGTTGACATGGGTAACTTCAATCACCTAATATTGTTTGGTAACTTCTTAGTGCAAAAGGTTTAGATGAGGTGGAATTTGTTTGTGTCCAGGAAGGATTCCACGCGCAATATGTATACGTACAGGGGAGGCCATGCTGGATCTAGTACTAGGCAATGAACCTGGTCAGGTGACAGATCTCTCAGTGAGTGAGCATTTTGGAGACTGACCACAACTTGCTGACCTTTACTGTAGATTTAGACAGTGATAGAAGCAGACAGTATGGAAGAGTATTTACTATCGCTGCAGACAGTGAGGAGGTGAGGCTGATTCGGGAGATGAGCCATCTTGGAACAGTGCAAGGCGCAACATGTTCGAGCTACCGGGGTCGCAGACGAAGTTCATATTGTTGCCTGAGTGAATGAGTGTTTGGAGAGGAGTTTCGTTGTCCATCCACCTAACCTGAGTGCAAGGTTGGATCGCCACAAACGCTGAGCCGATTTGGTGACATCGAGAAAGGCTTCAGGCTGAGCAGCCCAAGCATATCAGGGCGTCGGGATCTGGGTCCTAAAACTTGGCAGTATCCAGTGCTTGGATAAATTAAACGTCAGCCCAGATAGACTGGAAAGCCAGAGTGTCAGGAGCGGAGGTGAAGGTTGGGCTGAGGTCGCTTGCTGTCCCGCAAATGTACATTCCTTCCTTCACGGCACTGAGGTATGAACCGATCTGGCTGCTGTGCGTTTTTGCCTACTGGTGTGATGAACTGGGGAGAAAGACTTTGGCCTACTCCGGCTGCTCAGGGTGCAGACCTGGGACTCAGTCCGGTTTAGAATGCTGTTGGGTTGTTTCTGTTGTTCGCATGCTGTGTGTTTTTGTTTCTCTTTCTCTCTCTGCACGATGGCTTTTTGGTCGCTTATTATTGGGTTATTTGGGTTTCTTGCTTTGTGGCTGTCTGGAAGCAGACAAACTTCAAGATGTATAATTTATACATGGTTTGATAATAAATGTGCTTTGAATCTTTGACTCTTAATGGGGGAGTGTGAATTATAAAGCTATGAGGCAGGAGCTTCAGAAGCAAATTAGGAACAGATGCACTCAGGGAAATGCACAATGGAAATGTGGAGGCTGTTTAGGGAGCACTTGGATAGAGTTCCAGATAGATTTGACCCACTGAGACAGGGCAAGGATGATAGGGCGGAGGAACCATGGTTGACATGAGATGTGGAACATCTAGTCAAGAGGAAGAAAGAGGCATATTTAAGGTTTAAGAAGCAAAGATCAGAGAGGGCTCAGGAGAATTAACCAAGAAGCAGTTTAAGAAGGCACTTAGAAGAACTGGAAGAAAACATGAGAAGGCCTTGGTAATTAGGAATAAGGAAAATCCCAAAGCATTCTATATGAATGTGAAGAACAAGAAGATGACTAGAATGATAGTTGGGCCGATCAGGGATACAAGAGGAAACTTAAGCCTGGAGTTGAAAGATGTAGGGGACGTCCTCAGAGAATACTTTGCATCAGTATTCACCATTGAGAGGGACCTTGATGAATGTGTGGATAGCATAAAACATTAAACAGAAGGCTATGCTGGAACATGTCAATGTTAAACAAGAGGTATGCTGGAACACCTGAGAAGCATTAGGGTAGGTAAGTCTTGGGGTCAGATGAGATATACTACAAGTTACTATGGTGATGATCTTTGTGTCTGCACTGGCCACAGGAGTAGTACCAGAAATTGGAAGGTGCAAGTATTATTCCTTTGTTCAAGAAGGTAATAGGTCTAATCCTGGGAATTATAGACCAGTGAGTCTTATTAACTGGTGGACAAACTATTGGAAAGGATTCTTAGAGACAGGATTTAAGAACATTTGGAGATGCATAGTCTGATTATGGATAGGCAGCATGGCTTTGTGAGGGGCAGGTCATACCTCATGAATCTGATCAAATTACTTAAGGAAGTAATAAAGCAAATTGATGAAGGTAGAGCAGTAGATATGGCGTATATGGATTTCATAAGATGTTTGACAAGGTTCTCCAATCAGAAAGTCGGGAGGCATGAGTTCCAGGAAACTTGGCCTTGTGGATTCAGAATTAGTTTGCCTACAGAAAGCAGAGATTGGTAGTGGATAGAGAGCATTCTGCCTCAAGGTCAGTAACCTATATTGTGCCGCAGGGATCTATTCTGGGACCTCTGCTCTTTGTGATTTTTATAAATAACTTGGATGAGGCCTTGGAAAAGTGGGTTAGTAATTTTGCAGATGACATGGAGGTTGGTGATATAGTGAATAGTGGGGAAGATTGTCACAGGTAACAACTGGACATTGATAGGATGCAGAGCTGGGTTGAGAGGTTGCAGATGGAGTTCAAACTGGAAAAGTGTGAAGTGATACACTTTGGAAGATTGAACTTGAAGACAGAGTACAAGGTTAATGGCAGGATTCTTAGCATTGTGGAGGAACAGTGGAATATTGGAGTCCAAGTCCAAAGATCCTTCATAGTTGCTGTGCAAGTTGATTGGGTGGTTTAGAAAGCATATGCCGTGTTGGAATTCATTAGTTGGGAGATGAGTTCAAGATCTGTACTTTAATGTTACAGCTCTGTAAAACTTTGGTTTGACCTCACTTAGAGTATTGTGTTCATTTCTGGTCCTCTCATTATAAGAAGGATGTGGAAGCTTTAGAGAGGGTGCAGTGGATGGAGAAGATGCTGCCTGACCTACCATTGAGGCTGCCCTCAACTGCATCTTCTCCATTTCCTGGACATCCACCCTCAGCCCATCTTTCTGCCGCCATAACAGGGATAGTGTTCCTTTTGTCCTTGCCTATCACCCCATGAGCTTTCACTTCCAGCACATCATTCTCTGCAATTTCCGCCAACTGCAACACAATCCTACCACCAAACGCCCCACTCCCCGCTTTCTGCAGGGATCCCTCATCCATGATTCCCTAGTTCAATCGTCCCTCCCCAGCAATCTCCCTCCCTGTAAGCGGCACAAGCATCCACCTCCTCCCTCATCATTATGCAGGGCCCCCAAGCCATCTTTCTAGATGAGGTAACACTTCGCCTGCGGGGCGGTCGGGGTTAACTACCGTATCCATCGTTCCCAGGTGCGGCCTCCTCTACATTGCTGAGACCCAACATAGCCTGGGGTACCACTTTGTCAAGCACTCCATAGCAGTCAAGATTTCCCGGTGGCCAACCATTTTAATTCCACTCACCACTCCCATTCCTACATGTAGGTCCGTAGCTCTATTGCCATAATGAGGCCACTCCTAGGCTGAAGGAGCAACTCCTTATGTTCCGACAGGATAGCCTCCAACCTGACGGCATGAACATCAAGTTCTCTGACCTCCAGTAATTTCTCCCATTTCTCCTTCTCTCTTTTTGCATTTCCCATTATGGCTCCCCTCTAAACTCTTTCTCTTCTCATCTCTCATCACCTTCCATCTGGAGGTGCCTGTCCTCTGTCCCTTTCTCCCTGGGTCCACTCTCCTCTCTTCAACCCTTTACCTGGCTTTACCTTGTTGCCTTCCAGCTTGTACTCCTTCCACTCCCCAGCTTCTTATTCTGGCTTCTTCCTCCTTCCTTTCCAGTCCTGATGAAGGGTCTCAACCTGAAACTTCAACTTTTTATTCCCCTCCATAGATGCCTCCTGACCTGAGTTCTTCCAACAGTTTGTGTGCGTTATCCTGGGTTTCCAGCATCTGCAGAGCCTCCTGTGCTTGAGATTTACCAGGATGACGTCCTGAAGAGAGAACACATGGAGACAGGATGAGCGCACAGTGGCTTTTCTCTTTGCAATAAAGGAGGATGGGAGGTGATTTGATGGAGGTAAAACATGATGACAGGCATTGATAGAATGGACAGGCAGCATTTTCATTCCCAGAGTGGAAGTGGCTTATACAGAAGGGCATAATTGTAATGTAATTGGAGGAGAGTATAGGAGAGATCTCAGACGCAAGTTCTTTATACAGACAGTGGTGTGAAAGGTGCAAACCTTTGGGAAGGTACAAAAATAAATTTCTGCATCCCAATCAGTGTCTCTGTTGCTACTGGGTGGGTCTATGGGCTACTCCCAATAGCGATTGCTTCTTTCCTGTTTCTGATTTTAGCCTATACTGAATCAGTAGACGATCCCTCCGCAACGTCCTTCCTTTCTGCAGCTGTGATAATCTCCCTGATCAGAAACACCACTTCCTACTCCTCTACTTCCCTCCTGTCCCTCTTGAAACACCTAAGCCCCGGAATAGCCAATCTTGCCTTTGTAGTGGCCAAGTATCTGTAATAGCCATAACGTCATAGTTCCATGTACTGATATACGTTCTTGTTCCTGATACTGATAGTACCCTGCCGCTGTCAGTAAGGAGTCTGCACATTCTCCCCACAACCACGTGGGTTTCCTTCAGAAGCTCTGGTTTCCTCCCACATTTCAAAGGCCAAACGAGTGAGTTGCAGGCATCCGATACTGGTGCCCGAAGCGAGACAATACAAGCAGGCTGCCTGGCGAAATCTTCGCTGTAAACAACGCATTTCACTGTATGTTCTGATGTAGGTGTGACAAATGAAGCCAATCTTTATCTTTTATTTATACCCCGCTGATTGCTTTTATGCCATATCCATGGCCCGTCCTTTCTCACAGCCTCACTGCATGCTGCATCTACATTTACACCTATGTCTCCATCTTCTGACCTATCACACTGGTTCCCATTCCCCTGCCACACCAGTTTAAATCCTCCCCAACGTCTCTATCAAACTTACCCGCAAAGATGTTGGTCCCCCTCGAGTTAAGGTGTAAAGGTGTAACCTGTCCCTTTTGTACAGGTCATACCTTCCCTGGAAAACATCCCAATGATCCTTAAATCTAAAACCCCGCACCAGTTCTTCAGTGATGTATTCAGCTGCCATATCATCCTGTTCTTACCCTCACTGCTGCATGGCACAGGCAGCAATCCAGAGATTGCTACCCTTTAGTCGGTGCTTTTCAGCTTTCTACCTACCTTACTATATTCCCTCTGCAGAACCCCATTCCTTTTCCTACCTATTTGTTGGGACCAATATGTACCTTGACTTCCAGCTGTTCACCCTCCCACTTAAGAATGCCGTGGACCTGACCTGAGACATCCATGATCCTGGCACCTGGGAGGCAACATACCATCCAGGAGTATCTTTCATGTCCGGAAAATCTCCAGGTCCATTTCCTTCACTTCTGAATCCACTAACACCACTGCTCTCCTCTTCCCCACCCCCCGCCGAGCCACAGAGCCAGAGTCCGTGCTGGAGACCTGATCGATGTAGCTTTCCCCTGGTAAGACATTCCACCCTCCCAATAGTATCCAACGTGCTATGTTCTTGAGGGGAACAGCCACAGGGGTACTCGGTATTACCTGCCTATTCCTCTTCTGATCATCACCAGCTACCTGCCTCCTACAAATTAGGTGTGATTACCTCCCTGTAGCTCCTATCTACCACCTCTTCATTCTCCCAAAGGAGTAAAGATCCTCCAGTTATCTAATACAGTCTGTGAAGATCTGCACCAAAACACACTTCTCGCAGATGTAGCAATTAGGGACATTCTCCCAGATTGCCCACATCTTGTATGACAATTAAACCACTCACCAGAGATCCATTCTCACTGCTCTAATAAAGAAAGAAAATCTACAGAAATCTCGACCTAACCTCTGCCCCTCCTCAATGAAACCTCCTGATCAAAACTTCAGCTCCCCACTCTAATGCTGACCACTCTCACAGTGGCCATTCTGCCTAAATCTAACTTCTTTTTAATGGCCTTTGCCGAATGCCTAATAACCCAAATGATCTCAAGCTCCTCAAAAAGTCCCAACAAGCCCCGCTTGCTTTTTAAACCTGGTACTTATTCTCAACAAATAACTCAGGTTTACCTGAATTAGAGGATATTAGCTACAAGGAGAGTTTCGACAAGATAGATGTTTATAAAATTATGAGCAGCATAGGTAGAATAAACGTACAGAAACTTTCTCTCAAGATAGAAATGTTGAGTACAAGAAGACATAGCTTTAAGGTGAGAGGGGCAAAGTCTAGAGGAGATATAGAACAAGTTTCTTCCACTGATAACAGTAGGTTCCTGGAACGTGCTGCCAGGGTTCTATTGGAAGCAGATAGGATAGTGGTGTTTAAGAGGCTGTTAGATAGGTATACGAATATGCAGTGAATGAAGGGATATGGATCATATACAAGGTGAAGGGATACATTTAATTTGGCATTATGGTGGGCACAGACAGCATGAGTTGAGTGGCCTGCTTCTGTCCTGTACTGTTCTGTGTTCACTGCCAAATCCTGATTGACAGCTGAAGAGCTGCTGAAACATTTTCAGGCTTGTAGCCAACAAGCTTAATGACTGCCACAAGTGTCATTCAAACTTTGCACTTTGCAGTGCATAACCTGAATCTAGACAGATAGTAACTTGTATTTTGATGGCACCTTTCATGGTTTAAGACCTCCCAAAACACTTCACAGCCAGAAAAGGGCCTTCTGGTATGTACTGACTGTTGTAATGCAGGAAACTATGCAAGCCAATTCATGCACAGCAAGCTCTCATAACTAGCAATGTGATAACATTGCCAGTTATGGGAGCCTGATGGGTAATTCACTGTTAAGTATTTCTGCTTTTACTGCTCCTATCCACGCTGTTATTTCTTCCATTTCAAGTAAACCCCTGAGTTCCCTACATTCCACCAACTCTGGTCTCTTGATCAATCCTGAATTTCTTTGCTCCACCAGTAGCATTGAGCCTTTGGCAGCTTGGATCCCAAAACGTTGCAATTTCCTTACAAATTTCTCTTTCCACCCCTACTCTCTCCCTTCCTTTCAGACACACCCTAAAACCCTCCTTTGCTGATCAAGCCTATGGCCACATGCCCCATAATCTCCTTAGATAGATCATTGTAAGTTGTACTTTAATACCATTCCTTTGAAGTACCTTGGAAACACTTAGGTAATTTAAGAGTGATATTAAACTATAAACTCAGGTGCAGGAGTGGAACCTGGTGTGGCCTTAGGCTGCTGCAGCCCAACCACTCCAAGGTTCAACATTTGTGTTCAGGGATGCTCTTCTGTTACAATTGTAAAGAGTGTCAGTGAGACCACTCCTTCAGTGTGGTGCAAATATTGGAAGCCTTATTAAAGAATGAGCGTGCCACAATTGGAAGCAGTCCAGGATAGATTCACTAGGCCTACTCCTGGATGAAATCGTAGTTCAATTGTCAACGGCTAAGTAAAAGTTAGATCTCTATTGTATGGAATTTAGAAGAAAGCAAGATTATCTTATTGAATATATAAGGTTATAAGGGAACATGAGAGGGTAGTTGTTGAGATCTTTTGACTAACAGGAATCATAGTGTTATAGAGTCATACAATATGGGAACAGCCCCTTTGGTCAAATTGATTCATGCCGGCCAAGATCCTCATCTAAGCTCTCCTCATTTGTCCATTTGAGGAGTTTCATTTTATTATAAGGTTTATCAGCATTAGTGAGTCTCTAATGACGGGACATTGTTACAAGATAAGGGGGAAGTCATTTAACACTTTCTTTATGAAGAAGGTAGGATTTTCTCCTCTCGCAGGTTATAGAGGCTAGATCACAGTTCAAAGTAAATTTATTATCAAAGTACATATATGTCACCATATACAGCCCTGAAATTCATTTTCCTGTGGACATAAAAAGTTTATCTGTAGAGTACTAACCATGAGAGAATCAATTAAAGACAATAAACTGTACAAATACAAATAGAAAGAAATGATAATGAATAATTATGCAATAAATATCGAGAACATGAGATCAAAAGTCCTTGAAAGTAAGTCCATTGGTTGTGGGAACACTTCAATGATGGGGCAAGTGAAGTTATCTCCTTTGGTTCAAGAGCCTGATGGCTGAGAGGTAGTAACTGTTCCTGAACCTGATGGTGTGAGATCTGGGGCTTCTATACCTTCTTCCTGATGGCAGCTGTGAAAAGAGAACATATCCTGCGTGGTAAGGGTCATTGATGATGGATGTTGCTTTCCTCCAGCAGTATTTCATGTAGATGTGTTCAGTGATGGGGAGGGCTTTACCTGTAATGGACTGAGCCATGTCCATTACATTTTGTAGGATTTTCTGTTCAAGGCCATTGGTGTTTCCGTACCAGGCTGTGATGCAACCAGTCAATATGCTCTCCACCACACACCTCTAGACGTTTGTCAAAGTTATAGATGTCACGCCAAATCTTTGCAAACCCCTAAGGAAGTAGAGGCACTGCTGTGCTTTCTCTGTAACTGCACTTATGTGCTGGGCACAGGACAGGTCTTCTGAAATAATAACACTGAGGAATTTAAAGTTTCCACCTTTGATCCTAGGATGAGGTCTGGTTCATGGACCTCTGGTTTCCTTCTCCTGAAGTCAATAATCAGCTCCTTGGTCTTGCTGAAATTGAGTAAGAGGTTGTTGTTATGACACCCCACTAAGTCAGATCTTCAATCTCCTTCCTATATGCTGATTCCTCACCACATTTGGTTTGGCCTACGACTGAGGTGTCATCAGCAAACTTGGGAGTGGCATTGGAGCTGTGCTTAGCCACAGAGTCATAAGTGCAACACAAGGTAGGTGTAAAGCATTGTAGGTATTTAAAGAGGAGGGAGATACATTTTTGAAAGATGTGGGAACTGAGGGATGTGGAGACTGGCAGAGGAGCTGAGATATGGGAGAGGGTCAGCCATGATCACATTAAATGGCAGTTTGAAGGGGCCAAGTGTGATACTCCTGCTCTTGCTTTATTGTGTTTTTGAGTGTGAGAGCACTGTTGTGTGAGAAGGGAGTTGAGCAGAGTGGCTTGTGTATTCTCTGCAGCTTAGAAGAATGAGAGCTGATTTTATTAAACATTACAAAATTCTGAAGTAAATGATAGATGAGATACTGACAGTCCAATTTCTCAGCTGAATGAGAAACCAGAATCTCAGGATAGGTGGGGTTGGAGATTTAGGATGGAGATTTAGGATGGATTTGAGGGAAAAGTCTGTTAGTTAGGGGGTCGTGAACCTTTGGAATGCATGTCAGCAGAAGCCTGCGAGGGTTCAGCCACTGAGGATGTGAAACACTTGAGTTTTGGGGAATGCACTGCAACAAGGCATCTTAGCCAAGATCTTTCAACCCCAATATATGCGAGAAGGACAAAGGAAACAAAAGCGTGGGAACATCATTACTTGGAAGTTGCCATCAAAGCCTCTTCCCGTCCTGACATGGAAATACATCACTTGGGACACCACCTTTGGGTCAAAATCCTGCAGCTTCTTCCTCATTTACACAGGGGGTATACCCACGCCTTATGATTGATGTTTTGTGCCTTCAGAGATGCTCTCCTGCTCATCACCATTGTAACGTGTAGCTATTTGAGTGGCTTTCATCTTGCTGTCATTCTCCTCTGACCTCTTATTAACAAGCTGTTTTCTGCCCACAGAACTGTTGCTTATTGAATGTTCCTTGCTTTTCACACCATTCTCTATAAACTCTGTTTATAAAGCCTTTTGTGTGTGAAAATCCCAGGAGATCAGCAGTTGCTGAGGCATTCAAATCACCCCATCTGGCACCAGCAATCATACCACAGTCAAAGTCACATTCTGATGTTTGGTCTGAATCACAACTGAACCTCTTGACCATGCCTGCATGCTTTTGTGCATTGAGGTGCTGCCACATGATTGGCTGACTAGATATTTACAGGTGTATCTAATAAGGTGGCCACAGTGTACATCATTGTTGTAATGTTTTTGTTTTTTTTAATGATAACTATCAGCTTGGAAGAAAACTGCCAGTATTTGCAAAAGGATATCTGCCAGAAAACACAATAACTCCATACTCTTTTTGCCAGTGTGAACTGCAGGCAGCTTTGATCTCCCTCTCCTACCTATGGAGAGCGAATCACCCCATTTTTTTTTAGGCACCAGGACATACCATCTTTAATACCCACAAAGCGAACTTAAGACCACACATAAATCAGAATATGATGCACCCCACAATGTAGTTACAATCGTTTTACAAAATAAACAGAAGTATCAACCTTAAGTGCAATACATACACATTTATACATCCCCGTTACTAAAGAAACGGAATATTCCACCATGTATGGCAGGAAAGATTCGTAAAATGAACCTATTATAAGAATATACTGGGGGAAGACTTTGAAGTGCGCATACTCAGCGCAATGACAGCAGAATGACAAGGCAGTGTTTGTGTGTGTGTGTAAATGTGCATGTGTGAGGAGTGTGTTTGCCGAGCGCTCTGTGACACAGGAACGCACAATTGCTACCCAAACCAACCTCTGTGAACAAATCAAGGCAGGAAGAATCAGACTCAGAATAAAATTTATTAACACTGACTTAAATGTTATGAGATGTGTTTATTTGCAGCAGCAGTACAGTGCAAAGAGATAAAATTGCTATAAATTACAAAAATAAATAAATTGTGCAAAAAAAAATGAAATAATGAGGTAGTGTTAATGGGTTCATGACCATTCAGAAATCTGATGGCAGAAGAGAAGAAGCTGTTACTGAATCACTGAGTGTGGGTCTTCAGGCTCCTGTGCCTGTTCCCCGATGGTAGTAACATAAAGAGGGTATATTCCAGATGATGAGGGTCTTTAGAGATGTGGAATCACATTGAGTCAGTGCCTTTTGAAGATGCCTGCAACAGTGGGAAACTTTGCTAGCTAAATCTATAACCATCTGTAACCCCTTGCAATCCTATGCATTAAAGCCTCCATGCCGATTACAATGTTCTCCACTATATATCTACAGGAATTTGCAAGAGCCTTTGGTGACATGACAAATGTCTTCACTTTCCTATTGAAGTAGAGCTGCTGGCGTGCCTTCTTCATGATTGCTTCAATGTGTTGGGCCCTGAGACATTGATGCCCAGGACCTTCAAGATGTTCACCTCTTAGGAGCTACAAGATGTTAGAGAGGAGAAAAATAGATGGAAAATTCTGCTTGATAAATGGATTTTGTTCTAGGCGTTTGTGATAATCAAAGAGAAAATGGAAACCTTCTTGCATTCCGTGAGGCCAACCGTAACGCTGGCTTGTTGGTTTTCTTCTTTGACATAGTAAGTCCAATGAAGATTTCTGTGCTTTAATGGCAGTAGAGAAGGGAAGTCCAAGCAATGACACAAGAGTGTGGATTATTGTGATGTGGTTCAATGTATGACTTCTAAGCTCATTTACATTCCAGTCATTGCTTGAAGGCTGTCATTCAATAATGAAAGGATTCATTTAGACCATTAATATCACCAAAACTCATCTTGTGAGAGGGGGTCTTTTGCCATACTTATGAAGAAAGCAGTATGCTTGTAACTCATTGACAAGCTTATTTCCTCCCAACTTTATGAAACAGCAATACATACTTCTTAAAATTGCACCTGAGGGATGACGTTATAATTAACAAATCCTGTGATGTTTGCTTACATATACTTCACAGCTGTGAAACATATTAATGTAGTTCAAATAATTAAAATAAGAATCTACTGCAGTGTGTGAATGTGCATGTAAAACATTTTTAATTAGATATACTTTTACTGGAAATTATTCCTCCTTATGGAAACACAATTGGACAAAAGACACTCAGACCTTCAAGCCCAATAGCTTAAACCTGGATCTTAACTGCATCTTCCCTCCATAATCCTAACATCATTCCCTAACAGGATCTTCACTCCATAATCCTAACATCATTCCCTAACAGGAACCTGCCAACTTTACTTCCAGGATTTCCATCTGACCCTCAGAGTGGACCATTGTTTTAATCAAGATTTCAAAGTCAAAGTCAAAGTTGAGTTTATCCCAAATGCACAAGCATGTGTAAGCATAAGTACAATAAAAAAACTTACTTACAGCAGCATCACATGCATCTGGTATCAGCCCTGCCCAAAAGCGAGGGCTTTTGACAACACCCAAAGTAAGAAACCTGGCTCCGCATTTAAGTCTCTCTCCTTCTTTCAGGATGGTGTTACTGAAGGGAATAGTTTCCAGCTGTCTGCCTATCAGGTGGGATATGATTACATTACTGTTCTAATATCTGGATTGATACGTATCAAGGTCTGTAATAGTGATGATAAAGCCCATGTTGTCCTGTAGGGAGGGGAGTCTGCCATAGTTACCTGGTCTGGTCTATAGGTGACTCCACAGCCACCAGTGTGATCGACTCTCAGCAACCCTCAGAAATGCTCACAAATCAGGAGATACCAACTGGAATGGATAATCAATGATGGCTTGAATGATGACATTCACAATTCTTAAACAAATAATGAAGAAAAGCATCCTTTAATTGGAAATGAACAGCTTACAATTGTATATACCTGAGGGAGAACAATCCTGGTCTATATAATCCTTACTATTTATTGTATCACTTTAACCATTTATCGTGTCCTTCTTATGTTTCTTCCTCCCAAAGTCAATATTCCTCTCCTGAGCAACGCACAAAATGCTGGAGGAACTCAGTAGGCCACACAGCGTCCATGGAAGAGAGTAAACATTGAATGTTTCAGGCTGACACCCAGTCCTAATGAAGGGTCTCAGCCTGAAACGTCAACTGTTTAGTCTTTGCCATAGATGCTGCCTGGCCTGCTGAGTTCTTCCAGCATTTTGCTTGTGTTACTTTGATTTCCAATATCTGCAGATTTTCTCTTGTTCATGACTTGACTCCTGTCCTCAGTTGTAACCAGAACAGGAGATATCACTGTAACAGTAATCTAATTAGCATGCTATGATCATAACATTATCGGCATCAATCTGTATTTCCATTGTCCACAAGATAATGATAACACCCCCATGGGCTCATTGGATTAGTTTTCTAACAACCAACTCAATTTTAGTGAGTTCCATTCTTGGACTCCTGACATCTCCCTTCTATGTGGACATGGATATTGGGAATGATCTGGACAAAGGTAGCAATTGCAAAAAATTCCTCACTTCTAGCTTTCTCAAAGGAAGCTAGTGGTGGGCAATTTAAATGCTGGCTCAGTCTGCAAAGCCCACATTTCTTGAATGAAGTGCAGCTAGCAGCAATATCAGTTTTCTTGCACAAGTGAAATCTTCTGCAGAAACATCTGGAAGTTTCTAATGGTGATGCAATCTGCCTCACCACAGCCTTTTCCTGCATAACCAAGCTGAAATCAACTGAACTCCTAGCTATCCAAAGTTCTTATGAACAGCTACATTCCAAATTAATTATTTTACAGAGCCTTCATGGAACTAAATGTGTTCTTTTTATTGGGAGGGTCAATGATCCAAAGAACTAAATCTTTGCAGTTTCTCTAAATAAATATATCAAAACATAAGGATTTTCAGTAAAGTTTTCTTTTGATATTTCAAGTTTTACTTTAGTCATTAACATCCCAAGTTTATTTAGAATTATAAAATATTAAACTAGTTAATTAAAAATGGTTCCTAGTTTGGAGTCTGAGAACACTCCTTAACGATGACACTTTGATGATATCACCGTTGTTGGGTGCCAGAGATCCTGCTGAGCAGGAAGACAGTGGGGGGTAAGGAATTGAAGTTCTCACTCCAGCGATGGATGGATGTTTGGAGGGTTTTTTTTGTCAACGCCGTGGGAAAGCCTGTCAGTTTAATTTCAACTACAAATTTTGGGCATGTAGTTTGCTGCCGTGCAAGATTAGGTGCACTGTGTGAAAGAACTAGAATCTAAGTGGCTTCATGGATCTTTTATTGATGACTAAAAGCAACTCCCATGACACCACTGCCAACATGCTCAACTTCCCTGGGTAATGGGAATTCCAGAGATACATCCATTGGTTTATAACCAATACATGGGAAGCAAACCAGCTGTCTTCAGAATCAGAATCCAGTTTATTATCACTGACTTCCGAACGTGAAAAGGCCTGAACAGATTGGATATGGCAATGTTATTTCCCATAGTAGGGGATTCTAGGACAAGAGGGCACGACTTCAGGATTGAAGGACGTCCATTTAGAACTGAGATGCGGAGAAATTACTTTAGTCAGAGGGTGGTAAATCTGTGGAATTTGTTGCCACGAGCGGCTGTGGAGGCAAGTCATTGGGTGTATTTAAGGCAGAGATAGATAGGTTCTTGACTGGCCAGGGCATCAAAGGGTGAAGGCAGGGGAGTGGGGATGACTGGTGTAATTGGGTCAGCCCATGATTGGGTGGCAGAGCAGACTCGATGGGCCGAATGGCCTCATTCTGCTCCTATGTCCTATGGCCTTATGGTCTTATATGTCATGAAATTTGTTGCTTTGTGGCAGCAGTGCGTGTAAAGATGTAAAAATTACTATAAATTACAATTTAAATAAACAGTGCAGTAAAAGGAATAAACAGATAATGTTGCAAACAAGAGAAAATCTGCAGATGCTGGAAATCCAAGCAACACACACAAAATGCAGGAGGAACTAAACAGGTCAGGCAGCATCTATGAAAAAGAGTACAGTCGACGTTTCAGGACTGGAGAAAAAAAAGATGAGGAATAGATTTAAAAGATGGGGTCAGAGAGAGAGAAACAAAAGGTGATAGGTGAAACCAGGTGGGGGAGGGATGAAGTAAAGAGCTGGGAAGTTGATTAGTGAAAGAGATACAGGGCTGGAGTCCGATAGAAGAGAAAAGAAAAGGGGGAGGAGCACCAGAGGGAGGCAATGGGCAGGCACGGAGATAAGGTGAGAGAGGGAAAGGGGATTTGGGAATGGTGAAGGAGAAGAGGGGGCCATTACCAGAAATTCGAGAAATTGATGTTCGTACCATCAGGTTGGAGGCTACCCAGATGAAATATAAGGTGTGGCCTCATCGCAACAGGTAATGTTCCTGGGTTCATGGGCAGAAAAGATATAACTATTCCAAAATCACTGAGCATGGGTCTCCCTGTTTCCTCTTTCTTCCTTGATGACCCTCTGTGGCAAAGCTTTCAGTTATAGACCATAAGAGATAAGAGCATAACAGGCTATTCAGCCCATCTAGTCTGCTCTGCCATGCAATCCCACTCTTCTGTGTTCTCCCTGTACCCCTTAACCCCCTTAGCAATCAATCTCTGTCTTAAATGCACCTAATGACATGGTCTCCACAGCCCTCCATGGCAATACATTCCACAGATCCACCACTCTCCGGCTAAAGAAATGCCTGCTCAGCTCAGTTCTAAAGGAAAATCCCTTTATTCTAAGCAATCAAATCCTATGCTGTCCTTCTAACGGAAATATCCTTTCCATGTCTATTCTGTCTAGGCCTGCCTTAATATTATCTTACATGACACCTGAGTTCGTATGTGTTTGATTATCACCATCATGAAACAGCTTGGGGTGGCTTATGGCTTTAAAGATGCTGTTTCTTTGCAAGTGGCTGTTGTTATTACTCTACCTTTCTAGCAATTTATACAAGAATGGGATTAAAATGAAAATAGCCATTGTTCTTACTGAATTGCTGTTTGATTTCATCATCCATGCTACATGACATAATGTCATGTAACCATGATACAATAGACTGGAAGCTCATCCTTTAACCTCAGAGAGAGATAAGAGGAATTTTTAGTAATTAATCGCCCTTTCACACTTTTTTTTTCCAGAAGAATCTCATAGACCTTTTAAATTATTCTCAGTTTAAAATGTGAAAGAAATCAGTATGTGTATCAAGAGAGATGTATTTAAGATTGCTTGGGAAGTTAAAACATATATGCTAGATATAGAATTTCCTAGTAATTAACTGCATGAAATTTCTCAAGAAACTTGCAGTAATCATTAATCCTTTTGTGGGAGTGTTATTGCTCTCTAAAGGCATTGTGCATAATGGTAATAATGTCCACATTGACAGCTGCTGCCAGTACCTTCTCCTCCTCCCCATCACAATGCAGAACAGCCTACATAAGATTTAAGAAAGATGTATTACAATATACTAAGATCTAGCTTCGAGATGGAATCTGAGCCCTGGGGCGAGGGTGATGGTTAGAATCTGCTCTGGTTTTATTCTTGGCAACAGGCAAGCCCTTTGATTCAAGAGCTGTGTTGTGGTTGTTCCAATAGGAAGCCTCTCAATCTCCCAAAGAGCCAGCTGTTCAATTTTGTCCAGGGTGTGTGTATAAAACAGCTAAGCACGTCAAAAAGAATTTAGATGGTAGAAGGGGCTTCGTGTCTAGAAGTAGCATGCAAACAATTTTGGCTTCTTGCATCTCTTGGATTATAATTAACCTTGTGATAATCAAGCTGCTGAGGAGAGAAAATTCACATCACTGCCTTTCCTGAGGGGAGGAGGGTGGATTTTTTTACCTTGCCTCTCTAACTTTTCACACTGATGTGGGCCTCACGACACCCAAGACCCAGGTTTAATCCTAACGTCAGGTGTTGTCTGTTCTCCCTGTGACTGTGTGTGTTTCCTCCGGCTCCCCCTGTTTCCTCCCACATCCCAAAGCTGTGCTGGTCAGTAGGTTAATTGGCCCTTGTATATTGCTCCAGATATGTAAGGGAGCAGTAGCATCGAGAGAGGAGATCGAGCAGGCTCGTCAGTCCATAGAGTGCATACCCTGTGAATATTGCAGATCTTTGTCTAGCTCTCTGCTGGATGTCAAGGATGTGGCTGCACGGGAGAGAGTGCAGAGGAGACTCACCAGGCGATTGCCTGGATTTGGGAGACTTTAATTAAGGGGAGATAAGCTGGGTTTGTTCTCCCTGGAATAAAGGTATCTGATAGAGGTATGTCAAATTAGTAAGAGACATAAATATTGTAGATGGTCAGAATCTTTTTCCCATCACGTAAGAAACAAGAAGGCGAAGGTTTTAGGTGAGAAGAAGACATTTTAAAGGGGAGAAGAGGGGAAGTTTATTAGACAGAGAGTGATGGTTTTCTAGAACACTGGCCAGAGGAAATGGTGGAATCAGATATAATCGCCATGTCTAAGAGACATTTAAATAGAGTAGACGTAGAAGGGTATGGTTAATGCAGGCAAATGGCATCAGTGTAGATGGGGGGGCATGGGGGCATGGGCTGAGGGGCCTGTTTTTTTGCTGAACAACTCTATGAGTTCAACTTCTTTCCACATTGTCTCCCAGGGCGGTGCATTTCAGATTCTTACTACTTGCTGCATAAAATAGGTCACTCCTCATGACACCTGCCTGTTACCTGATTCTACATCCTCTTGTCCCTCACTTTTCCCCCACTGCAAGCAGTATCAGTCTAATCAATTTGTCTGCGTGGAGCTTTATGAGTTCAAATATCAATACCAAATCCCTTCACGAGCTCCTTTGCTTCCAAAAGAACAAACCCCTGCTTCACCAGAGTATCCGCATCACTGAAGCTCTGAAATTTAATTCCAGTAAGTCTAGTAACCATTCTAGTAAATCACTTCTGCGTCCTCTTTAAAGCCATTACATCCTTTATAATGTGTGGTGTACAGAACTGTGCACAGTATTTGTAGCCAAAGTAGAGTTTTATAAAGTTTATAACAGAACAGTACTGCATGTGAACAGACCCTTCAATCCACTATTTCTCTGTCAAACTTGATACCAAGTTAAAGCTAAATCCCTTCTGCCTGCATGTGAGCCATATCCCCTTATTTCCTGTATATTTATGTGCCTATCTAACAGGCTCTACTTTATCTGATTCCACCATTACCCCTGGCAGCCTATTCCAGACACCTATCACTGTCTGGGGAAAACAACTTGCCCCGCAAATGTCCTTGAAACGATTCCCGTCTCAGCTTAAATGCCTGTCCTCAGGTTCTTCAGAATTCTACACTGGGAAAAATATCCTGACTGGCTACCCTATCCATGCCGCTTGTAACTTAATAAACTTCTGTTAGGTCACTCATCAAACTCTTACTCTCCAGAGAAAATAACCCAGGATTGTCCATAGTGCCTTGAAAAAGTATTCAGCCCCCAACCCTTTGTTCACACAAGTGAGTATTACAACCAGGGATTTTGATCAATTTAACTGAGATTTTTTTATTTGTGAATCACATGCTCCTTTTTTCACAATAGAGCTCAAAAACAGGAAAAATTGTAAAGTATAAAAAACTAAAAATTCAAAAACTGAAATGTCAGCAGTGGAAAAGTATTCATCTCCCTTTGCTCAGTACTTAGTTGAATCACCTCCCACAGCTATTACAGCCGATAGTCTTTCTGAATAAGAGTCTACTAGCTTTGCTCTACATGATGGAGCAAGATTCGCCCATTCCCCCTTGCAAAATTGCTCAAGCTGTGCCAAGATGGAGAGTAATCTTGAGCTCTTGCCAGAGGTGTTTGATTGGGTTAAAGTCAGGACTCTGATTGAGCCGCTCAAGGACATCAATTTTCTTCACGTGAAGCCACTTCATGGTTGCTCTGGCAGTGTGCTTTGGATTGTTGTCCTGCAGAAAGTTGAACATTCTCCCCAGTTTAAGCTTTCTGGCAGAGGCTAGCAGGTTTTTATCCAGGATCTCTCTGTATTTAGTAGCTTTTCTCTTCACATCAATCCTGACCAGATTTCCAGTCCCTGCTGCTAAAGAGTATCCCCATAGCATGATACTATCTCCACCATACTATACAGTGGGGATGGTGTTACCTGGCTGATGAGCAGTATTAGATTTATGCCCCGCATACTGCTTAGTATCGAAATCAGGAAGTTCCACTGTAGTTTCATCCAACCTCAAGACTTCCTTCCATATCTTTACATTATTCTCTAAGTGACGCTTTGTAAAGCCTTTAGTCGAGGATGTGCTATTTTTTAGTGGTACGGATGGTGTAAACCTAATCTCTTTTGAAGAGCTTTTACAGGGGTGTAGCTAGATATATTAGATATTAAGGGAGTCGAGGGATTTGGGATTAGTGCAAGAAAGGTGCCCTGAGGTCATATGGCAGGACGGGCATAAGAGGTTGAAAAGCTTTCTCCTACTTCTATTTCTCATGTTCCTGTGTTCCCAGTGTTGCATTCCACTTCAAATGATCATTTCTCAGCTATTGGCACCATTCCCAACATCCACTCATCTATCGGCCTATCACCATCCCCCAAGTTCAAATTTCAAAGCAAATTTATTATCAAGGTACATTTATATCTCCGTATACAGCCCTGAAATTCATCTTCTCGTGGACATTCATAGTAGGTGAAAAAGAAACAACAAAAATAGCAAAATAATAATAATAAATAAATAAGCAATAAATATCAAGAACTTGAGTTGAAGAGTCCTTGAAAGTGAGTCCATAGGTTGTGGGAACATTTCAGTGTTGGGGTGAGTGAAGCTGGGTGAAATTATCCCCTCTGCTTCAAGAGCCTGATGGTTGAGGGGTAACAACTGTTCCTGAACCTAGTGGTGTGGGCTCTGAGGCTCTTGTACCTCCTTCCTGATGGCAACGATGAGGAGAAAGCATGGCCTTGATGGTAGGGGTCTCTTGACGATGGATGCTGCTTTCTTGCGACAGTGCTCCATGTAGATGTGCTCAGTGGTGGGGAGGTCTTTACCTGGGACAGACTGGGCCGTATCCTCTACTTTTTGAAGGCTTTTTGGTTCAAGTGCATTGGTGTTTCCATACCAGACTGTGATGCAACCAGTCAATACACCCTCCCCTGAACATCTATAAAGTTTGTCAAAGTTTTAGATGACATGCGGAATCTTCGGAAACTTCTAAGAAAGTAGAGACAGTGCTGTGCTTTCTTTGTAATGGCACTTACGTGCTGGACCCAGGACAGATCCTCTGAAAGGATAACATCAAGAAATTTGAAGTTGCTGACCATCTCCACCTCTGATCACCTGACGTGGACTGGCTCATGGACCTCCAATTTCCTCTTCCTGAAGTTAATAATCAGCTCCTTGGTCTTGCTGACATTGAGTAAGAGGTTGTTGTTGTGGCACCACTCAGCCAGATTTTCAGTCTCCCTCCTTCCTATATCTTTGATTCAGCCAATGACAATGGTGTCATCGGCAAACTTAAATATGGCACTGGAGCTGTGCTTGGCCTCGCGGTCGTAAGTGTAAAACAAGTAGAGCAGGAGCTAATAACACAGACTTGTGGTGCACCTTTGCTGATAAAGATTGTAAAGGAAATGTCGTTGACAATCTGTACTGACTTGAGTCTGCAAGTGAGGGAATTGAGGATCGGGTTGTACAAGCAGGTAGTGAGACCTAGGTCTTGATGCTTATTGATTAGGTTTGAAGGGATGATGACATTGAATGCTGAACTTTAGTCAATGAAGAGCATCCTGATGTATGCATCTTCACTGTCCAAATGTTCCGCAGTTGAGTGCAGAGCCAATGAAATGCTGTCGACCTGCTGTAACGATAGGCAAACTCTTCAGGCAGGAGTTGGTATGCTTCATCACCAACCCTTAAAGCACTTCATCACAGTGGATGAAAATGCTACTGGATGATAGTCATTGAGGCAAGTTACCACATTCTTCTTAGGCACTGGTATAGTTGAAGCCTGCTTGAAGCATGTGGGTACCTCAGTCCGCCAAAGCGAAAGGTTAAAGGTATCAGTGAACACTCCAGTCAGTTGATTAGCACAGGTCTCCAGCATTCATCCAGGTGCCCCATCTGGGCCGGATGCTTTCCATGGGTTCACCTTCCTGAAGGATGCTCTCACATCGGCCGCAGAGAGTGAAATCACAGGGTTATTGGGGGCTGTGGGCGATCGTGACAATCCCTCCATGTTTTGACATTCAAAGCGTGTATAAAAGGCATTTAGCTCACCTGGGAGCAAAACCTTCTGTCACCTCTGTCGCTTGGCTTCACTTTGTAGGCGGTGACAGCTGTCGAGCATCCTTCAGTGATTCAAGTTTGGACTGGAATTGCCACTCCGCTTTCCAGAGGTCGTACTTAGACCACTCACCTGGATCCACCTATCATTTGCCAATTTTTGCCCCACTCTTTTCATTCATCTTTTTAAGCCATCTCCCTCCTATCTTTCAGTCAGGAAGAAAGGTCTCAACCCAGACTGTCGATTGTCTATTTCCCTGCACAAGAGCTGCCTGACTTACTGAGTTCCTCCAGCTTTTTGTGTGTTAGTTCCAGAATCCAGCACTTGCTATCTTGTGTCTCCCACTGCTCTACACTCTACACTCAAGCCCACTTTTGAAATTCAAAACAGCCACAATTTTCTAGGTGTTTCTTGAATTTCTCCCTATTGAGCCTAACAAAACCCTTCAGAAATTAAAAAGTTTTCTTTAAATCTCCTAACAATGGCCCCAGTTTCTTTAGTCTGCCCATGGAACTGAAGTCTCTCAGTGCCTCCTTTGCATTTTCTCCAGCACATAGAAATAAGAAGTGATGGGCAGCCTGTAATGTAGCATTCCCTCTCTCTGCTCTTCACTCTGCTTACATTTTATTTTCCAGTCGTTTCTTGAATTTCCTTTTCTATCAGACCATTTCCACGCAAAGGTTTATGTAGGACAGTGCTGCAAAGTGACAGGCAGTGATATCACAATTACTTAAACATCACAAGGCCAGAGTCATCCGTCCACCTACTTACAGTCTGCTGTTTCATTCAGTGAGACCATGGCTGGTTCTGTGCCTGAAGTTTGCTGTCCCAACTAGTTCCCATGTAATTCATTCAAGCAATGTGTGGGATTGTTAGGCTGAGCCCATCCCTACTTGCCCTTGAGAACAGGTGCTGACTGCTATTTTCTTGAACCACTGTTGAGGGTATACCCACTGTGCCGGTGGAGAAGGCAATGCATTATTTTCAAAGATTCAAAGTACATTTACTATCAAAGAATATATGCAGTATACAACACTGATACTTGTCTTCCCATAGACAGCCACAAAACAAAGAAAACCATGGAACCTGTTGAAAGAAAAACATCAAACCCCCGATGCACAAAAAAACAACAAATTGCACAAACAGCAAAATATGAGTGAAAAACACAGAATGTAAAACATAAAACCCCAAACTCATTGAAACAGTCTAGGAATGTTCAGTTTAGTTCAGTTCAATTTAGCGCTGTGTTGTTTGTTGACTTCAGGCCACAGAGACAGACAAAATTGCACAAAATAGCAATAAAAAAAGGAGTAACCAGAAACCAGAAACACATCATAACATGAGCTACAGAGACCAATCCACAAAACAGTGTTGATTAAACCTTGCCCAAGAACCAAGACTCCAGCACCATCCTCCAGCAGCATCGATTGAGAGTAAGAGGGAGTCCAGTTTCACGCAGGCACCTTCCTCCAGGAGCAACAAGTGAGCGGGAGAGGGAGACTAGTCAAACACAAGCAGATGGCGCTGAACACCTGCTCGCCTTCCGCTTCATCCTCATTGATTTCAATCTTCCTCGACGCTTTAGTCGGTGAGATTGGTGAGAAATGGAGCCAATTGTGGTCTCCGGGCCGCCCATGTCACTCAAAACCTCACGAACTTCCTTGGAGACAGCAAAGCGCCAGATCAGTGCAGGAACAATGGTGTATTCCAAAGTCAGGATGACAAGTGGCTTGCAGGGTAATTTCCAAACAGTATTGTTCCCTTGTCTTTGTCCTTCTCACTCATAGTGGGTTTGAAAGGTCCCACCTAAGGAATCTTGTTGCAGTCCATTCCCCATTGTTGGTAGAATACAACCATTGTTGGTTAGGATCTCAGGTGGTGACGAGAGAGCATACAGGAGTGAGGTATGCCAACTAGTGGAGTGGTGCTACAGCAACAACCTGGCACTCAACATCAGTAAGACAAAAGAGCTGATTGTGGACTTCAGGAAGGGTAAGACGAAGGAACACATACCAATCCTCATAGGGGGATCAGAAGTGGAGAGAGTGAGCAGCTTCAAGTTCCTGGGTGTCAAGATCTCTGAGGATCTAAACTGGTCTCAACATATTGATGTAATTATAAAGAAGGCAAGACAGCAGCTATACTTTGTTAGGAGTTTGAAGAGATTTGGCATGTTAACAAATACACTCAAAAACTTCTATAGTTGTACTGTGGAGAGCATTCTGACAGCGTTCTGAGCACTGTCTGGTATGGAGGGGCTACTGCACAGGACCGAAGGAAGCTTCAGGTGGTTGCAAATCTAGTCAGCTGCATCTTGGGTACAAGCCTACAAAGTACCCAGGACATCTTTAGGGAGCGGTGTCTCAAAAAGGCAGCGTCCATCACTAAGGACCTCCAGCACCCGGGGCGTGCCCTTTTCTCACTGTTACCATCAGGTAGGAGGTACAGAAGCACACACTCAGCGATTCAGGAACAGCTTCTTCCCTCTGCCATCCGATTCCTAAATGGACATTGACTCTTTGGACACTACCTTACTTTTTTTTAATATACGATATTTCTGTTTATGCACATTGTTTAAAAACGTATTCAATGTACGTAATTGATTTACTTGTTTATTTATTATTATTATAATGATTTTTCATTTTATTTATTTTTTTCTCTTTACTAGATTATGTATTGCATTGAACTACTGCTGCTAAGTTAACAAATTTCACGTCACATGCCGGTGATAATAAACCTGATTCTGATTCTCTTAAGTGTTTCACATGATCAATAGCTAAACCTTTACAGCCTTCTATCAAAGTGAATTTCAAATGTTCATGACCCTCTGACTGATGGACTTTTCCCTCAGATCCATCCTAAATCTCCAGTCCCTTATCCTGAGAATTTGCTCTCTCATTCAGCTGAGGAAATAGGCTGTCAGCATCTCATCTATCATTTACTAAGAATTTTGTAATGTTTAATACAATCAGCTCTCATTCTTCTCAGCTTCAGAGAATTTACAAGTCAATCTACTCAACTCCCTACTCACACAACAATCCTCTCACACACAAAAACACAACAAAATAGGACCAGGAGTAGGCTACCCGGCCCCCTCAGGCCTGCCCTGTCATTCAGTATGATCCTGGATGATCTGTACCCCCCCAGTTCTCAACTCCCCTGCCAGTCTCCATACCCCTCAATTCTTTCAAACATTTATCAATCTCCTCTTGAAAAACCTTCAGTGATATAGCCTCTATAACCCTCTGGAGCAGAAAATTCCAAAGAATCACTACCTTCTGCATAAAGAAAGTGTTAAATGTCCCATCATTAGAAACTCACTAATGCTGATAACCCTCATCATGAAATGGAGCTCTTCAGATGGACAAATGAGACTAGCTCACAGTACAGTGCAAAAGCCTTAGGCACATACATATAGCTAGGGTGCACAGTACTGTAGCTGGGGATTTTGGGGCATGATCCAGTTCGGCCAATGGGCCTGTTTCCATGTTGTATGACTCTATGACACTATAATTCTCTTTTTTTTTTGGCATGTGCGTCTGTGCGTGTGAGATGTTGGCAGGACGATGTCTCTTTCATGCCTTTACAAGGCGCGGAGCGCCACTCACACAGACATTTCGCAGTATTTTTCTGTTTTATTTTACGAGGTCGAGTTGCGATCTCGACACTCAACCCGGCACGGATGGAAAACGTACTCGGGAGCGGACCCGGCTGGGTTCGAACCCAGGAACCTCTGTTCCAGAGTCCGGCGCCAATGTCATTGTGCCACCAGCCAGCCCAACACCATAATTCTCAATACTCAAAACATCTCATCAACTATTCTCATGCTCCCTTACAACCATACATGCTCAATAAGATAATGTTGTATTCATCTATAAACTCCAGACAATACCGATCTAACTTTTTTTTTTTAGCTATTCACAATAGCAAAACACTTTCATCCCAGGAGCTGGCCACGTGAATGTATTCGGGACTGCCTCCACTGCTGCCATACTCACAACACGCTGGAGGAACTCAGCAGGTCGGGCAGCATCCGTGGAAACGATGAGTCGACGTTTCGGGCCGGAACCCTTCGTCAGGACTGTAGAGGGAAGGGACAGAGGCCCTATAAAGAAGGTGGGGGAGGGTGGGAAGGAGAAGGCTGGTAGGTTCCAGGTGAAAAACCAGTAAGGGAAAAGATAAAGGGGTGGGGGAGGGGAGGCAGAGAGGTGATAGGCAGGAAAGGTGAAGAAAGAATAGGGGAAAACACAATGGGTAGTAGAAGGAGGCGGAACCATGAGGGAGGTGATAGGCAGCTGGGGGAGGGGGAGAGTGACATAGGGATAGGGGAAGGGAGGGGGAGGGAATTACCGGAAGTTGGAGAATTCTGCGTTCATTCCAAGGAGCTGGAGACTACCTAGACCGTATAAGAGGTGTTGCTCCTCCAACCTGAGTTTAGCCTCATCATGGCAGTAGAGGAGGCCATGTATGGACATATCTGAATGGGAGTGGGAAGCAGAGTTGAAGTGGGTGGCTATTGGGAGATCCTGTCTGTTTTGACGGACGGAGCGGAGGTGCTCAACAAAGCGGTCCCCCAATCTGCATTGGATTTCACCGATGTAGAGGAGGCCGCACTGGGAGCACCGGATGCAATAGATGACCCCAACAGACTCACAGGTGAAGTGTTGCCTCACTTGGAAGGACTGTTTGGGGCCCTGAATGATGGCAAGAGAGCAGGTGTAGGTACAGATGTAGCACTTGCGCTTACAGGGATAAGTTCCGGGTGGGAGATCCGTGGGGAGGGACGTGTGGACCAGGGAGTCGCGGAGGTACTGATCCCTGCGGAAGGTGGAGAGGGGTGGATAGGGAAAGATGTGCTCAGTGGTAGGGTCCTGTTGAAGGTGGCGGAAGTTGCGGAGGATAATGTGTTGGATCCGGAGGCTAGTGGGGTGGTAGGTGAGGACAAGGGGAACTCTGTCCCTGTTGTGGTTGCGGGAGGATGGGGTGAGGGCCAAAGTGCGGGAAATGGAGGAGATCCGGGTGAGGGCATCATTGATGACAGCAGAAGGGAAACCACGATCCTTAAAGAAAGAGGACATTTGAGATGTTCTGGAACGGAAAACCTCATCCTCGGAGCAGATGCGGCGGAGACGGAGGAACTGGGAATAGGGAATGGCATTTTTGCATGTGGCGGGGTGGGAAGAGGTATAGTTGAGGTAGTTATGAGAGTCAGTGGGCTTGTAGAAGATGTCAGTGGATAGTCTTGTCTCCAGAGATGGAGACCGAGAGATCGAGAAGGGGGAGAGAAGTGTCCGAGATAGACCAAGTGAATTTGAGGGCTGGGTGGAAGTTAGAAGTAAAGTCGATGAAATTGACGAGCTCAGCATGGGTGCAGAAAGCAGCACCAATGTAGTCGTCAATGTACCGAAGGAAAAGTTGGGGAGCAGTACCAGAATAGGTTTGGAGCACAGACTGTTCGACATAACCAATGAAGAGGCAGGCATAGCTGGGGCCCATGCGAGTTCCCATAGCTACACCCTTGGTCTGAAGAAAGTGGGAAGAGCCAAAAGAGGAGTTATTGAGTGTGAGAACCAGGGATCCCTATACGCCTCAAAGCCCTCCGCTACTTTCTGGAACCTCTCTCACTGCTGCCATACCCATTCCTTAATAAGGGATTCAAATTTTGACATTGTGCTCCAGGAATGGTCTCACTGACACTCTTTACAATTGTAACAGTAGTTCTCTATTTTTAAAATCCATCCCCCTAGCTATAAAGGCAAATATGGCAATATACCATTCCTAGGAAAAAATCTAATGAGTATTTCTTGACAACCTCCATAGTGCAGTTATCAGACTCTTGAACCAACTCTCCCACACTGAAAGATCAACACTTAATCTCCCAGTTTACCTCATCATGGCCTTTCCACATCGTTTGTATATTTGCACTGTACTTTCTGTATGGCATAAACTGCCTGGATGGCATGGAACAGAAACTTCTCATTGTAATGTCTGATAATATCAACTGTGTACTTCTTTGGGTAATGAGAAAAAACCTAAAGAAGGATGCAAACAGCCCTTCAGGCTTGATTTAATCAAAGATCTGTCTAATGCAACAAGACTCTCACTCTATGCGTACAGTATATTCAACCACCTCTCGCAATAGAAATTACCGTAACATCTTCTTTCTTATTTACCTTTGGTAGTTACACGTTAGCTTTCCATGATTTCTGTTCAAGGATGCCAAAGGCATCCCAATAGTTATTACACTCTCCCATTCTTCCAACCAAGGAGTACACTTTCACATTTTCTGAACTCCATCTGCTACCGTTTTTACCTAAAAGCAAAAGATGATGAATGAAATTAGTCTTGTGATTCTTTTTTGACAGTTACAATATAATATAAATTGAAAATGCATGGTTATTAGGCAGCGGACTTTGGTATTTAAAAAAGCAAAGCAAGGTTAAGAAGTCGTTTTTCTGCCTTAGCTATATAAAATAACTTTGCTTCTGGGTAATACAAACCTCATGTGGGAAACATAAATTTTGTAGGTTTTCTTGTGCAAAGTAGTTGTACAACATCACAATGTCTGATGACTGTGCTTGTGTGAAAGCACAATTATCAAAATATCAGCCTCTTGGGTTTCATCTGCCAATCCTGGTGAATCTCTTATCTCAAACCACTTTCCTGGCTGATCCCAATACCCCTTGAGTTTCCAAAAATCCATCAAGCTCAGCCTTGAATATCTAGCCAAGCCTCAGAGCCCTCTGAGATGGACCATTGCAGAGATTCACAGCCTTTATTTTAGCTTTAAACAGCTGCCCCTCTATCCTGAGACTCGCATCCCTTGTTCTACACTCTTCACACTGGGAAATAATCATCAACTTCTATCTAACCCTCCAGGAATTTTCTACGTATTGATGAAATCCTGGAATGTTGCTCATCCTACCCAGAGTCATAAGATTTTATTAGGCTGAGCTGTCAGCATAAGGAGTTTAGCATGTGGATTTCACAACTCTTTTTTTTGTTACATGAAAGTTGAATTTTTTCACTTGTATCCTATTTGAACTTTAATAGCCACCACAAGCCAGACTAACACTCTCACAGCAAAGTTTCTACCTAAAAAATCCAAAGTCACAAGTACATGAATTTAGATTTAGAAACTTATAGGAAGGTAACAGGTCCTTCTGGCCTGATGAGCCCACGCCGCCCAGTTACATTCATACAATTAACCTACTAACCCGTATATACTTTGAATGTAGAAGGACACCCGAGCACCCAAAGGAAACTCAAGCAGTCACAGAGAGACAATGTACAAAATCCTTACAGGCAGCATTAGGAATTGAACTCAGGTCACTGGTGCTGTAGTAGTGTTACACTAATCGTTATGCTACTGTGCTGCCCCCTAAGTAATATTCAAGCATTATTTAGATTAATATAAGACAATTATGTCTAAATTCTTTCATGGGATGTAGGTGTCACTGGCAAGAGTAGCCCTTACTATGCGTCCCAGCATGCTTTTGAGAAGATAATGGTGAACCATTTTCTTGAAGTTCAAACTTCAAAGTAGATTTGTTATCGAAATACATGTACACCACTATATACAAGCCTGAGATTATCTTGTGGGCATACTCAAGAAATCCGTATTAGAATAATAACTAAAACAGAATCCCTGAAAGACCACACTAATTGCGACGTTCAACCAGTGTGCAAAAGAGATCAAACTGTGCAAGTATAAAAGGAAACAAATAATAAATATAAATAAATAAACAATAAATATCGAGAACGAGATGAAGAATTCTTGAAAATGAGTCCATTGGTCGTGGGGACATTTCAGTGATGGGGCGAGTGAGATTGAGTGAAGTTATCCCCTTTGGTTCAAGAGCATGATGGTTGACTGTTCCTGAACATGGTAATGTGAGTCCTAAGGCTCTTGTACTACCTTCCTGATGGCAGTGGCATGAACAGAGCATGTCCTGGCTGGTGGGGGTCCCTGATAATGGACGCTGCTTCCTTGCAACAGTGTTTCATGCAGATATGCTCAGTGGTGGGGAGGGCTTTACCTGTGATGGACTGGGCAGTATCCATTACTTTTTATAGGATTTCCCATTCGGGGCATTGGTGTTTCCATACCAGGCTGTGATGCAGCCAGTCAATATACTCTCAACCACATCTATAGAAGTTTGTCAAAGTTTTAGATGTCATGCTGAATCTTCGCAAACTCCTAAGAAAGTAGAGGCGCTGCCGTGCTTACTTCATAATTGCACTTCCATGTTGGGCCTAGGTCAGGTGCCCCGAGATAATAACACCAAGGAATTTAAAGCTGCTGACCTGCTTCAACTCTGATCCTCCACTGACAGTTGGCTCATGCACCTTCGGTTTCCTTCTCCTGAAGTCAATAATCAGCTCCTTGGTCTTGCTGACACTGAGTAAGAGGTTGACATTGACAGTGAGTAGGTACTCTCTCACAGAATAAGGAATTCAAGGATTTAGACCCAAAAATGATGAAAGAACACTGATATATTGCCAACTAAGAATGGTGTGTGACCTAGAGATGCAGCTGCTGTTGGTGGTGCTCACAAACACCACACAAGATAATCTAATGAAATGCATATGAAGTGATAACGTGATGTTTTGGTCTTCAAGGAAGTGTAAGTTTGAGTTTTGTTACCTTGTTGCTGAACTAAAAAATTAATTTAATTTAATATACTTATTTGCTTTTTCCATTCAGGAGATTTCCATGTTTTGTAAATGCAGAACTGTTCATCAGATATTGCAATTTTGCAGAGTTATCTTGGAGTCGTAGAATATACAGCATAGAAACATGCCCTCCTGCCCAACTTACCCATGCTGACCAGGTTGTCCACTGAGCTAGTCCCATTTGGCCCAAATCTATCTGAAGCAGTGGTTCCCAAAGTGCACGTTATCAGCGCTGTTCCACTTTATGTACCTTCAGGCTGAGAGTCAAGTTTTGCGTGTGCTATGATGACATCGTAACCTTCATTTCCCTTTATTGATTGCAGCGCTTGAGGTTGGACTTAAACAATAGGCGAATGAATGTGGCTGTCAACCCATAATGAAAATGGCAGAAGCAAACTAAATGAAGAAGAAGTGTAGACAGTATAGCGTGGAGTATCTGAAATATGGAGTTATTCCAATACCAAGCAACCAACAGCAGCTACTGCATCTGTTGTGTGAAAAAGTTTTTTCAAGTGAAGCAATGAAACTCTCCAGGCTTCTTGTTCGTTTGAAGAGAATACACTCATAAAGCAAACATGGACTTGGCTCACCTTCAGTCATTTTGAACAAACTTTCAGAAATGGCAAACACTTCAAAACATGTTTTCCAGCACTTCATAACGAAACAGTGATGGTTTGCATGCTTCATACATTTTGTTGCTTATCGCTCAATCTGGAATGCCCCATACAATTGGAGAAGAAACATTTCTGCGAGCAGTTAGGGAGGCTTTGAGTAAGTTTTTGCATAAGTCACCAGACCAAATAATTAAAGTGATTCCACTCAGTGACAACTCTGTTCCTCTGTTCAAAGACGAATAGATGTAATGTCTGAGAATGTGGTAGACACATTGTGCAACATATTTAGGACAACAGAATTTGACATCAATTGGATGAGTCAACTTTATCAAACAACAAATCTTTGCCCCTTGATTATATTCATTTCAAAAACTATTAAAGCATGGTTCAAGAGTTGTTTGTAAGTGGACTAGAAACAGATACTAAGGGGGAGTCAGTATTTCGGGATGTTGAGCAATCTTACAAAGAAAAGGACAGTCTGCTCACCAATATTATTGCTTGTGCAAAAATGGGCACCATCAATGACAGTACACTACTACGGAGTTATTACTTTCTTGAAAAAAGCTGTTCCTAACATATTTACTATCACTGTGTAATTGACAGACAACATCTTATCACAAAATACCTAAGTGATCAGCTGTACAAATCACTAAATTCTGTTATCACAGCAGTTAATAAAAATTAAGTCCCATGCTCTCGAGAGCTTTGTATTGGGGGTGATGAACAGTTTGCATGCTTGCTGTTGCACACAGAAATTAGATGGCTCTCAAAAGGAAATTGTCTGAGACCATTTGTTATACTTTTATGAAACTGTGATGTAATTCTTTGAAGACGTCAATGCTTCATTCTGTAATCAACTCAAGAATATTAGGCATGAGATTGCTTATTTGTCAGAATTATTCACAAAGTTTAATGAAATCAGTCTTCAATTGCAAGGAGATGATGTGAATCTTACCAAAATAAAATCAGTTGTCTCCACATTTCTGTCCAAGTTAACCCTATTCAAGTGCAACATTGCAACATTGGTCATTGCAATCTTTTCCGATTTCCAAGCCTCTCTGAGTTGGAAGAGAAAGAAAGAATACCAGATGATGATCTTCACGTATACTGTGCCCACCTGGGTGAGCTGCATAAAGGCATGTTAGAGAGATTTCAGGATCTTCTCTCAATCCAAGTTCCAGATTGGGTAATAAATCCATTCCTGAACTCTTGTAATGGGGAGCTAACAGGAAAGATGGAGGAAGAACTGATCTCGCTACAAAATGACTTTGAGCTGAATCTGAGACTCAAAAAATTATATCAGGACTTTCAGTTGCAGAAAGAAAATATCTGAAGGCTATCCTACACTGTGGAAAAGGTCAAGGTGTTCTTTATTGCCTTTCCAATGTCACATTTAGTGGAGGGCGGTATCAATGAACTTGCCCAATTTTGTTGAAAGCAACAAAACAGACTGCAAATGACTGATTGTGAGGACCTGAGACTCCTGACTGGCATTCAGCCCGATGTTAATATTACTGCACCAAGCCCATCCATCTCATTGAAAGGTGAAAAAGCAACGAAGGAGTGAATAGTTGGACCACTAATGTACTCTCTAAAATTGTTGATGAAAATTGTTTTCACTGCAATTAAGGAAATAATTTTATTTGTAGCTTTAAATAGATTTGAATAATTTTTGCAATTACTTGTCACTGCTTTGAATTAACTGTTCCTACTTTCTTTCTGTGTGCATCATAAATCAAAATTCTTCATAATTTTTGTGGGAGAGGAGAGAGCACTGAGGATGTGGTCTGAGAACAAAGGGGGTGGTAATCCAAAAATGTCTGGGAACCACTACTGTAAAGTATGATTTTTTGTGACATTGGTATGAAATCTATACTATATACTTTTATTGTGTGTGGAGCAATGTATAGGGGGAATGGATTTTACACAGAATAATAACAGTGTGGAACACAGTGCTGGGGGTGGTATTAAATTCAGATCCATTAGAGGTATTTAAGAGACTCTTAGATAGTTATGCGGATGAAAGAAAAATGGAGGACCATGTGGGAGGAAAAGGTTAAATTGATCTTGGAGAAAGTTAAAAGGTCAGTACCATAAAGTGGGCTGAATGGCCTGAACTGTTCTATGTTCTATGTGGCTACCGTGGCAGCAGAGAATATATCTATTGATCCAATCTCAGTGTTCTTGCTACACCAGTTTAAAGGGTTGCATGTGGATGTATGATAAACCAAAGTGGCTTATTGCGTTAGGCTGAACAAGTGTTAAAGTTTCAAAGAGACTGAATAATAGAAAAACCCAAAAATTTTTAATGACAGATATAAGGGAATGATTGGCACTGTTGATTTTTGACTATTCTTGATGGCTCAGACGAACACTTAAAATAACTGCCCATATTGGGTGAGGTTAGAAATGGTGCCTAAGAACAAATAGAGAATCAAAATAACGGCTGAATACTGTGTAGGGCAGTCAATTTACCCTGAAGAAGCTTAAATCTTCTCTTTGACAGGAATTTAGTGAAACCCTCTCACTGCTCCCTCTCTTGTGATTTCTAATGTCCTCGGACTCTTTGACCATGTACTCAGCCAGACCTGCTCACCTTCCAGCTAGCCTCTTTCCGCTCCCCTCACCTTTCTATTGTAGCATCTACCCCCTTCCTACTCAATCCTCAAGCAAGGTCTTGGGCCGAAACGTCAACAATCTTTTTATTTCCATTGATGCTGCCTGGCCTGCTGCGTTCCTCCAGCATTTGGTGTGTGCTGCTCCAGATTTCCAGCATCTGCAGACTTCCTCGTGTTTATAGTCAGTTCCCTATGTTTATGTTGGAGACTATATACGAAGGATCAGTCTCCAGAATCTCACAATAAGCAAAAGACTGTAAAGCCATAAGACATAGGGATAGAATTAGCCCATTGGGTCTGCTCTACCATTCAATCATGACTGATTTATTATCCTTCTCAACTCCATTCTTCTTCCTTCTTCCCATAACCTTTGATGTCCTGACTCTTCAAGAACCTATCAACCTCCACTTTAAATATAGTCAGTGACTTAGCCTCTACAGCTGTATGTGGGAGAGAATTCCACAGATTCACCACCTTCTAGCTAAAGAAACTCCTCCTCATCTCATCTTTGTGGCCTCTGATCATAGACTTCCCACTGTAGGAAACATCCTCTCCTTGTCCATCCTGTCTAGGCCAATCAGCAGTGTAGCTGTTTGCACAACACTATTAGAGACTGGGGCATCAGTGTTCGGAGTTCCATTCTGGCATCCCCCGTAAGAAATTTTGTACATTCTTCTAGTGTGCACATGGGTTTCCTCCGGGTCCTTTGGTTGCCTCCCAAGTCCAAAGATGTACCAATTAGTAGGCCGATTGGTCATTGTAAATTGGCCTGTGATTAGGCTAGGGTTAAATTGGTGGGTTGCTTGGAGGCATGGCTCATGTTCCACACTGTATCTGTAAAAATAAAAAGTATCAATAAGTTTCAATGAGATCCCCCCTCCATTCTTCTAAACTCCACTGAGTACCAGCCGAGAGTCATCAAATGCTCCTCATATGTTAACCCTTTCATACCCAGGATAATTCTCATGAACCTGCTCTGGGCTCTCTTCAATGCAATCACATCCGGCTCTCTTCAATGCAATCACATCCTTTCTTAAATAAGAAGGCCAGAACTGCTCACAATACTCCAAATGCAGTCTGAACAATGCCTTATAAAGCCTCAGCATTGCATCCTTGCTTTTATATTCTAGTCCTCTTAAAATGAATGCTAAAATTGTGTTTGTCTTCCTTACCTGTTGCAACGAATGAAGTGAACCCAAACGCAGGACACAGGCATGGATATTGAGTTAGGATGCAGACACAGGCGTGAGTGTTGAAGGGCAAACAGGAGGGAGTGCAGGAAAGCAGGAGGCAGGCAGAACTTACCTTGACATGGAGCGTAGAAAGGAAAGCGGCAGACAAAACTTTTCTTAGCACTGAGAGACAGAGTTACACAGGTAAACCTCGGCTGAAGTACAACTTAGAATATCTATCTTGACACAGAGAGACTGAGTTTCATAGGTAAATCTCGGTACTGAAGCAAAACTTAGAACGCACAATCCTAAGCGGCTGGGAAATGTTAATTACCACATTGGCAAAACCAACGATCTGGCAACTAGTGGGTGCAAAGCCAGGGTTCTTATGCTGCAGGTCTTGATGAAAACCAGGTGTGTCGCCATCAAAGGAAATTAGGAGAAAATGGGGAATTAACGGTCGGGACCATGACAGTAGCCTCCCCTCAATGGGAGTCTCCAGGCAAACCACCAGGCTTGTCCGGATTGTCTCAATGGAAATCTCGGATGAGGGAAGGGTTCAAGATGAAGGAGTGGGGAATCCAGGTGCACTCCTCAGGACTGTATCCCTCCCAATCGACCAGGTACTGGAGACCCCTGCCTCGGTGATGCACATCCAGTATTCCCCAGACGGTGTAAACTGGGTAGTCATCGATGACCCAGGCGGGTGGAGGAGGATCAGCAGATGGACACAAAGGGCTGACAGACACAGGTTTCAGTTGGGAGACTTGGAACGTGGGATGAATGTGCATGGATCTGGGCAGTTTGAGTTTGACCACCGAGGGGTTGATGATGCTCTCGATTTCGAATGGTCAAAGGTAACGAGGGGCAAGTTTCTTGGGTTCATTCTTGAGGGGGCTGTCTCTTGAAGAGAGCCAAACCTTCTGACCAGGCCGATAATTAGGTGCAGGCATTCGATGGCGATCGGCAATCCTCCGGTTGCGGTCAGCGGAGCGGAGCAGGGCCACGCGTGCATCCTCCCAGACCTTGCGGCACTGGCGGAGATGAGCCTGAACTGAAGGCACAGCAATGCCGTCTTCATGGGCAGGAAACAGAGGGGGGTTGATAACCGAGGGAACATTCGAAGGGAGACATTCTGGTGGTGGTGCTGACCAGGGAGTTGTGGGCATACTCCACCCAAGTGAGATGGGTGCTCCAGGATGACGGGTTGTTGGTGGATATGCAGCGCAGTGCTGCTTCCAAATCCTGGTTTGCTCGTTCCGTTTGGCCGTTAGTCTATGGATGAAAACTGGAAGACAGACTTACTGAGGCTCCAAGGGCTTGACAGAAGGATCTCCAGACTTGAGAGATGAAATGGGGGCTCCGGTCAGAAACAATGTCAGAGGGAATTCCATGAAGGTGGAAGATGTAAATGTCAAGGAGGTCGGCTGTTTCACGGGCTGTAGGGAGTTTGGGATGGGCTATGAAGTGCACGTCTTTGGAGAAACGGTCCATCACGGTGAGTACGGCAGTGTTACCGTGTGAAGGGAGTAGTCCAGTAACGAAATCCAGAGCAATGTGGGACCAAGGGTGGCTAGGGACAGGTAGGGGACGAAGCAGCCCAGCAGGTGGCCGATTGGAGGCTTTTCCACGGGCACAAACAGAACAGGCAGAGACGAAGGAGCGAGTGTCAGCATCCATGGTGGGCCACCAGAAATATTGCTTCAGAAGGGACAGGGTTCGATCGATTCCAGGAATGCAGGCAAAACGAGAAGTGTGCCCCCACTGAAGATCCTGAGACCAGACAGAGTCAGGCACGAAGAGGCAACTGGGGGGGTCCATTGCCTGGGTGAGGTTGAGTGTCTTGGGCCTCGTTGACAATGGATTCGATCTCCCAGGTGAGGGCAGCCACAACACAAGATGGTGGAAGGATGGTATTGGGGTTGGGAAGGCCCTCCTCGGAGACGTATTGACAAGAGAGAGCATCTGGCTTCCCATTCTTGGAACCAGGACGAAAGGTGAGGGTGAATTTGAAACGGGCAAAAAATAATGCCCAACGGGCTTGGGGGAATTAAGGCGTTTAGCAGTTTGGATGTATGCCAGATTCTTATGGTCCGTCCAGACGATGAATGGATGTTCAACTCCCTCCAGCTAGTGCCTCCACTCCTCCAAGGCGAGTTTGACGGCCAGAAACTCCCAGTGCCCAACATCGTAGTTCCGTTCGGCGGGGGATAGACGGCAAGAGAAGAAGGCGCAGGGATGGAGCTTTTGGTCTGGGCCAGAGTGTTGGGAGTGGACCGCTCCCACCCCAGAGTCGGAGGCATCGACTTCCACAATGAATTGGCGAGAGGGGTCGGTTTGGACCAGGATGGGAGCGGAGGTGAAACGCCTCTTCAGCTCCGAGAAGACTGAGTCCGCTTCGGGGGTCCAGTGAAAAGGGGTCACAAGAGAGGTGAGCTGAGTAAGGGGTGCTACCACCCAACTGTAGTCCCTGATGAAGCGACGGTAGAAGTTTGCGAATCCCAGAAATCGCTGGAGTTGTTTGAGCGTCGTGGGTTTTGGCCACTCTGCCACCACCCAGATCTTTTCGGGATCCACCTTCACCTGCCCGCTCTCAATGATGTACCCCAGGAAACTGACGGAACAGGCATGAAACTCGCACTTCTCTGCCTTAACAAATAGCTTGTTCTCCAAAAGCCTCTGAAGGAGCTGACAGACATGGTGTGTTCCTGAAGACTACGGGAGATTAGAATGTTGTCCAAATAAACAGAAATGAAACAGTTAATAAGGTCCCTAAGGACGTCGTTTACCAGGGCTTGGAAGACAGCGGGGGCATTGGTGAGACCGAACCGCATGACCAGATATTCAAAATGACCGAGGGGGGTGTTATGTTTTCCATTCATGTCCCTCCCTTATCCTGACCAGGTGATAGGCACTCCGCAGGTCCAACTTAGAGAAAATTGTGGCTCTGTGAAGGGGCTCGAAAGCAGAGTTGATAAGGGGCAGGGGATAATACTAATTCTTTATGGTGATATTGTTCAGGCCACGGTGGTCAATTGAGGGGCACAGTGAGCCATCTTTCTTCCCCACAAAGAAGGAACCTGCGCCTACAGGGGGAAGATGAGGGTCAGATAATGCCAGCTGCAAGAGATTCATTTAGGTAAGCCTCCATTGCTTCCCTTTCTGGTCGGGACAGGTTGTACAGCTGACTGGTGGGTAGAGAGGCTCCGGGGAGAAGGTCAATTGTGCAATTGTAAGGGCGATGTGGGGGCAGAGAAAGGGCCCGTTGCTTGCTAAACACTTCTCCCAGATCGTGATACTCTACTGGAACCTTGGATAAGTCGGGGGGGGAGGCGGTGTTCAGAGGCGGCCGAGGTCGCAGTGACCTCCACTGCAGAAAGGGCTGATTTCAGACAAGTGGAATGGCAGAACGAACTCCAGCTGACCATCTTCCCGGTAGACCAGTCGATGTGGGGTTATGATGGCTTAACCAGGGATAACCAAGAACTATAGGGGCCTGAGGAGAGGAAATTAAATTGAACCGTACCTGTTCCCGATGGTTTCCGGGGAGAAGGAGAGGCAGGTGTTCTGTGCAGTGTGTGACTCGGGCCAGTAGTCTATCGTCCAGTGCCCAGGTTTTCAGGGGGGTACACAATGGCTCACAAGGAATTCAGGCTCGGAAGGCTAAGTTTTCATCCCAAATGTTTCCTTCAGTGCCGGAGTCCACTAGTGCTAACAGAGGCAGGGACTGTTGGTTGTAACACAAAGTGACTTGAAGCTGCATCTAGGGTCAGGGGACGGAAGGGAATGTTGTCTGTCTCACCAGGGTCCCCTTTCTACTGGTGCCTTCCCTTTTGGCCGAAGGGGACAGGTAACAAGGAAGTGGCCGGACTGGCCGCAGTATAGACACTCACCCACTCTCAATCTCCATAGTCGTTCTGTGGGAGAAAGGCGGATCCATCCCAGCTGCAGGGGTTCCTCTCCCGGGGTGGTGGAAACGGCCGGGTTGGGAGCTACTTGGGGTGCAGAAGGAGGGGAGAGGCTTGTTCTGGCGGGAGGTGGTAATGAGTGCCGAGAAGTGGCCAAAGGTGGTGGACAACCTGTTCTTTCTCTATGGCGTTCTTGGAGGCGATTGTCCAACCTGGTGGATAGGGAGATCAAGGTATCCAGGCTGTCAGTGTCGTCTCTTGCTGCCAACTCGTCCTTCACCATGTTGCTGAGACCATTCCGAAATACCCCTTGGAGTGCCTCATCGTTCCACCCCGAGTTGGCCGCTAACGCCCGGAACTCCATGGAATATTCGGCAACACTACGTGAGCCCTGGCAGAAAGTAAGTAGACGCTTGGCGGCATCTTTAGCACGGACGGGGTGGTCAAAGATCTTTCTCATTTCCGCGATAAAGGTAGCAAAGGAAGAGCAGATATCCGGTTGGCTATCCCAAACAGCTGTGGCCCACGCTAATGCACTTCCCTGCAACAACCCCATGATATAAGCAATCTTTGACTTATCCATGGAGTACGTGGACAACTGCTGTTCGTACACCAAGGAACACTGAAGAAAGAAGGCCCGGCACTTCCCCAAATCTCTAACATAGTTCAGGTACGTGAGGCTGTCTTGGCGGGGGTGTTGCTGACACGTAGGGGCTTGCCGCTACAGGCTATCTGGGCTGGTTAGACACGGTTCCAGGAGTGGGTTGAGTAAAATGAGTGGATACACGGTCCACCTGGTTACTGATCTGCGTGACGTGAGTAGACAGGGAACGGAGGTTCTCCATAACATCCCGGAGGAGCTGGTCGTGTTGTCCCAGTAGGAAACCCTGGCTGGCGAGGGCTTGTTGAAGTATATTCGTGTCCGCTGGGTCCATGGTGGCCAGATTGTTCTGTTGCAACGAACAAGGCGAACCCAAACGCAGGGCACAGGCACGGAGATTGAGTTAGGATGCAGACGCGGGCGTGAGCGTTGAACAGCAAACAGGAGGCAGTGCAGGAAAGCAGGAGGCAGGCAGAACTTATCTTGACATGGAGCGTAGAAAGGAAAGCGGCAGACAAAACTTTACTTAGCACGGAGAGACGGAATTACACAGGTAAACCTCGGTGCTGAAGTACAACTAAAGGCTGATTTATACTTGTGCATACGGGCTACGCCATAGGCCGGATTTATACTTTTGCGTAACCCTACGCTGTAGCGAGCATGCGTAGTTGTGTCTGCGTCGCTCTGCAATTCACCGCCAAAATGCTAGTTGGTGGTGGGGTTTCTGCGCCACTGTGTTGAGTTTCTTCATGAGGGACATGGACAAGGAAATGCATTTCAAATATTTTCAGATGTTGGCAGGTAGATTTGACGATTTGGTTCATCGTCTCCAACCATTTATTTCGCATCAGTGTATAGACATGGCGGAGGAAAGCAACCAGAAATGTGTAGGAGGAAATGCGATGCTACCAAGCGGACCAATCACAGTTGTTGCGGTCTGCATCACAGCGACGCATGAGGTACATTTTTGGGGAGGTGCACATCACCCTACGGCGTAGGATACGCAGTACCTATGATGTACATTTGACGCAGAAGTATAAATTGGGCTTTAGAATACTTACCTTGACACGGAGAGACTGAGTTTCACAGATAAATCTCAGTACGGAAGCAAAACTTAGAACACACAGTCCTAAACAGCCAGGAAACGTTAATTACCATATTGGCAAAACCAACGATCTGGCAACTAGTGGATGCAAAGCTGGGGTTCTTATGCTGCAGGTCTTGATGAAAACCAGGTGTGTCGCCATCAAAGGAAATTAGGAGAAAATGGGGAATTAACGGTCGGAACCATGGCACAATCAAAGGAAGTTAGGAGAAGATGCAGGAATTAACGTTCAGGACCGTGACATTACCACCAACTCAACTTGCAACTTAACCTTTGAGGAATCCTGCATGAGGAAACACAAGTACCTTGGCACCTCTGGTTTCTGAATTTTCTCCTGGTTTAGACAATAGTGTACATATTTTTACCTTCTACCAAAGTGCATGGTCATACATTTCCCTACACTATATTCTATCTTCTTTGCTCATTCTCCTAATCTGTCTAAGTTCATCTGCAGGCTCTCTGCTTCCTCAATGCTATCTGTCCTTCCACCTATCTTTTGGGTAGAAATTTGAGCAGAATTAGCCCATTCAACCCATTGAGTCTGCTTCTCCATTTAAGTATGGCTGATTTCTTTTGTTCTCAATCCCACTCTCCTGCCTGCTCCCTGTAAGCCTTAACCCCCTTACCAATCAAGAACCAACCCATCTCTGCCTGAATTGCACCCAATGACTTGGCATCCCCAGCCCTCATTGGCAATCAATTCCACTACCCTCTGGCTGAAGAAACCACTCTTCATCTGGCTGAAGCATTTCCTCCTTGTTGCTTTATTCTGAGGCTGTGCCCTTTCAAGTTCAACTTCAAGTTTAATTATCATTCAGCCATACATGAATATAGCCAAATGAAACAGCGTTCCTCTGGAGCAAAGGTGGAAAACACATTACCAAAAGCACACTGCAGTGCACATGGCACATAGCACAAATAGCACATACAATTACCTTCACAGAAAAAAAAAGTCATCACAAAGTGAAAAAAATATACAACCCAAGTCCATGACTAGATTGACTAGATTGATGCTGAGTTGTCCTGGTCAAACTTGTTCTTCCACCGAGCACACACCAGGGAGCAGCACCGAACGAACACTGCAGAGCAGCACTGAGCAAGCACTGGGTGGCAGCACTGCTCCCTGGGCGACTGCGGAAGGTGATACCGCGGCTTCAGCCTAGGCCTAGACCTTGCTACAACTGGGGCAATGTAGCTCCCCCTCTGTTCGTCCAGCGAATGAACCAGTGAACCGGACTGGCACTAGCGTATGTTACCAATGTCTAACAGGCTCCTGCAATCACAATGAAAATGTCCAAGACAGTCACTCACACCCTTTTTTTTTGGGGACCATGCACCTTCTTGGCACAATGGTACACAACAAGTCCAGGCAAAACACAACAACACAATAGGTCCAGCTCCATTGCTACCAAGCAACTCACTGATGGGATAGTCCTGGTGTACTTGATGTTTGTAATATCCAGCAGTGACTTGCGAATGTAAAAAGACATACGAGATGAACAAAACCACCTTTGATTGGACCCCGAGGGCTGCTGCGTCTGAGCACGCCACCATTTTACCAGTGACTTTGTATCATAGACTCTCCTACTAATGGAAACATTCTCTCCATGTCCAATCTATCCAGGCCTTTCGAGATGTTACTTCAGACAATGTGGGTGCTACACTGGGCGTGTCAGTCTGGATAGTTGTTTTCCAGCTTTTGGAGTGACTGAAGTCGCAATAAAACGAAATGTGATGCACAGCCTGAGCTCAGGAGTTACTGCACACGATGGAGAAAGGAATGGAACATTATGCAGATTGTTGGGAGGATGTGGTGTGTGAGTCATGTCCATAAGCACAGCAGGAACTATTTGGCTAGCATTCCACTCCCATTGCCATAGTCTCACATTCTTATTTATCCCAAGTCCTGATAAACTGGTAATTTGGTAAACTGGTAAAATGTTTTATTAATGTCACATGTAACAAGGTACGGTGGAAAATTTTCATTTTACTTACCGTCTTTACAGATCATTTCATCATATCAGTGCATTGATGTAGTACAAGGGGAAAGCAATAACAGAATGCAGGTTATATTGTTAAATATAAAGCAGATTATATTGAGAAAGTGCAGTGCAGGCAGACAATAAGGTGCAAGGGCAAAACGAGGTAGATGGTGAGGTCGAGTTCAACTTCAAATACTGAGAACTGTTCAATAATCTTATAACAGTGGAATAGAAGCTGTCCTTGAACCTCCTGAGACGTGCTTTCAGGCTTTGTGCCTTCTGTCGGATGGGAGTGAGAGAAGCGAGAATGTCCTGGGTGTGTGGAGTCTTCGATTATGTTGGCTACTTTACCGAGGCAGTGAGAAATACAGACAGAGTCATTAGCAGGGAAACCAGTCTCCATGATGTGTGGAGCTGCGATGCAGCATTTCGAGCCAAAATTTCAACACTTCCTGTCCCCCACAGTTGCTGCTCAACCCGCTGAGTTCCTCCAACTGATTGTTTGTTCCTTCTGATTCTACCTACTGCAGTTTTGTGTCTCCAGAAACTATCATAGTCTGACATTGTATAGTCTTTGAAATATGTATGTGTGTGTGTGTGTGTGTGTGTGTGTATCTATTATATAGATATATATACATATAGATAAATAGTATAAAATCAAGTCACCAGTTTTCAAAGTGCTTCAGAGCATTACCATTTACATTAATACAGCCACTTCAACATTAATCTTCCATTGACAGACATTTAGCCATAGCTTATGCTCTTGATATTTTAAATAGAAACGTTCTTTTATTCTGCCTTTGTGTTGCTTGTCATGTTGGTTGCGCTGTGATGGAGATAAGCATTGCAGCCAGTTTTGGAGATTTTAACAATCCCAGAAGCCCACTTGGGGTAAGCTAAAGGCAGGCCACAGGATCCACACACTCCGGTAAGCTTATTGAAATGAAATGGCTCCTGCCAGAATAATTCCCCAAATCATCTATTTTGTTATCAAACCACTGCTACATTTTTTAAACAGTGCATCAATTTGCCTTCAAGGTAGTTAATCAGGTTTCCCTGCCAGACAGCCACCCCTCCAACTCTGCAATCCCGTCTCTGCTTTCTGTCAGTTTCTGTCGAGACAAGGCCATATTCCTCAACTGTTTTTGATTTATGCAGCTTTCTGATATCCTGATAGCTCCCTCGGGATCACAGCTTATTTGAGAGAAGAGACAGAGACTACTGAACTGGTGACAGAGGTTTTGGGGAGTGGTTAGGGCTGGGTCCTCCCCATCATATTCACCCCCCCCACCCCATTCACAATAAGGTTCCTCATTTTCTTTCTCGAGTTTTAAAAACTGCAGGAGCTTCTGCTGTAAAAGAAATCAAAGATTAGAGTGTGTATAGATATGGTGCAGGGTTAAACCATCATAAGCTTCAGCAAGTTTTACCAAGCACTGGCTGGTTTATTTTGTCGACATCTTGTTTGTTTTATTTTGGTTCCTTATCGTGCAAAATTGAGTTTATGCACAAGTGCATGTATATCCAGGTGCAGTGAAAAACTTACTTGCAACAGCATCACATGTACATAGAATAATATAAGCTGCATTCACAAAAAAACATGGATTAAGCATAATTATACACTTTTTACAAGAAATTAGAATAGAAATGTCAGTTTTAGTGCAAAGTAATCAAAATAGTTGCTGTGTTGCTAAACTGTAGTGATTAGGGTTGTGCCAGTTGGTTCAAGAGCTGAATAGTTGAAGGGAAGTAGTTGTTTTGGATGTGGGGCTTCAGGCTCCTTCCTCTGAGTCTATTTCTCTACCTCATTCCATTCTACCTCCCTTTCATAACTTCTTTTTAAAGAATAGTTTCTGTGTTTTCCTTCTCTCTGTTTTCTTCAGTTGTGTCTTTTTAATTTGCTGTCTTGGATTCTACCAACAATGGTGGTGTCATCCTCAAATTCAAGATGGTGTTCGGCTGTGATTAGCCACACAGTCATGGGTGTAGAGAGAGTGGAGCAGTGGGCTAAGTGCGCATCTTTGATGTGGTAATTGCACACAATTCTTGACTCTCCACCACTGGAATGATGTGGCAGCATTAGAACAAGGTCAGCAGAATGTTGCCTCAAATTATAAGGGGAGATTGGATTGGCTGGGCTTATTCTCACTGGAACATGGGAGGCCAAAGGGTGAGCTTGTAGATATTTAGAAAGTTAAGAGGTGCAAAGATACAATAGCTATTCAGAAATCTGACGGAGAATGAGAATAACCTGTTTCTGAATCATTGAATGTGGGCAGTCAAGTACCTGTACCTGCTCCCCCAGTGGCAATTACGAGAAGATGGGCAAGTCCAGGACAGTGACAGTCCATAGTGATGTACGCCACCTTCTCAAAGCACCACCTCTGTAAGGTGTCCTTGATGGTACGGTGGGCTTCGGCTGCGGTGGAGCCAACCTAGTCTCTACCCACTGCGGCCTCTGTGCATTGGAGCCCCCAGACCAGGCTTTGATGCAACAGAGTATGGAACCAAAGTACAGGAGACAGGTACAATCACACAGTTTAGAAGGAATTGGAATAAGTACTTGGATAGGAAAGGAAGAGTCACAGTCAGCATGATCACAGTGGACTGTAAGGACCTATGTTTATACTGTCTAATTCTATGATACATTTTTACTTTACATTAAGAAAAGAACATGATGAAAGTATTCAACAGGCCAGGCAGCATCTGTGTTGAGGGTTAAAGATTTAGGCTGATGAATTATTTTTAATTCTGTAACGCCCCCCTGCCTCTTTTCCACACTCTAACCTTTCTCTTATTCTCTCCTACATATTACTTCCCCCTGGGTCCCCTCCTTCCCTTTATCTTACTGTTCACTCTCTCCTATAAAGTTGATTCTTCTCCTGCCCTTGACCTTTCCCACCCACTAGGCTTCACCAATCACCTTTCAGCTTTTCCCTCCTCCCACCTTTTTATTCGGGCATCTTCCCCCTTCCTTTTCAGTCCTGAAGAAGTGTCTCGGCTCGGAACGTTGACTGTTTACTCTTTTCCATAGATGCTGCCAGACCTGCTGAGTCCCTCTAGCATTTTGTGTGTGTTGCTTTCGATTTCCAGCATCTGCAGACTTTCTCATGTTTCTGTTAATTCACCACAGATATTGCCAAATTAGAGTGGGATGCATCTGAGAGGAAAGCTGGCATATTTTGGCACTTTCATATGCTCATAAACTGTGTTTGCCAGGCAGTAGACATTGGGGAATTGACAGACTCTTATAAAGAAGCCTTGGAGACTTACAGTATATCTGTGCTTCCTGTTGACAGTACGTACCACTCTGATGGAAGAATGTTATGCATGATATGCAATTGTATGGAACACTAGAAAATTATATTTAATAATCCATTTAAGGAGAAATACCAGAATACTGTATATATAAAGAGTGAATTGTGTTGAAATGTGAAAATCCAGTGCAACTGATGGACTTTAAATATCAGCATTGCCAATAACTACCAGATGACAATCAATGAGCCACAGAAAATGCTGAACTGTATATTCAAAGGTCCAAAACTGAAAAAAACTCACATTCAGATTACGCACTCAAATCAGAAAATTCTGGAAAAACTTAGCAGGTCAGGTAGCATCTGTGGAGAGAGAAACAGAGTTAATGTTTCAGATCAAAGATCCTTCATCAGAATGAAACTGGCTTTGATGCAATATATTAACTCACCTTCTTTTTCTTCGGACACCGAACAACCTGCTGACTGTGTCTGGCATTTTCCATATTTACTCCATTCCACTAGTAGCCAGCTTTTTCCATTTTATTTCAGGTCTCCAGCTTGTGCAATGTGTTTTTTTCTTGTGGACTATTGGAGGGTGGGCCACACCTGGCACCAGTCACCAGAAAACGATGGCAACTGCCGAAGGCTGCTCCTCAGAGAACACTGAGGCAGAAGATAGGAGAAACAATCAAAGAAGCCCTGACCATTTCTTCCTTGAGAAGAAACAACTGTGTAAGGTTCGTAAGATACTTTGGAAAAGTTGGTCTAGAAAATACTCTAGACTAAGTTGCACTGTTTGCTTTTAGACATTAAGTCATCCCAAGGCATGCTGCAGGAGCAAATACTAAACAAAACTGAGGCATGGGGAGGTGCTGGAGCAAGCACCCAAAAACATGTCAGAATTAGAGAACGAGGCATAAGACAGGAAAAGGGCAAATTCTGTTCTGAAACACATTGAGTCACAGGGTCATGCAGTGTGGAAATGGACTCTTTGGTCTAAATGGTCCATGTTAGCCAAGATGCCCATCTGAGCTTGTCCAATTTGCAGGTATTAGGCCATATTTCTTAACCTTTGCCAACATTTATCTTCCCAATGGCCTTTTAGAAGTTGTTAATGTAACTGCATCAATCGCTTCCCCGGCAGCTCATTCGGCCTGTGAGTTTGACGTCAGTGGTGGGTAAATTGATGGAAAGTATTCTTAGAGATGGTATATATAATTATCTGGATAGACAGGGCCTGATTAGGAACAGTCAACATGGATTTGTGCGTGGAAGATCATGTTTGACAAATCTTATTGAATTTTTTGCTGAGATTACTAAGAAAGTTGACAAGGGTAAAGCGGTGGATGTTGTCTATATGGACTTCAGTAAGGCCTTTGACAAGGTTCCACATAGAAGGTTAGTTCGGAAGGTTCAATCATTAGGCATTAATATGGAAGTAGTAAAATGGATTCAGCAGTGGCTAGATGGGAGACACCAGAGAGTAGTGGTGGATAACTGTGTGTCAGATTGGAGGACGGTGTGTAATGGTGTGCCTCAGGGATCTGTACTGGGTCCAATGTTGTTTGTCATATATATTAATGATCTGGATGATGAGGTGGTAAATTGGATTAGTAAATATGCAGATGATACTAAGATTGGTGGTGTTGTGGATGATGAGATAGGTTTTCAAAGCTTGCAGAGAGATTTAGAACAGTTAGAATAGTGGGCTGAAAGATGGCAAATGGAGTTTAATGCTGAAAAATGTGAGGTGCTACATTTTGGTAGGACTAATCAAAATAGGACATACATGGTAAATGGTAGGGCATTGAGGAATGCTGTAGAACAGAGGGATCTAGGAATAATGGTGCATAGTTCCCTGAAGGTGGAATCTCATGTGGATAGGGTGGTGAAGAAAGCTTTTGGTATGCTGGCCTTTATTAATCAGAGCATTGAGTATAGGAGTTGGGATGTAATGTTGAAATTGTATAAGGCATTGGTAAGGCTAAATTTGGAGTATTGTGTACAGTTCTGGTCACTGAATTATAGGAAAGATGTTGATAAAATTGAGAGGGTACAGAGGAGGTTTACTAAAATGTTGCCTGGGTTTCATCTCCTAAGTTACAGAGAAAGGTTGAACAAGTTAGGTCTTTATTCTTTGGAGCGTAGAAGGTTGAGGGGAGACATGATAGAGGTGTTTAAAATTATGAGGGGGATTGATAGAGTTGATGTGGATAGGCTTTTTCCATTGAGAGTGGGGAAGATTCAAACAAGAGGACATGAGTTGAGAATTAAAGGACGAAAGTTTAGGGGTAACATGAGGGGGAACTTCTTTACTCTGAGAGTGGTAGCTGTGTGGAATAAGCTTCCAGCAGAAGTGGTTGAGGCAGGTATGATGTTGTCGTTTAAAGTTAAATTGGATAGCTATATGGACAGGAAAGGAATGGAGAGTTATGGGCTGAGTGCAGGTCACTGGGTCTAGGTGAGAGTAAGAGTTTGGCACGGACTAGAAGGGCTCTTATTACACTTCAGGCTCTTATTAAATCTATCCCCCTCACCCTAAATTTATGCCCTTTAGTTTTGAATACTATACCCCAGGCAAAAACTGTATGCATTGACCCTATCTATGCCCCTCATGATTTTGTGCACCTCTATAACATCATCGCTCCTCATTCTCCTTCATGCCTGTTCAACCTCTCCTTATAACTCAGTCCATCAAGACATAGCAACATCCCCATCAATCTTTTCTGCATTCTTTCCAGCTTCTTTGTACAAAGGGTGTTGTAACACAATGAAACAAACCATAGAAAACCATAGAAACCACAGAAAAACTACAGCACAGAAACAGGCCTTTTGGCCCTTCTTGGCCATGCCGAACCATTTTCTGCCTAGTCCCACTGACCTGCACACGGACCATATCCCTCCATCCACTTCCCATCCATGTATCTGTCCAAGTTATTCTTAACTGTTAAAAAAGAACCCGCATTTACCACCTCGTCTGGCAGCGCGTTCCATGCTCCACCACTCTCTGTGTGAAGAAGCCCCCCCTAATGTTCCCTTTAAACTTTTCCCCCCTCACCCTTAACCCATGTCCTCTGGTTTTTTTCTCCCCTTGCCTCAGTGGAAAAAGCCTGCTTGCATTCACTCTATCTATACCCATCATAATTTTATATACCTCTATCAAATCTCCCCTCATTCTTCTACGCTCCAGGGAATAAGGTCCTAACCTATTCAACCTTTCTCTGTAACTGAGTTTCTCAAGTCCTGGCAACATCCTTGTAAACCTTTTCTGCACTCTTTCAACCTTATTTAAAGCCTTCCTGTAATTTGGTGACCAAAACTGAACACAATACTCCAGATTCGGCCTCACCAACGCCTTATACAACCTCATCATAACATTCCAGCTCTTATACTCAATACTTTGATTAATAAAGGCCAATGTACCAAAAGCTCTCTTTACGACCCTATCTACCTGTGACACCACTTTTAGGGAATTTTGTATCTGTATTCCCAGATCCCTCTATTCTACTGCACTCCTCAGTGCCTTACCATTAACCCTGTATGTTCTACCTTGGTTTGTCCTTCCAACGTGCAATACCTCACTTTAGAATTATATGAGAAATAATTGGATGCCATTGTGCAAGGGAAATAAAAGTACCTCCTACAAGAAAGCATTGAAATAGGATTACTGCATCTGTATTGTCTTCTATGATCTTGCCTTCTTTAAAGATTGGAATTGTATTTCTATGTGATATTGACTGTCCTGCTGTACATACTATTTATTATAATTCAATTCAATTCAGTTTTGGGAGGGGAGGAGATTGGAGGAGAGCAACAGCTGCAGGTCTTACATCCCCTTGATCTCTTTGGTTAGATCTCAGCTAATCCATACCTCTGCTTGTCTATCTTGATTCTGTAATCTCTTAATAGTTGGTTAAAGGAAGATCTGTTTCAGCCCATTACAGGAAGGGGGTGGGGGATTTGAAGAGGGTTCAGAAGAGATTTTCCAGAATGCTGCTTGGATTAGAGGATATTTGCTATAATGGGACATTGGACAAACTTGGATTGTTTCTCTGGAGCATTGGAGGTTGAGGGGAGACTTGATAGAAGTTTCTAACATTATGAATGCTATAGAAAGGGTAAACAGCCAGAACCTTTTCCCCCCCCCCCCCCCAGGGCAGATATGTTAAATAGCAGAGAGCATAACTTTATGGTGAGAGAAGGAAAGTTTAAAAGAGATATGTGGGATAAGTTTTTTTACAGAGAGAGGCAGGTGCCTGGAATGGACTATCAGTACATACAGCAGATGAGTGATGTTTAATTGGCTTTTAGATAGGCACATGAATATGTAGGAATTGGGGGTACTGTATAGGGATCATATGCAGGCAGAGGGGATTGGTTTAATTTGAGATAGTGCTGGGTGCAGACATTGTGCTGTATTGTTCCATGTTCTATGTTCTAAATAAACCTTAAATCAAACAACGTATCCGTTTTGGTCTCTGCAACTGATGCCCAGCTTTTGAGGAAAAGTTCCTTTGTTTCAGGTGTTCAGTCAACTTGGAAGTGAGGTGGGTAAGGGGAGGGTTGTTAAACCAGAGATAAGGAGGAATTTTTTTTAGCTTAAAAGTTGTGAATCTTCAGAATTCTCCATCACAAGAGGCAGTGAATGTTGAATCATTATGCAGCTTAAGGCAGGGATGTGTCTATTTTTGGACTGGACAGGAATCAAGTGCTTAGAGGAACTGAGCTCCATGATAGGCCATCGTCCTGAATTGTAGAATAGGTCAAATAGCCAGAACATATTCCTATTTACAATATTGTTTTGTGTGAAAGATTCTCTGACATTAACTCTCACTGGCTTAACTGCAAACTTAAATGTATGGCTCCTTGCTGTGTCCTAACCAATCAGATGAAATAATCTATCTCTCCCCAGTCACCTTGAACAGGCATTTTAATCCAAATTACCTGGCTAAAAAATTCCACATTTTGGAGAGAGCAAAATGTATTTTTCATGTGCTATTTAGGAGCGTTTTCCAGGATGTTGGCTGTAGCCTATTGATTAGTGCAACGTTTTACAGTGCCAGCAATCAGGGTTTAATTCCTGCTGCTGTCTGTAAAGGGTTTGTAAATTCTCGCCACGATCGCATGGGTTTCCTCCAGATGCTCCCACATCCCAAAGACATACAACTAGAAAGTTAGGGTGATTAAGTTGTGGCCATGCTATGTTGGTACCAGAAGCATGGTGACACTTGCGGGCAGCCTCCAGCACATGTGCTGATTGCTGACTGAAGTGGCGCATTTCACTGTGCGTTTAAAATGTGCATGTGACAAATAAAACTAATCTTTAATTTTTATCTTTAGATGCTTGACAGTCAATGAAATACTTCTGAGTTGGTCTTGCAATTTTTTTTTAGCTTATGAGAACACACAGTCCTCTTTTATTGTCATTTAGTAATGCATGCATTAAGAAATGATTCAATATTCCTCCGGTGTGATATCACAGAAACACAGGACAGACCAAGACTGAAAAACTAACAAAAACCACATAATTATAACATACAGTTACAACAGTGCAACAGTACCATAACTTGATGAAGAACAGGCCATGGTACAGTAAAAAAGTTCAAAGTCTCTCGGAAGTCCCACATCTCACGCAGACGGGAGAAGGAAGAAAACTCTCCCTACCATGCCCGACCACAGTCCAACTCTGAGCCGTCTGAAAACTACAAGCTCTGATCAGCCCTCCGACACCAAGTATCGAGCATCACCTCTATCTGAACACTTCGACCTCAGCCTCAGTCGCCAGCAGCAGGCAAAGCCGGGGATTTTGGGGCCTTCCCTCCGGAGATTCTCGAACGCACAGTAGCAGCGGCAGCGAACCAGGCATTTCAGAAATTTCTCCAGGTGTTCCTCTGCTTCTCACGTCTGACTTCATCAAATCAGAATTGTCCACGGCCCCTATTTAACAGATACAATTTCGGGAATGTGGCAGCCAATTTGTGTACTGCAGTTTCCCACAAACAACTTAATAATGAATAATCACTTTAAATCGGGGGTTCCCAACCTCCTTCAGTTAATGGTACAGGTTCATGGCATAACAAAGGTCGGGAACCCCTGCTTTTGCAGTGGTGTGTGATGGATAAATATTGGCTGTAGGATGAACACTTCTTTCTTTAAAGTAGCAGAATAGGAGAAGTAGGGAAAGAACAATGTAAAGGGGACCAAAATCAAATTACCAGAGATCTTTTGTCTTACTTACTCGGTATCTGAGTACCATAATGTGGCTTTCCTCAAGGTCTTGAGTCCTTATATTCTGATCTCTCAACTATTTTTGCTCTTCTAGCTTGGATCATTCACACAGAGAGTTCCAAATCCTTTTAACACTAGGACTGTCTACCCAGTCTAGAGATTCGGGTGAGTAATCAGGTTTCCAGGAAGTGAGGTGCAAATGGTGTTTGGTGATTATTCCATAAATCAGAAGGGCCTTCCAGTTTATTTGAGCTTGATATTTGTAAGTGTTCTAGGTGATGCATATTGTGGGAGTGGAAGGTTTTGAGTTTGATTGGAAGTATTGAAGTGGTCCTGAATTCTTTCGCTGGAAGTGATAAATTTGGGAATTTGTATTAAATGTAAGTTGAGACAGGAAGGAAAGTCGGCTGCAGAAGGAGGGGAGTTGAGACGCAGGTCGATATCATCATGAGTGAGTTGTTGCTGGGTCCAAATCTAAAGCAGGAGAGAAGCAAGAACCTCATGGACAATGGTTGCCATGTAGAGATTGTCATGACTTTTAAATTAGGAGTATTATCAATGAAGGAGTATGGTATGCTGAATTTAGCAAGAAGTTCTAGGGAATGGGTTTATAATGTGACATATTGATGAAGTCTGCACTCTTAGCAGTGCAAAAGAAGGTGCTGCAGAGTGTCTCAAAGTAACAAGCTGGTACTAAGAAGCAAGACACATAGGCCATGATTCCAGCAGTCTCAAAGATGGGGTTATAAATGAGTAGCATGACGATCACACTTAACACAATTTACAACTAACACACACTGTAGCAACACACGGCAAAGTGATTAATCTAATTCAACATAACAGATGGGATTGCTTGATATATTCATGTAACCAATAGATCATTTCTATCATAGTAGAAAAGTCCACAGTTTTTTTTCTGTTGGACCCCACCTGACAAAGATTTGCTTTAGCTTTGATTTCACCCCACCCCCACCTTCACCATTCTTCACTCTGGTGTTAAAATTTGTTTATCTAATTTCACCCCTTTCCTAACTTTAGGCTGCCCTAGTTTGTAAACTTGATTCATTATCCTCATGTAATCTCATATATTATAATACAATAAGAAATATAAATTCATATAGTTTAAAGCATACACTACAAGCATCTACTGAGGGACTGGGCAATATAACAATATAAGCATATTTGATGAATCATTACTATATTATTCAATTTTTACATGTAAACTATACGTGTGCAATTAATACAACAAAAGAATTTTGTAGTGCAAAATCGGCTTATTGTAGTAAGAAGAAAGACAAGGGACTTCACAGAGCATTATCAAACAAAATACGACACAAAGCCACATAGAAGATAACAGTCAAGTGAAAAAGGGCTTGGTCAAAAAGTAAGATTCAAAGAAAGGCAGCAAAGAGGTTTAGGAAGGCACTTTAAGAGCCTTCAGTCTGAGGCTTTGGTCAAAGCAGTCACAGGCATGGCCACATACGGCGATAAGAATGAAGTTAGCAAAGTACGAAAGGGGTAGAGCATGTTATGTCCCAGTTTTAATCCTTAATAGTGAATTTTGATGTCAGTGAAAATCAAATAACTACAGCTTTTTTTGTTTGATACAGACTTCTTGGCATCAACACACGGACATCAGCTACGTACCAGAAGCAATGTGTCCCTACATCCCCTGCCTGACATTGACTTTAATGGGTCTGAGCATCTTGACCAACACTGCTTGCTCTACCTCTGGTCTCTATGAATGACTGATGCCCTGTGTCAGGTCCTAGTTCCTTATGTTGTCTGTCACTTTAATGCTGTGGCTTACATTAGCCCCCAGGAGCTCAGGGAACCAGGCAAGGTTAGAAGGGTATTAGCCAAGTTGACATTTAGTGGCCAGTTGCCATACAACTGAGATCTGCATATTTGAAAAGAACGTTCACGCAGTGAAGTCAATAGGGTGTGGGCATCCCATTACCCACAGAGATAAGGACACTTTGAAAGAAGTTGGATAAACTAGGGTTGTTTTTCCCCAAGCACCAGAGGCGATGGGGACATCTGACAGCTTTGACCACCCAGAGGGGATAGAAATTCTTTTTGAATGGGTAGGTGGAGAGAAGAACATCAGGCCCACCAGAATATCAAGCTATCCCATGTTGCCTTGACTCGGTCTTGAGCTGTGAAAAGACAATTGGATTAAGAGTTCCAAGTGCAGGAAATTGGCCTTAAAGTTACTTCAAAACTCCACTAGCGCTTGAGGGCTCCTTTACCCCATTACAACTCACTCTATCGAGCTAGTGTGAGGGGTTTGTAGGCAAACTGTTGGAAAAAAGTAAACTGGTCATCAGAGAGATTTTGCTCCCAAAGGATGATCTGTGGCATGGTGTCCATTTACTATGTTGCCAATTCCCTTTATTCATGAAGAAACTGTGGAAAAATTGTAATTTAGTTACCACAGCCAGTGAGCATAGAGCTGAAATGAAATGTTAGTTTATGAATAGAAAGCCTTCCAAAAGTAGGAACAGTGGGCTTACTTCATGTAAAAGGCTCGTAGCAGTTCAGTAACAGTATACCATGGGGCCAAGGTTTACATGGCAAGAGCTGAAGGTTTAATCATCTACGCAAATTATAAACTCTATGTTTGGAATGTTTCAAGGCTGCTTTAAGTCTGTTGATCCATGCATTATTTTAATTATGTCTGCTAATGGAAAAAAAGGAGAAAAAAATTAATAAAGCCTCCAACAGGAAGAACAACAGAGTATATTTTCCTGAGATTTAATGATTTACAGCAACAGCTCAATTTGAGCCTCTGTTTTGTTGATGTACTGAGAAGATAAATCAGCTGTGGTATTATATTGCAAGTGTTCATGCAGTTTTGGTAAAGTGGATTTATGCTGTCATAATGTGAATAAAAGAGTGAAGTACATCACTGTGAAATTTGACAAAAAAGTGCCAATGCGAATCCCTATTGTACTCAGTTGGCTTCATTTATTACAGATTTCATACACATCTGTAGAAAAACAACCACAGATGCAAAGTAACTGTAAAAAAAATCCACACACAAAAATAAATGTAAAATATTCACACATGAAACCATTCATAGAAAAATATCCACAATCAAAAATTACCTGGAGGAGATTATTCACATACAAAACATCTGTTGGGAACTCACTATATGCTTCCATTGGAAAATATCAATGCACAGACATTCACAGGAAAATATATACATAAATATGCACACAGATCTGTAAAGAAAATATTATTTCACAAGAACACCTGTAGGAAGTTCATCACACACCAAAAGAGTCTATAAGAAGATATGCACCCAAACAAAACACTCAAGATGATATCCATACATACTCCTGTAGAAATATATAACCTCACAGAACCTCAGCAGGAAATTGTCTGTACTACAAAGCATCTTTAAGGGAATATTTGCACAGTTCTATAAATCTGTTGGAAAGTACCCCATCGATATCTTTAGGAAAATATCCATGCTTCCAGATGTAAAATAATGCTATGGCTGAACCTTCAGGACAATATTCACACTTAAAATGCCTGTCAGAAAATACCCCGACACATAGAGCCCTGGGAAAATATCCAGTGCACAATTGTCAAAAAATATCCTGGTATACAAACTTCTGCATGGGATTACATGCATGTAAAAACATTTATGTTTATAAACACATTATGCTAATATGTGTAATATAATTTACCAGGAGAAATTTAATTTTATTTTTGAAACAGTATCTCTGCAATGCTACATCACTTAGATAGAAATGTATTAAGCATTACTGCTAGTTAATTGATTCCTATGAGCTCAATCCACTGCCTACCTAAGAGAGACTGACTAAAGCTGGTAGGCATATTTCTCTCGTTGAGCTGTCTAGTGTAGCTAGCTGCTAACTTTGATGCGCGACAAAGCAATTTATATGGTAAATTGTACCAAATAATGGTTATAGTGAGTGTTATGGCTGCACTGAAAGGAAATGTCACGGTAAATAGCTGCCAAATTATGGACTGTGCTATAGTGTCACAACTGCGCTAAAGACAAATAGCACAACAGGCTACTGCCAGCACCCAGCATGACACCGATGAGTTATAGAGCAGAGCAGCAGTATGATGTGATGGTCTTTGTACTTTTATTATAAAAGAGGGTTACAGTCTGGGCCTGATGTGTGTGACATGGAAGCTGGAGTTGGTTCAATGTCAGGCTGTGTGGAGTCTGAATCTACTAATAGTCCATCGTGAGGTTACAATATGCAGAAAACATTTGTTGAGTGAAATATCCAGAACTGCTTTGGGTTTACATAACTACCTTAAAAAAGGTGGAAGGGTTCTGTGAATGCCTGAAGTGGTTTCTATAAGAGTGGTATTCATTGTAATGTTTCAACTTGCAATGCCACTTTCCTGATTAAATGATGGAAGTAAACAAATTGTCTTGTGTCTTTACTGCCAGATGGATTTAAACATCTTCCTTGCCTCCCATAAACCACATGTGCAGAGGTGATGCATCTGTTTCCAATACATGCCCAAGTTCAAAATCAAGAAGCCAAGCTCAATTTCTCCCCATCGCATTCTGATGTGACTTTTAACGTCACATGCCTATATTTTGCAAACTCACAGGTTGTCTCCTCTTCAAAGGGATAAAGTGAAAGGACCTGGTTTTCTTGCACCAGCATACCTCCAGGTTTCCCCCGGAGCCTCCAGGATCTAAAGCCCAGACTCCAGGCAAAAACCCAGAGGAAATCACTGGGGCATTGAAATATATTTTATTTTCCACTTTCTTTGAAAGATTTATTACTCATTCTACAAATTGGAGATTGAAATTCAAGTATTACCTAATTGGATCCATTCAACTGTTAGAAGAGCCCTTGCCTTGATTTACTAATGATAACTGGGCTTGGGGCTTGGAATCCATGGGTTGAAGGAAATCATGTGGAAAAACCTCCCCAAAACTGATTCACAAAGTTGACAGTCTTTCTGATCTTGTGTCAAAGTTTCATGTTGCCTAAAAGGGAAGGCCTTTACATATGTCAAAACATGCCATGGGTGGGGAGGTAGAGAGCGAGAAATGCCAACATCCCCAGTTTGGCAAGAACTGGGCACGCTATTCACAGATGGCATATTGAGTAAACTTGCTTGTCATTGGGATCCACCTAGTTTGACAGGGTGAGGAGAATCACAACCTGAGGTCACCAGACTATAAAACCACTATTTTTAACAATAACTCCATTTTTATTTTACGTTGACTATGTTAAAAGACTATAGTATTTAGAGAACATGATTCCTGAAAAAGTTGGTCAAATTCTTTCATCAGAGTCAAAATGTTATTGGATCAATCCTGTTGCAGAAAAACAACTCCACAACTAATAGTTTTAATCAATTTTACTATTTACTGGAATTACTGGTAAAATTATTTTTTGGATTGGGTTCTATTTGTTCTATCAGTGGTCTTGACCCTATTTCAAAGAATAAATTAAGTCTCCCTAGATTCCTAACCAATATTCATCCTCCAAACAACATTAATAAGAAACAACAAATTACCTGGTCATTACTGAATTGCTATTTACAGGAACCTGAAGTAAATAAATTGGTTGCCATGGTTCTGATTTTACAACTGTGACCACATTTAAGAAATACTTCATTGACCGTAACATGCTGTGGGGCATCCTGAAGGATGAAGGGTTTATGTCTTCTTGCCATGCTTATGATCCTGTGTCTGGTTTAATATGTTGAAAATTATTCTTTGTTTCTTCTTCATCTGTTTACTTCACATAAAGCTAAACACCTTGACTATTAATAGACTGTTCTCCATCGTGTATTTGAGGTGTAAGATGATCTTTCCCTCTTCCTGACTCGGTTGTTGCTAAGTAACTTGGTAAGTGTATAATTTACTCATGTATAGAGCCATGGAGACAAACAGTATAGAAACAAGCCCCTCAGCCAAACAAATCTATACCAGCAAGTTGCCTTGCTGACCTCTACCATTTGCCCACATTTGCTCCTTACCCTTCTCAAACTTTCCTCTCCCAGTACCTGTCCAAATGTGTTGTAAATGTAGTAATTGTACCAACCTCTACGACTTTTTCTGGGAGCTCATTTGATATACACACCATCATCTGTGTGAAAAACTTACCTTTCACTTCACTTGCTGGAGTCATGGCTTGCAGAAAGGAAGGCAGAAGTTGGAGGTAAATCGCCTTGACCCCAGGTCATCATTGTAGGAGTTTATCAGAATGGCCTTGGCCTGACCACCTTCATCACAAGGTTGGGAATGTGGATGACAATTGATAATTCCTGTAGCAACCTTTCAGCAACTGAAGTGCCCACATCTGCATGCAGCAAGGCCTAGACAACATCAATGAATGAGCTGGTAAGTGGCAAGTAACATTTATTCCAAACAAGCATGAAGCTAACCATCTCTCTTTGACACTCAAATGGTATTAACTCACTGTTTTCAGGTAGTTTTGTGGCACCTTGAATATTTGGCTAGACTTTTTCTAGAATTACTGTACATACCTGACATGATCTGGTTGCCAATTATGCAAGAGCTGCCTTTGCTCCTCATATAAGGTCCCTTTTGGTACACTGCAGATAAAATGGATGGGCATTCCCACAACAACTATTCCTTCACATAGATGGTTTGGGATCCACCAATGGGAAAATCACATCTTTATGCTATAGGAATACCACCACTTCTACCCTCCTGCTCAAGGTACTGACTACCTTCTCAACCCTTTAATCTCCCAAACCCAATGATCTCGACTTGACTCACTAATCTCCCTCTGATTAGCCAAGATCCAGAACTGAGGCCTCAGCCTCCTCCAGCACCATTTCTGGATAGTTAGCATATCCCCACCACCCAGCCCTGATCTTACCACACCTCACCATCCTTCCCTCCCCCAAAACTCTGACTACTAGCCATTGTAACCCACCCAGTCAACAGCCACTGGCCCTCAATCCCCACAATTCTTCAGAATGCTGGGGGCGAATTTTTGAAGAGGAAATATAATGCCCTTTCAATGGACTTGCTGCCTTTGACTTTGGCCACTACTGTAATTCAGAATTATGGACCCTTGACCAAAATGGTCTTAATGTACCTCTTGGGGTACTCTACAACTTCTGGATAGAGTCAATCCACAGGTTAAAAATACCTGATTTACCGACATCACTACATACAAACAAGCTCCCATAGTATTATTAAATTCAGAAGTCTGACATTCATACAAATGTTCATTGCTACAAATGGTAAAATTAGTTTCCTCTCTCTCACCACGCTATGTAATTGTACTACGAAATTAGTCTTTTGTGTTTTCGATGCCATTTGCTATAATGCTATACAGTTATGGTTACTATTTTGAGTGATTTTTGGGTATTTTCTGCCTTATAGACAAGATCAACGTATGGATGTCTATAAAACTGGGGCCCATTCGAATGAACCAACCTTCTCTCCACTGACGCTGTCTGCCTTGGAAAAGCTGCCAACATAATTAAAGACCACTTCCACCAGGACATTCTCTCTTCTCTCCCCTCCTGTCGGGCAGAAGATACAAAATCTTGAGAGCATATGCCACCAGGCTCAGAGACATCTTCCTTCCTTCTGTTGAAAGACTCTTCAATGGACCTCTCACATGCTAAAAGATGAATGCTTGATCTTGCAATCTACCATTGATGTATGGAATGATTTGTGTAGAAGGCATGCAAACAAAAGTTGTTCATAGATGTGACAATACTAAAACTATTACCAATTCCATTTGTTACCCAGGAGAGTCTATGTTAATGTTTGAGGTTCATTACCTTTCATCAGCACTAGGGAATGGTCAAGGCGTAAAATATTGGAACTAAACATGGATCCAGGGAAGATAGGAAGGACAGACAAATGAGAAAGTATGCGACAGGACAGAGTACTTCAGAAGGGCAGGTGATCCAAAGCAAATCGGAAGCATTTGGTTATATTAGCATCTTCAGAATAAAACTTAATGGGCTTCAGTGAGATCCGCAGTCTGACAGCCCTGTGATTGAAAAGCTCCTTAGCTGAAGTTCCCTGCAAGAAAAGATTTCAGTAGTAACTGCACTGTCGCAGAAATAAGCCAGGTTCCTCTGCAAAGGGGAGAGGAAACCACCCACTCACTCTACACTGTACATTCTAGGAGCCAGCAACAGATGATCACAACAGGTCTGCTATGTAAATTCCCAACCAACACCGCCGCAAGAAGCAAGTCAACACAATTTCAAGAAAGTTGCAAAAATTGGCAATCCAATGCTTGAGGCAGGCACCGGATCACACAAAGTCAAAGTTGAGTTCATTGCTGTATGTACAAGTGCAATGAAAAACTTACTTGTAGCAGCATCACATATAAGCAGCATTCACAAGGGTTTAATTTTTAAAAGGAAGAACACAATTAGAACAAATAAAAAAGCCCATTTTAGTGCAAAGTGATCGAAATGGCTAAACTCTTCTGATTAAGGTTGTGCAAGTCAGCTCAAGAACTGAATGTTGAAGGGAAGTAGTTGTTCACGAACATGGCGGTGTAGGGCTTCAGACTCCCGTACCTCCTCTCCAACAGTAGCTGCAAGAAGATGGCAGCACCCATGAAGATAGAAAGAGCATCAACTTTTCAGGCCAATTGCTCTTCAGCATATCATCTCATTGTGGAGCTGAACGTCAGTAAAACATTCTCCAAGCATTAGAATGGTGAGGTTAATTCAAAGGGATTCCGTTGTCTGTAAAACTCTTCAGTATCTCTGAAGCCATGAAAAAGGCACCAGAAATAATTAGTTCCTACTCAGGGCTTACTAATACAAAATAACTTGTAAGTACTAAAATCCATCTGGGACTGGGTAAATTTTAATATTGGTCAGTTGTCTGGGTTGGATCTGTCAGCCATACCAATGCCAGAAAAGTAGAAAGAAAAATCAAGCAGTAAATTAAAAAATAATTAATTAATTAATTAATTAGGTTTAATCTCTCCTCCAGATTACTGCTCACCGATGTCTCCACTTTTTATGTGTAGGTCACTAAAAAACGGGGTTATAGAGTAAAATAGCAAAGAAACAGACCGTTCAGTACAGTTTGCCATGCCAAACAAGATGCCCATCTAAGGCTATCTATCCCATGTGCCTGCGTTTGACCCTCATCTCTCTAAACCTTTCCTATCCACATACACATCCAGTCAGCAAGAGGTAGTGCGTAAAAGGAGCTACCTTTCAGTCAGGTCTGCACTCAAGATTTAAAAGCAGAGCTTCGAGCCAGTTTTCTCTGAGTTGGACAATCCACGTCAGGCCTGTGTAAAGAAGAGCTATCTTTTCACCAGGCAGGTGATCAAGATTTCAAAGCCAGAATTTCATTGGCAGTTTCTCTGAGTTGAGGAGCGACCAGTCAGCAAGAGGGATTCATTAGAAAGGGCCAATAAAAATAGCATAGGTGCAAGCGGAGCTGCCATTGTTGTGAGTGTGCCAGTGTCAGGAGTAGATTTGGCTCAAAAGGCTTAGGCCAGATCAGGCTTGGGTGAGATTAATTGTCTTGTAAATTACTCTCTCTCTGTCCTTAGCTGTTGATTCCGCATTTGCTCAGGCATAGCAGATTAGTGAGAAGGCTCCGGGGCAATGTTTTGTACTCCATGTGGGACAAGAGCAGTCTCCCTGATAACCACACCTGCACCAGGTACACTGAGAGAATGTATTAAGGAACTAGAGCTGCAGCTCGATGACCTTCGACTCATACGGGAGAATAAGGAGGTGATAAACAGGTGCTACAGGGAGGTAATCACCCCTAGTTTGCAGGAGACAGGTAAATGGGTGACTGTCAGGAGAAAGGGGAGAATAGCACAGCCAGTGCAGAATACATCTTCGGGCATTCCCCTCGGTAATATATAACTGTAGATACTATTGAGGAGAACAGCCTTCTGGGGGGAGCCATAGTGACCGTGTCTCTGGCACTGAGTCTGGTGCTGTGACTCGCAAGAGCAGAGAAGTAAAGAGGACCGCAGTGTTGATAGGAGATTCCTTAGAGGAACAGAGATGAGGTTCTGTGGGCACAATAGAGACATCCAGTTGGTATGTTCCCTTCTTGGTGCCAGGATCAGGGATGTCTCGAATCGTGCCCATGGCATTCTCAAGGGCGAGGGTGAGCAGCCAGAGGTCTTGGTGCATATTGGCACCAAAGACATAGGTAGACAAGGAGAGGAGGTCCTGAAGAGAGATTTTAGGGAACTAAATAGAAAGCTGAGAAACAGGACCTCCAGGGTAGTGATCTCTGGATTGCTACCTGTGCCACGTGCCAGTGAGGGTAAGAATAGGATGATTTGGCAGGTGAATGCATGGCTGTGAACTGGTGCAGGGAGCAGGAGTTCAGCTTCATGGATCATTAGGATCTTTTCTGGGGAAAGTGGGACCTGTACCTGAACCCGAGGCTGTCCAATATCCTTGTGGGAAGGTTGACTAAAGTTGTTCAGGTGGGTTTAATCTAATTTGGCAAGGGAATGGGAACCAGACTGATGGTGCTGATGATGAGGCAGTTCATTTACAAACAGAGGCAAAGTGTAGTGAGACTCCTAGCAAGGAAAGGCTGATGACAGGGCACATTTGCAGTCAATAAGATGAGTTGCAATGTAAAAGGTGGACAAAATTGAAAGAGGCAAATACAGGACTGAAGGTGTTATATTTGAATGTGCGCAGCATACGGAATAAAGTTGATGTACTTGTAGCACAGTTACAGATTCGCATGTATAATGTAGACATCATTGAATCGTGGCTGAAGGAAGATTATAGCTGGAAGCTTAATGCCCAAGAATAAACATTGTATCGAAAGGATAAGCAGGAAGGCAGAAGGGGTGGCGTTGCTCCTTGGTAAAAACTGAAATCAAATCATTAGAAAGAGGTGACTTAGGGTCTGAAGGTTTTGAAACATTGTGGATAGAGCTAAGGAATTGCAAGGGTAAAAAGACCCTGGTGGGAGTTATATACAGATCCCCAAACAGCAATAAGGATGTGGTTTACAAATTACAATGCGAGATAGAAAATACATGTCAAAAAGGCAATGTTACAATAGTCATGGGGGATTTCAATATGCAAGTAGATTGGGAAAATCAGGTTGGTGCTGGATTCCAAGAGGGGGAATTTCTAAAATACCTACGAGATGGCTTTTTAGGGCAGCTTGTGGTGGAGCCGACCAGGGGATCAGCTATTCTGGATTAGGTGTTGTGCAATGAACCGGAATGGATAAAAGAGCCAAAGGTAAAAGAACCCTCAGGGGAAAGTGATCATAATGTGATCAAGTTCACCCTGAAATTTGAGAAGAAGAAGCTAAAATCAGATGTATCAGTATTACAGTGGAGTAAAGGGAATTACAATGTCATGAGAGAGGAGCTGGCCAGAAAAGAACACTGGCAGGGATGACAGCAGAGCAGCAATGGCTGGAATTTCTGGAAGCAATTCAGAAGGCTGAGGAAATATGCATCCCAAAGGAGAATAGGTATTCTAAAGGCAAGATGGCATAACTGTGGCTAACAAGAGAAGTCAAAGCCAACATAAAAGCCAAAGAGAGGGTATATAATAGAGCAAAATTTAGTGAGAAACTAGGGGATTGGGAAGCTTTTAAATACCAACAGAAGGCAACTAAAAAAGTCATTAAGAAGGTATGGTGGAATACGTAAGTAAGCTAGCCAGTAATATTAAAGAGGCTACCAAAAGCTTCTTCAGATACATAAAGTATAAAAGAAAGGTGAGAGTGGATATCGAACCATTGGAAAATGATGCTGGAGATGCTAGTAATGGGGGACCAGGAAATTAGGGATGAACTGAATAAGTATTTTGCAACTGTCTTCACTGTGGAAGACACTAGTATTGTGGTGGAAGTTCCATCAGGTGTCAGGGGTCATGAAGTGTGTGAAGTTACCATTACTAGGGAGAAGGTTCTTGGGAAACTGAAAGGTCTGACTGTAGACAAGTCACCTGGGCCAGACGGTGTACACCCCAAGGTTGTGAAAGAGGTGGCTGAAGAGATTGTGGAGGCACTAGTAATGATCTTTCAAGAATCACTAAATTCTGGAATGGTTCCAGAAGTCTGGAAAATTGCAAATGTCACATCATTCATCAAGATGGGAGAGAGGCAGAAGAAAGGAAATTATAGGCTAGTTAGTCAGAACTCAGTCGTTGGGAAGACGTTGGAGTCGATTGTTAAGGATGTGATTTCAGGGCACTTGGAGGCACATGATAAATTAGGCTGTAGTCAGCATGGTTTCTTCAAGGGAAAATCCTGCCTAACAAATCTGTTGGAATTCTTAGAAGAAATAACAAGCAGGATAGGCAAAGGAGAATTGGTTGATGATGTGAATTTGGATTTTCAGAAGGCCCTTGATAAGGTGCCACACATGAGGCTGCTTAACAAGCTACGAGCCCATGGTATTACAGTAAACAGTATAGCATGGATAAAGCAGTTGCTGACTTACAAGACACAAAGAGTTGGATTTTGACTTTTCTGTTTGACTTCTGGTAACTCGTGGTGTTCCACAGGGGTCTGTGTTGAGACTGATTCTTTTTACATTATATGTCAATGATTTGGACGATGGGGCTTGATGGCTTTGTTGCAAAGTTTTCAGACAATAGATAGAAGGGGCAGGTAGTTTTGAGGAAGTAGAGAGGCTACATAAGGACCTAGACAGATTAGGAGAATGGGCACGGAAGTAACGATGGAATACACTGTCGGGAAGTGCATGGTCATGCACTTTGGTAGAAGAAATGCAAGGGTTGACTATTTTCTAAATAGAGAGAAAATACCAAAATCTGAAGTGCAAAGAGACTTGGGAGTCCTTGTGCAGGATTCCCCAAAGGTTAATTTGCAGGCTGAGTCTGTGGTGAGGAAATCAAATGTGACGTTAGCATTCATTTCAAGAGGACTAGGATATAAAATCAAGGATGCAATGCTAAGGCTTTATAAAGCACTAGTGGGGCCTCATTTAGAAATTCGCAAACAGTTTTGGGCCCCTTATCTTAGAAGGGATGTGCTGAAACTGGAGAAGGTTCAAAGAAGGTTCACAAAATTGGTTCCAGGTTTGAATAGCTTGTCATATGAAGAGCATTTGATCGCTCTGGGCCTGTATTCATGGAATTCAGGCAAATGAGGGCTGACCAAATTGAAACCTATCAAATGGTGAAAGGCCTTGACAGCGTAGTTGTGAAGAGGAAGTTCCCTGTTGTGGGAGAGTCCAAGTCCAGAGGATACAGCCTCATAATAGAGGGGCATCTCTTAGAACAGAGATGAGGAGAAATTTCTTTAGCCAGAGAGTGGTGAATCTGTGGAATTTTTTGCCACAGGCATCTGAGGAGGCCAAGTCTGTATGTATGTTTAATGCAGAGGTTGATAAATTTTTGATTGGTCTGGGCATGAAGGGACATGGGGGAAGGTAGGAGATTGGGTCTCAGAGGAAAAGTGAATCAACCATGATGAAAAGGCGGAGCAGACTCGATGGACCAAATGGCCTAATTCAGCTTCTATGTCTTATGACTTTAAGGTCTAAATGTTGCTAATATACCTGCCTCAACTATTCCTTCAGCCTCTGCGTGACGAAGTTGTTCTTTGGATCGATTTTAATTCTCACCACTCTCACCTTAAACTTAAGCCTTCTTTCTCGATATTGATTCCCTCTATCTGGACAAGCAAACAGTATACATTCACCCTATCTATTCTCCTCATGATTTTATAAATTTCTACAAGATCAACATTTAGTCTCCTGCAATCCAAGGAATAAAGTCCTAGCCTGCCCAACCTCCCCCTGTAACTCAGACCCTTGAGTCCTGGCAACATTCTCATAAATTTTCTCTGCTCTTTCTTCAACCTAATGACATCTTTCCTATAAGAGGGCGACCGAAACTGCACACAACATCATTCTGTAGCCATGTTTCTGAAGTTACTGCACCTTGTTGTCCCTTGAGATCCAATGAACCTCCTATTAACCAAATTAGAAAAAGGATTCAAAAGGTATAATTTATATTGGAGGTTAAGTTTGGGGTTTTTAAAAGAAAGTTTAGAAAAGCAAATGGTGTTCTATTCACTTCAATTCTCTTCACTTGTTATCAATCAGTTGTTCAATGATCAAATTTTAATGAGAACTTGAAAAATTAACTGTAAGATGATCTAAATTAAATTCAGCATTTGGTAGTGGGAATTGTGAGGTTTAATGCATGTTACAGTTTTACGAGAACTACGTCAAGAGGAACTGCGTAAGAAAATGGATTTATGTAACACCTTTCCCAACCTCTTGAGCACACATCTTGCAAACAGAAATGTGATAGTGATTAAATAATCCAGATTTAGGTGGAGAGGAGAAAAGTTACAGCCAGGATGCCATCACAACTATTCTATTGCTGCCCAATTTCAGCTGTGGGGTCCACGTGAGAAGGAGTTCCGTCTTCATTTTAATGTCCCATTGAAGAGCTCTCTTCAGTGCCGCACTGGAGCCTCAACCTAAATTTTGTGCTCAACTCTGCAATGTGGGACCAGCATCCACAATACAACCATTCAGAGATGGGAGTGGGATCCACCGAAATACACCTGTCAGAATCATTTGAATCAACTGGCACATCTATCAGTCTAGGTTAAGAGGACACCATTCCACTGATATTTTTACATAATTTCCATTTGTACAATATTCCTCATTCCGTACACATATCCCTCCCCTGCCTTCTACTGTATCTCTCTCTTTCCCAGTTCTGATGCAGGGCCACAGACCAACTGTTTCTTTCTTCACGCATACCCCCTGACCTGCTGAGTTTTTCCACTGTACTCCCCGTTCCGTATCGAGAATCGCAGCTCCATTAGTCAATTAACTAGGTACTGGGATTTGAACTGACTATGGTTTAATCTTCCCTTCCAAATCAGCCCCCTGATTACTGGCCTTTGATGAGAATCTATTCTCTATAAATTAGCCAATCTGCTCTGATTCATTACCGAGCTGATGTATTTCTTGTATAATTACAAACACCGAGAAACACAATAACTAATAATGAAAGGACCTTAAATGTCAACGAGAAGCCTGTTTGTTATTTGGCTACAAATACTCCTCTTATAAACTACATTCAAATTCATTCCAGGAGACCGAACAGATAACACATTTTCATCTGGAAAAGTGATTTCATAATTTGTGCCCAGACTGTACAAATTTTACAATATCAATCCTTCCCAAGGAATAATTACAGGCAGCACATACATATCTGGCCTCACCTAATGGAGATGAAATAACAGGAGTTAAATATTGTGGGGCAAGAGAAAGTTGTCTTGTGCCACTATCATTTGCTTGAATATCCATCACTGCATGCACTCATTGACATGCACAGTTCCATTTGCACTTAGAGGTAAGGATCAACAATGACCAACACACACAATATCTTCCTTTAGGTTAATGTTCAGTTGATTATCTACTCATCAAAATTTTGTAGTTTGTGGAAGCTTGCTGTGTGCAAATTAGTGGCTACCTTTCCAGAAATAGAAGTGATTCTAAGTATTTCATAGGCATCTTTGGTTAAGAAGGGTGGCACTTGATTGTAAATTTTTTCTTAAATATCCTTATACAAAGGACAGCATCTCATTGGAAAACATAACCATGTTCATATGGCACTTTTCACTGACGTGCCACTCTATTGAATATTACACACAGAGAAATTGCTGTGTTTGTGACCAGATTTTGCCTCTTGCCATGTTTATTGGCAGATAAAGAGTAGCCAGGATATTTCCCAATTTTTTTTTCTGTGAAATGTCGTCATGGGTGTTTATCCTTAGAAGCCAGGCTCTCAGTTTAATTATCTGTGAGTTCCCAACTCTAACAGTGCAGAACTCCCTGTGTTGGATATCTGAAGTGGAATTTGAACTGATTAACTTAAAGACTGCTCTCCACTGAGAAATAGGAGATAATAAGAGAAATAGTGCTGGAACACATGACATGCTAAATATAAATTAATATCTTCATGAGGAGAGTTACATGTTGCCCTGGTTACTCTCTCATCGCTCTGTCTCTCTCTCTCCCCACCCCCACCCCCTTTATCCTGCTCTCTGTCTCTCTCTCTCTTTCTCCTTCTCTATCATCCTCTTTCACCCTCTCTCTCTCAAAAGCATGTAGTTCAGAAAATTAACACACACTTCATTTTTTTCATAAATGCCAAGTTTTTATGAAAACAAATATAACCTTTAATGTTCTACCATTATAGATATCAACTTAGCATTTCCAATCCATTGCTTATTCTTTCGATAGAACTTCTGTGACATCCTTGAATCTAGAAGTAGGGCACTAAGATTTATGTAGATTGTAAATGTGTTCCCTGTATTCTATCCTGGAAATATTGTCTGTATCTATTGTATAAATCATAGCCTTTGCATTATATATTTTAAAAAATTCATTAAAAGGATGTGTATTTTGCAGGCAAAACCAACATTTAGTAACATCCCCAACTGCTTTTGAGCAGGGTGGCTTGCAAGATGGTTTAAGAGGACAGTCAGGAAGCTAGAGTTACATACAGTCCAGAAAGGGTAAAGAAAGGCATATTTCCTCTCTTAAGTGCCTTACCAAACTAAGGCAATCCCATGGCCCTGTGGTCAGCATTATTGGCATCAACCTTCTAATTTTGATGTATTTAATGAGTTAATTGGCCTTAATGGAATCTAAACACACATCTCCAAAACTGTGCTCCAACTGGCTGGATTATTGGTTCAGGATATGGTACATTTTCTAGTAAAGTGTTGAAACATCCAAGCAAGCAAAAATATGAAGGACTCTTTTGTCAGCTGAAATATCCTTAGTCACAGTGGCATTCTAATGTGGGTTCCTACAGGATGTGTAATATCACTTATGCATCACGTAATAAGCTGGATGAAGAGTCTAGCAAAATACACCCATTATTCTGTGGAACACATGCTGCATATTGCCAATAGCCCAACATATGACAGTGAGATTGCTGATGCATATTAAAGAGCAGACAGGGAGGAAGAAAACTGTATAGGATCCCAAACTTCAAAATAAAAAGGCAATATTTTTCAGCTACGTTTGAGTTCTATGTAAGTAATTTGTTTCTCTGTATTGGGAGTTCTAAGTTAAATTATCACTCAAAAAAAACTTGCATTTTATGGGCTCTGAGATAAGCTCATGAATATGCAGAGAATGGAGGGATATAGACCATGTGCAAGCAAAAATGATTAGGTGTCATTAGCTTAATTAGTTCACCACAACAGCGTAGGCCAAAGGGCCCGTTCCTGTGCTGGACTGTTCTATGTTCTATGTAACATGTCTGACATGCAAGATATTCCCAAATACTTCAAAGGAATGTTATCAAAACCCACAGAGAAGATTAGTGAGGGAATTCTAAAGATTATATCCTTGACAGCAAAAGACATGAATGCTGGAGTGAGTTTGTTCAAAAGCCAGAAGGTGAGCATCATGGACTGGAGAAGATTACAGAGGTGGGGAAGGATGAGACTATAGAAGGTTTTGAAAACAAGGATGAGAGTTGTATTGCTTATCTTGGAGTCAGTGAAAGATATCAAGCACAGGAGTGATGGTAAATCAAATCTGATGTGAGCTTGGACAGAGGCAGCAAAGTTTTGGATAAGCTCAAGTCTTCAGATGGCATAGCCAGCTAGGATTGCATTGAGGTTACAAAGACCAAGACAATTAGTTTAGCTATGATCTGAATCAGGATTGTGGATACCCTGCGTTAAAACCATAAGGCCATAAGATATAGGAGCATAAATTGGCTATTCGGCCCATCGAGTCTGCTCCGCCATTCAATCATGGGCTGATCCAATTCTTCCAGCCATCCCCACTTCCCTGCTTTCACCCCATACCTTTTGATGCCCTGGCTAATCAAGAACCCATCTATCTATGCTTTACACCCAATGACTTGGCCTCCACAGTCGCTCGTGGCAACAAATTCCACAGATTTACCACCCTCTGACTAAGGTAATTTCTCTGCACCTCAGTTCTAAAAGGACATCCTTCAATCCTGAAGTCATGCCCTCTTGTCCTGGAATCCACTACCATGGGAAATAACTTTGCCATATCTAATCTGTTCAGGCCTTTTAACATTCATAATGTGATCGCTCTTCATTCTCCTAAACTCCACGGAACACAGCCCAAGAGCTGTCAGATGTTCCTCATACGGTAACCCTCTTATTCCTGGAATCATTCTTGTGAATCTTCTCTGAACCCTCTCCAATGTCAGTACATCCTTTCTAAAATAAGGAGCCCAAACTGCACTCAGTACCCCAAGTGTGGTCTCATGAGTGCCTTATAGAGCCTCAAAATCACATCCCTGCTCTTATATTCCATACCTCTAGAACTGAATGCCCACATTGCATTCGCCATCTTCATAATCGACTCAACCTTGAGGTTAACCTTTAGGGTATGTTGCACAAGGACTCCCAAGTCCCTTTGCATCTCTGCATTTTGAATTCTGTCCCCATCTAAATAGTAGTCTGCCCATTTATTTCTTCCTCCAAAATGCATGATCATACACTTTCCAACATTGTATTTCATTTGCCACTTATTTGCCCATTCCCCTAAACTATCTAAATCTCTCTGCAGGCTCTCTGTTTCCTCAACACTTCCCGCTCCTCCACCTATCTTTGTATCATTGGCAAATTTAGCCTCAAATCCATTAATACCGTAGGCCAAATCATTGACATACATCATAAAAAGCAACGGTCCCAACACTGACTCCTGTGGAACTTCACTGGTAACCAGCAGCCAGCCAGAATAGGATCCCTTTATTCCCACTCTCTGCTTTCTGCCGACCAGCCAATGCTCCACCCATACTCCACCCATGCTAGTAACTTCCCTGTAATTCCGTGGGCTCTTATCTTGCTAAGCAGCCTCATGTATGGCACCTTGTCAAAGTCCTTCTGAAAATCCAAGTACACCACGCCTACTGCATTTCCTTTGTCTACCCTGCTTGTAATTTCCTCAAAGAGTTGCAGTAGGTTTGTCGGGCAGGATTTTCCTTTCTGGAAACCATGCTAGCTTTGGCCTATCTTGTTATGTGCCTCCAGGTATTCCATAATGTGATCCCTAACAATCGATTCCAACAACTTCTCAGCCACTGATGTCAGGCTAACAGGTCTACAGTTTCCTTTCTGCTGCCTCCCACCCGTCTTAAATAGCGGAATAATATTTGCAATTTTCCAGTCATCCGGTACAATGCCAGGATCTATAGATTCTTGAAAGATCGTCGTTAATGCCTCTGCAATCCCTCCAGTTACTTCCTTCAGAACCCGAGGGTGCATTCTATCAGGTCCAGGAGATTTATCCACCCTCAGACCTTTAAGCTTCCTGAGCGCCTTCTCAGTTGTAATTTTCACTGCACAAATTTCACTTCCCTGACACTCTTGAATGTCCAGTATACTGCAGACGTCTTCCACTGTGAAGACTGATGCAAAACATGCATTCACTTCCTCTGCCATCTCTGCATCTCTCATTACAATACCTTCAGCATCATTTTGTATTGGTCCTATATCTACCCTCAACTCTCTTTTACCCTTTTTATACTTAAAAAAGCTTTTAGTATCTTCTTTGATATTAATCGCCAGCTTCCTCTCATTTTTCATCTTTCCCTTCTGAATGACCTTCTTAGTTTCCTTCTGCAAGTTTTTAAATGCTCCCCAATCCTCTATCTTCCCACTAGCTCTGGCTTCCTTGTATGTCCTCTCTTTTGCTTTTACTTTGGCTCTGACTTCACTTGTCAGCCACGGTAGTGTCCTTCTTCCCTTTGAAAATTTCTTCTTATTTGGAATATATCTGTCTTGCACTTCCCTCATTTTTTGCAGAAACTCCAGCCATTGCTGTTCTGCTGTCATTCCTGCAAATGTCCCTTTCCAGTCAACTTTGTCCAGTTCTACTCTCATGCCATTGTAATTTCCTATATTCCACTGAAATAGCGACACCTTGGATTTTATTTTTCCCTCTCAAATTTCAATGTGAACTCTATCATATTGCGATCACTGTTCCCTAAGGGTTCCTTAACCTTAAGCTCTCTTATCACCTCCAGATCATTGCCCAACACCCAATCCAGCATAGCCAATTCCCTAGTGGGCTCAACAATCCATCCCTTAGACATTCTACAAATTCTCTCTCTTGAGATTCAGTACTGACCTGGTTTTCCCAATCCACTTTCATGTTAAAATCCCCAATGATTATCATGGCATTGCCTTTCTGACACGCCTTTTCTATCACCTGCTGTAACTTGTAATCCACATCCTGGCTGCTGTTTGGAGGTCTGTATACAAATGCCATTAGGGTCCTTTTACTCTTGCCATTTCTTAATTCAACCTATAGAGACTCTACACCTTCCAATCCTATTTATTTCTTTCCAATGATTTAATATTATTTCTTATACACAGAACCACACCACCCACTCTGCCTACTAACCTATCTTTCCGATATACCATATATCCTTGGACAGTCTGGAGATAGAAGTTGAGACACTTACAGATCATCTATGTGTGTCATCAGAAGCTGATGTTAAGATCAAATATATTACCAGGTTTCCAAACAGTCTCATTCAGTTTCAGACAGGCACCAAGGAAGGATTTGCAATAGAGGTGAGAGAATAGAGTTGTGTTACGTTGCAAGGACAATAGCTTCAGCTTTCCCACCCTAAGCAGAAGAAGCTATTGCTTACCCAGAAATGGATGTCAGATAAGAAGCCGGCACACTTAGAGAGTGCGATTTGTAGACCAGTACATCAGTAGTGAGCAAAACTAATGGAGAAGATTCTTAAGGACAAGATTAATGAGAATTTGGAGAAGAATAATCTTAGTAGGGATAGTCAGTGTAGCTTTGGGAGGGGCAGATCATGCCTTATGAGCCTGATTGTGTTTTTTGAGGATATGACAAAGCAAATTGATGAAGATAGGATGATGCATATGGTGTATCAAGACTATTCTCCAAAGCTCTGAACCCCTGAACCTGGAGGACCAGTGGACCACTTTTAGTCTTGCCTCAACCATTTGACCTTTTTGACATGGGTAACCCTGCCTAGAGCCAAAGCATAAAGCCCTTGACAATGATATTGCCAAGAAATTACAGAGGAATCCTTGGAAAACACAAAGGTCAAGGGTGGCCACTGAAAATTTAAAAAATATATTACAGGCACAATCAGACAATCGGCTGGTGGCGCAATGGCATCAGCGCTGAACTCCGGAGCGAAGGCTCCCGAGTTCGAATCCAGGTCGGGCCACCCCCCCGAACACGCTTTCCATCCATGCCGGGTTGAGCGTCAAGCTAGCCACTCGACCTCGTGAAAAAAAAAGGGTCGAGTCAGGAACGTTCATATTGTGACCCGGTTAATCCGAAAGGAGACCGATCCTGACACTACACGCCAGACAAGAATGGCTGACTGTCTGGTATGACGTGCAAAAAAAAAAAAACATCAGACAATGAGTTGAAATGTAAGAATGAACTCAAGGAGCGTGGCATCACCAAGCACATTGACATTGGAGAGGGGATGGAAAAGAATACTGAGATCAACCATGTCCAGTACTCAAGGGGAAACAAAGATGGAATTACTAGGGTTACAGGCACAACTTTATAAGGAGATGCTTTTGGTAAAAAGCTGATCAGAATGTTTAAAAATGTAAATAAAAAGTGAATTTGTCTGGAAAAGTTGGCGATGGATTTGTGAGCTGACAACACATTCAGATCTATGGAGAGGAAAGGGTGGTTGAAGATGGACAGAAGTATACAAGGATGGGGATGTTCATGGTTTTACTTTTCAGGGTGATGGTACCAGATCTGGAGATAAAGAGGCAGCACCCAAGGAGACAGAACTGTTAGCAATATCACCTAACCTAGGGTCAAGAAGAGAAGTCAGGCAAACAATCGTTTGGAGATAATATGGTTAAGGGAGCAGGAGGAAGATCTCATCAACATACTGATGGCATGGAAGAAGATAAAGGAATTACTTAATGGATTTAAGTAAAGGCTAAGGCAGGGAGAAGATCGAATCTAATGGTCTTGAAGAAAAGAGGGGGTTCACCAGATGATCTAAACTTTGCTGTTAAAGAAAGGCATTGAAGTGAAGACTTAGGAATTTGATCTACCAAAAGAAACAAAACTAGGGATTACCTTTGCAGTCTTGGATGTTCCTGGGACACTGCACAGGAGCATTCTATGTGGTCCAACCAGAGGCAATGTACCATTTCCATCTATCACTGTCCCACGTGTAGCTCCCCGGCCAGTCTCAAGGTCGCTCAGCTCGCTGTCGTCTAGGGAAACAGCCCTCGGCCCTGCCAAACTGGGTAATAAGTTTGTGTGGATGCTGTGTGATGTACCCCACCCCGCCCAAATAACAGACAATACACCAGATACGATTAAATGATTTACAGTTTATAGATATTACTGGAACTATGTAATTAATAGAGAATAAAATATAACAGGAAAATAAAAGGCGCCACACTTATCAAAGTTTAATCTCTTCGTGCACAAACTGCTGGAGCTCAGGACCCTTCTTCTTCACCCTGCGACCCCTAGGACCACCTCGACCAGCCGCCTGGGACCAACAACGGTGGTCGACCAGATGCTCCACACGGGTCCGTCTCCGTCTCCTCTCCTCGCCGAACGCCCCGCTCGGGGTTCGACCCCGTTAGCGGACTCACAGCACCTGGTCCATCCTCTGTCTCTCTCTCCCGCCTTCTCCCCCAAAACCCCGCGCATACAATATCTTCAGATACACCAAAAACATAACAACTATCCCAATTGGTTTGTAACATCTTCTTATCACAGCCTAACCCAAAACAAGCTGCTAGCGCAAGAACTTCCTCAGCGTTTAACATAACAAAGAAGCATTCCCAAGTATAACATAACAAAGAAGCCATTTTAATTAGCCTACGCAGTAACATTAAAGACGAAACCCCCTTACACTCTCCTCCCGCCAAACAAAGTCATGTTCTCATGACTTCTAAATAACTTGCCAACTAGTCCTGCAGACACACAACACACACATACACAGATACACACAGTGACAGTGCTCCCCGAACAGTGGACCTTATGCCCGGTCCCACGGGCGCTACATAGGCCAACCTATCTGAGAGCTTCCTAATCCTCCGAGACCTCCGTACCCCCTCACCTAAACTCTAAAGGCTCAGACACTACTAGGGATACCTCGGGCCTGCTTGCCAACTCCTCTCCCTCTCAGGCCACTATTACAACTCGGAGACCCCCCCCCCCCGGGTCCCGTGTCCCGTGTCCAGGGCCCCACTTCTTTTCCTTATTTCCTTCCTGATCCTGCCGTAACTCAGACTGCCCACAGCTAGCCCTCCCAACTCAGTGGGAGAAGGGCCAAAGGTCTCTTCCTCAATCAGGGGAAGTTAGCGAAAGGCAGCAGGTACCACATGTCCAGCACATCATTCTTCGAATCCGTATTCTTCCTCATTCCCTCGAATGGTTGCTGCTGTTTGAGTTTCTCCAAACTGAAACATTTAGCCGGGGCTACCCCTTCAGCCTCTTGTTTTTTCTTCCTGATGACGTCTTCCAGGTCAACCTTCAGTTTTTCCACTTCATTTAAACTGTCGACAGTCATCTTCAGGTTTCTTTCAAGCGTCCGCCTCCTTTTTCCAAGATCTGTCCTCCATTTCTTTGCCTCCTCAGGAGTGTAGTCAAACTCCCCTCCCTGGGCTCTCGGTTTTCTAGTGGCCTTAGTCAGAACACTTCCTTGATCTCCCCCAACTTTTAAGTCTTCCAATCTTTTCTGAATTGACGTCTTGAGTTTCTGCTGATCCCTTCGAAGGTGGGTCATTGTTTCTTCTTGCTGGATTAATTCATCAGTACATGACCGCAGTGTCAGCTCGGAATTCCGTTGCTCCATCTCCACGTTGACGAGCGTGAATTCCAAGTCTGCAATGGTCGTCTCACAAGTGTGGCACTCAGTCTCCGGCTGGCATTTCTGAGAACTCGGTTCAGCGGTGCAAATCCCCTCTCTCCCCTGTGTCTCATTCAGATTGATGACCTGGGTTTCCATCCCCAGGTCCACCACTGTCTGTTCCAACAACAGGAAGTTCAACTGGTATGTCGGGTCATTTTTCTCACATTGCACCAAACTCCTCTGGCCAAAAACTCCTCCACATTTGACACTTCGCCTCTGTCGCCCGGGTTCAGCCTCTCGTGTCACCTCATAGTCCCGCCAGGTGAATCCAAGCTCTAGGCGGTCATCCACATACACCAAAACTCCACACACCTTCACTTCCCCCATGGTCTTCCTCATGACCCGCAGGAAGGATGCAGGGGCTCCAGATATGCCCTTGGGCATCTTTTCGGATCGGAAGAATCCTAGGGAACTAATAACGACCGTCTTCGGCTCGACAGCCGCACTCCTCGGGATCTGGCAACATCCACTCGTCAGATCCAGCACATTAAACCACGTTGCATATTCCACACACACGCTGCCTTCATCTTCCACGCTGCCAGGGTCCAGTTGCCACGACCTCTCTCTCTCTGAGGTGTCTTCAGCAGTCAATTCCCCTCCCTCGTGGTAGTTCAGAGCGTCTACTAAGAGGGTCTCACCTTCAGCTACTTTCCCCAGGCCATACCACCGCTGGGTCTCATTTAAATTCGGTACCGGCTCAAGGCTGCTACACACATCCTCAGAAGCAACTCGACACACTGGGTGCCCAGACAATGCCCCCATGAACTCCAGGGTCATTAACCAATCATAGTCTTCTGAATAACTACTGGCACTGGTACCCAAAATCTCCAGCGCCCTTGCGGTTGTCAAGGGTAAATGCTTCAGACACCGGTTGTAAAACGAACTGTACAACAACATGACCTGAGGCCCAGCGTCGATGATGGCTTTAGCATCACTCCCTCTATCCGTAACGACACCCTGGGGCGTGGTCCCTCTAAGCCTTCAGGAATAGGGTCTTTTCCTTTCGGAAGTTCATTGGTACATTGCTGGGAATGTGCATCCCCAGAGACCCCAAACCGTTCCCCCACTGGGCCTCCACTAAGTTTCCCGACACCTCTCTGATCAGCTGAACAACTGAAGGAGGGGCTGATCCCCTGAAATGATCCCCCTGGCACTGCAAGCAATTTAGCCTCCCTCCTAGCCAGAGAAGACACACTGAAAACTTTCCCCCCCTCTTTCAAATAACTGTCAGCTGTCACTATGGTGTAAATGAACCTGACAGCTCTAACACCGTCACCAACCCGCCTACTTAAACTTTCAACCAATCCCTGTCGCTGTCCCTCAACCGAGCACTGCCGCTCATCTAACAACTGAGAGATCCGCTCCGCCCACGTTTCACATGCCTCCGCCCCTCTTGGGGTGGACACTATCCCAAACGCCAGGCAGAGCCTGCCAGAGCTAGAACATTTACTCGCAGACACTACCTCCAAATCAGACCACTCTTTCCTCTCTCTCCCAACAGCATAGACAGCCCCGAGTTCCACCTCCAACTCGTCAATGCTAGTCTGAACTCGAACAAAGACCTCACCCACCACACATGCAGCAATAACCAGCAAATAACCCACAGAGACACACATTACTGATTTAAACAGGGCACCCACACAGCATACCAGTAGACCCAATCCCAGACAAAAACCCACACACAATGTAACCCCCCTGGCCAGCCTCAGGGTCGCTCGGCTTGCTGTCGTCTAGGAAAACAGCCCTCGGCCCCGCCAAACTGGGGAATCAGTTTGTGTGGATGCTGTGTGATGTACCCCACCCCGCCCAAATAACAGACAATACACCAGATACGATTAAATGATTTACAGTTTATAGATATTACTGGAACTATATAATTAATAGAGAATAAAATATAACAGGAAAATAAAAGGCGCCACACTTATCAAAGTTTAATCTCTTCGTGCACAAACTGTTGGAGCTCAGGACCCTTCTTTTTCACCCTGCGACCCCACGGACCACCTCGACCAGCCACCTGGGACCAACTACGGTGGTCGACCAGACGCTCCACACGGGTCCGTCTCCGTCTCCTCTTCTTGCCGAACGCCCCACTTGGGGTTCGATCCCGTTAGCAGACTCATAGCACCTGGTCCATCCTCTGCCTCTCTCTCTCTCCCGCCTTCTCCCCCAAAACCCCGCGCATACAATATCTTCAGATACACCAAAAACATAACAACTATCCCAATTGGTTTGTAATATCTTCTTATCACAGCCTAACCCAAAACAAGCTGCTAGCGCAAGAACTTTCTCAGCGTTTACCATAACAAAGAAGCATTCCCAAGTATAACATAACAAAGAAGACATTTTAATTAGCTTACGCAGTAATATAAAAGACAAAACCCCCCTTACAGATGGTAATTAAAAAGCATAGATTAATGCAATGATAGCAGAGAGCAATATGAGGAAATGACCAGAGAAAGCTTTACACCTGACTGGGATGACATGGTGTATGCTGGAGTTGACATGAAAATAGGCAAGAAAAGAGTCACTAAACAAGGATAAGAGTGTTTTGAACCCAGGTGAATTCATAAAGAGTTCAAACACAACAGGGACAAAAAAATTCTGGGTGCAGACACAGATGGAGGGAAGAAGAAATGTGATTTACTGATTGCCTGTGAGGTCTGACTGGTGGGAGATGTAACTTCAAAAGTGCTGGGACAATATCTAAACAGGAGGAATGTGTACTTTATTATCACTTAAGAGGGGCTATAAATGTGTCCTTGAGTCTTCTTTACCATTCAACAAGAACATTGATATCCCAGCATTTCTAGTCCACAGTTTCCATATCCCTCAATTCTCAGGTACACAAAAATCAATCTCAGCCTTGAAAATACTCAAGGGGATTTTTTTTCTCTTTACAGCTCTATGATGTAGATAATTCCAAATGCATTCCACCAACTACTGCACAAGAAATATCATCTCCCTGGAGTCTCAAATGGCCCAACACCTCACACTGAGATACATCCTCCTTGGTTGAACCTCTCCAGCCAGGAGGTGGAACCTCTCAGCAGCTACCTGTCAATGTCTCTCTAACGTAAATCTTCTTAACTCAACCCCCTTATCCAAAGAATCTCTTCCAATATTAGCCTGCACAATTACTGAGTCCTGATATTTTCACAGTAATTAAAAAATAAAGAACTTTAATAAATACACATTACAAGATTGATTCTCACTCATGCTCATAATAAACTGGTGAACAACATACACTGGTATCTACTTAAGCACCAACATACCCCAAGGATTACTAGTACATGGAAATAAATATTGTGTAGTGCAGGTGTTCATCTTTACACTGTACCTGATATCATGTCAATTCAGTCTGCAGAGATAGGCAACATACTAAGTTAAATCATATTAATAGCGCTTTAGATCTTATAACTATAAATAGATTTTTAATTCCCTTAATTTTATGGTATTTGAAAATTGCAATATAAAATCTCTGCTTAAAACCATCAGGGCCTTTATTACATTTTATGAAATTGCCTGGCAAGAACTAAAATCTCTATTGAATGCAGAAGCTAATTCTTAGCATGCTTCCAGAGTCATTCCTCTAGCCACAAAAAGTATCTTGGCAGCTCTGTCATAAATGCTTTGTGGCTTGATCTGAAGCGTGATTCCAAATTTGAGACACTATTATTTCCTATTTAGAACAGTGTTTCTAGCTGTCAATGAGCAAGGACTTTTTTTTAAGTTTGAACTAAAGTAGCCTTGAATTGAAACATTCCTACCTAAAATTCCTGCTTCCTTCCAGTGTAGCTTTCCTAAGAAGCCAGACAGTCTACATTTTGTATAAGCAAGGACTGCTGTTTTTTCTGAGATGTAGTAGTGTGGCATGGTAGTATAGTGTAGCGTCACATAATGGGTTCCATTCCTGCCACTGTCTGTAAGAATTTTGTACATCGTCCCCTTAACCACGTGGGTTTTCTCTGTCTGCTCCAGTTTTCTCCCACATTACAAGGATGTAAGGGAGAGGGACAGTAAGTTGTGGGCATGCTATGTTGGTGCTGAAAGCATGTTAACACTTGCAGGCTGCCCTCAGGACATCCTCGGCCTGAGTGGGTCATTGACGCAAACAACACATTTCATTGTATGTTCAATGTTTTGATAAATAACCTTTAGTATCAACACCCTATATTCTTGCTTTTTGCCCCAATGCTTACATCTCCCTATCTCTGCAATCTTTCCCAGCCCTACAACCACCCAAAAACTCTGCACTTTAGGGGATGTGCTGGAGGCAGATATGACAGAAACATCAAAGAATCTCTTAGGTAAGAACATGAATGGAGGGAATGGAGGGATATAGACCAAAGTGATTAAACGTCAATAGCTCAATTCGTTCAGCACAACATTCTGGGCTAAAAGGCCTTTTCCTCTGCTGTACTGTTCCACATTCTATTCCATCACTTCTGGCCTCTTAATCAGATCTGAATATTCTTCAGAACTTAGGTTTTGGTCATTGTTCTAATAATTGGGAACAAAGGCAAAACTAGATACCACAGCACAAGGTGACAGACAAGAAATCAGATTAGGAATTCAGGACAAACTTCTGTACCTACTTTGTCACAACCTATCATGATTTTCTACATCTCTATCAGGTTAACCCATGGAAAAGTCCCAGTCATAATCTCCCAATAAGTTACACTTACAGTTCCAAAAGCTTTATAAAAACTCTTTTTTAAAAACTCACTCCATTACCTCAACACCTGTAAAAGGATAACTTACTTCCCAGCCTCTAAGCAGTTGCATTACTCTTTTCTTTTTTCATTGAGGCCCAACTGACTACCTATTGAGCAGCTCATCAGTAGCTAAAGGATATTGTTTAAAGGTTAGAGGTGAATGTTTTAATAAGAACCTGAGAGGCAACTTTTTCTTAGACAGCAAGTGGTAGCTCATTGGATGCAGCTGCCAGTGGAAGTAGTTGAGGTAGGTACAGCACATTAGATACACTAAAGTAGTACAGGTATACGGATGACTAGAGTATAGACGGATATGGGCCAATGCTGGGAAATGGGATTTGTTTAGTTCTGCTTCTGATTATGATTCATATTGGTTACCATGGACAAGTATGGGCCAAAGGTCCTTTTCTCCATGCTGTACAACTCTGTGACTGTCACATTTCATTCGCCATTCCCCATAATTTTGATACTTAATTGTTAGCTTATAAATAGCTAATAACTTGCTTAGAACATCATGGCTATTTTAATCAAAGAACACACCCCTCCCTCTTTAAGTCTAACACACCACTAAGAAAGTGCTGCAATATCAGAGGAGACAACTATCAGACTGGATATTAAGTCAAGGTCCTGGGCCATTCTGTCAGGTGAACTTAGAAGATCCCATTGTGCTATTTCGAAGAAGAGCAAGGATGTTCTCTCCAGTGCCCTGTCTAACACCTTATCAGCAATAATATGGAAACAAGCCACTTGCTTCATTTGCACATTTCTCTTTTTTGGGAGTTTGCTGGCTTCCAATTAGCAATTATCTTTCCAACATTTTAAGAGCGTTATTTTACTTTTTTAGATGCTACGTACATTAACATGTTCTAAGGTTGTGAAATAGCATCACAGAAATGCAAGTTTACATTTTGATGATTAAGCAGAAGACCTTTCATATACTTCAATTTTGTAAACTGAGTTATGCAGCAGGGAAACAGGCTCTTTGGCCTGTCTGATCCATTATGACCAAATGCTCTACCCAAGCTACTAGTCCCATTTGCTATCATTTGACCCTAACCTTCTAAAGCATTCCTGTGGATATACTTTCCAATTTTTTTTCTACATCCTCTGGAAGGTCTTCCATAATAATACAACCCCCAGTTTCCTTAAACCTATGCCCTCCGCTTCTTTATTCCCTAAGCGTGGAAAAAAGACTGAGCGTTTTGAGCATATATATGGCCCTTATGATTTTATACACCTCTATAACATCACTTCTCAGTCTCCAATACTCTAAGGAATAAAATCCTAGGCTATCCAACCTCTCCCGGTAACTCAGTTCCTCAAGATCTGACAACATTTCGGCACTCTTTCTAATTTAATATAATTTTACCTGTAGTAGGGTAACAAACCTGAACACAATACTCCAAGTGTGGCCTGACCAGCATCCTGTGCGACTGTACTTTGACCTCTCAACTTTTATACTCAATAACCTGACTTACAAAGACCGGCATGCCAAAAGCCTTCACCACCCTGTCTACCTGTGCTGACTACCATGGCAGAATCAAAAACAAAGGCCTCATCAAAAATGGCAGAACTTTTCTTCCCATTCAATAAAGACTGCTTCTATCACATCTATTGTCAAGTCTTTACTGTAGGAATAGGGAGCACATCAGATTCCAACACCTCCACAACTGGAATATCGCCTCTGGATCCAGCTCGGGCTGATATAGTAAGCCTGTAAGTGGTCCCATGTGAAATCTGATAACTTCAGATGAAATTGTACACAGTCCATTAACACAAGTCTGGGACCAGTAGTGTGACAAGCCACAATAATTACTGATCTAGAAACAGGAAATGTACTGGTGTATTCACTGCTTCTCTTATGAATTTGGAGATTAAGGTACAAGAAGGAAAAATGACATTCATCCATACTGATGTAGCAGAAGTCCCCAAGGTCCACCTGTACAAAAATACAAACGCTGAACCATATGACTCTTTATCCACTTTTGTCAATTTATACAGGGCTTGTGAAACTGTCAGAGAGAGATTTGCCTTCCATTCACTTCAACTTGAATCAAATCTGGACTTGAAGACAAGTGAAGCAAACAGCTCTTTGCATTATGCCTAACCTTATATGAAGAGTCCTTTACACTCTTCCTAAAACAGCAGCCAGAGCTCTGGTCCATTGATTCCAAGACACAAGTACAAATCCTACCAAGGCTGCTGGGGAATTTAAATTCCAATAATTAAAAACATCTGGGATTAAAGCTAATCTCAGTAACTATTGCCTGCTGCTGTTCTTACCAGGTTTCTCTTTATGTGACCCCAGATCCTTCAACTCTTAGGTGCCTTCTCAGTCCAGGGACAATGAGAGATTGACGATTAATCCTAACACTGTCAGTGACATTCATATGATAGGTGTCTAAAACTAGAGGACCATTATGCTGGAAAGAGTGCAGAGGATACTTTTGAGAATGTTGCCTGCATTCAAGGGATTGAGTTATGGAGGCAGGTTGAGTAAATTGGGACTTTTTTTTACTGGAGCCGAGGAGAATGAGGTGATCTTATAGAAGTGCATTAAATCACAAGGGGCATAGAATGGGAGAATATGTACAGTCCTTTTCCCAGGATTGGGGAGTCAGAAACTGGAAGGCAGGGGTTTAGGGTGACAGTGGAGATATTTAATAGAGACCTGAGTAGTAAAGTTTTCACTCAGACGGTTGTCCATGTATGCAATGAGATGCCAGAGTCATAGAAAACTACAGCACAGTAACAGGCCCTTCAGCCCATCTAGTCCATGTTGAACCATTTAAACTGCCTACTCCCATCAACCTACACCCAGACATAGCCCTCCATACCCCTCTCATCCATGGACCTATCCAAACTCCTCTGAAACATTGAAATCAAAATCACATCCACCAATGGTGCTGCAGCTCTCACCACCCTCTGAGAGAAGAAGTTGCCCCTCGTGTTCCCAGTAAACATTCCATCTTTCACCCTTAACCGATGACCTGTAGTTGCAGTCTCATCAATGGAAAGAAACCTGCTTGCAGTTAACCTATATATAACCCACATAATTTTGCATATCTTTGTCAAATCTCCCCTCATTAATCTACTTTCTAATAAATAAAGTTCTAGCCTATTCAATCTTTCCTTATAACCCAGCAATATCCTTGTAAATTTTCTCTGTAACACTTACAGTATGCTGGATGAACTCAGCAGGTCAGGCAGCATCAGTGGAAACGATGAGTCGACATTTCGAGTCAGAACCCTTCGTCAGGACTGAAGAATGAAGGAGGTGGAAGGATTTGAAGAATGTTTGTAGGTTCAGTTGAAAGACCAGTAATTTGAAAGACAAAGGGGTGGCGGAGGGGAAGCATCGACGTCATGGCAGGAAAACAATGGGTAGTAGAAGAAGGAGGCGGAACCATGACGGAGGTGATAGGCAGCTGGGGGAGGGGGCAGAGTGAAATAGGGATAGAGGAAGGGAGGGGATCGGTCCCTCCACGACTCCCTTATCTGCACATCCATCCCCACAGATCTCCCACCCGGCACTTATCCCTGTAAGCGTAAGTGCTACACCTGTCCCTACACCTCCTCTCTTGCCACCATTCAGGGCCCCAAACAGTCCTTCCAGGTGAGGCAACACTTCACTTGTGAGTCTGTTGGGGTCATCTATTGCATCCGGTGCTCCCGGTGCAGCCTCCTCTACATCGGTGAAACCCGACGCAGATTGGGGGACCGCTTCGTTGAACACCTCCACTCCGTCCGCCACAACAGACAGGATCTCCCAGTAGCCACCCACTTCAACTCTGCTTCCCACTCCCATTCAGATATGTCCATACACGGCCTCCTCTACTGCCATGATGAGGCTAAACTCAGGTTGGAGGAGCAACACCTCATATACCGTCTAGGTAGTCTCCAGCCCCTTGGTATGAACACAGAATTCTCCAACTTCTGGCAATTCCCTCCCTCTCCCTTCCTCTATCCCTATTTCACTCTGCCCCCTCCCCCAGCTGCCTATCACCTCCCTCATGGTTCCGCCTCCTTCTTCTACTACCCATTGTTTTCCTGCCTATGATGTCGATGCTTCCTCTCCCCCACCCCTTTGTCTTTCAAATTACTGGTCTTTCAACTGAACCTACAAGCATTCTTCAAATCCCCTTCCACCTCCTTCATTCTTCAATCTTGACGAAGGGTTCCGACCCGAAACATCAACTCATCGTTTCCACTGATGCTGCCCGACCTGCTGAGTTCATCCAGTGTACTGTAAGTGTTGCTTTGATCACAGCATCTGCAGATTATTTTGTGTTTAAATTTTCTCTGTACTCTTTCAATCTTATTTACATCTTTCTTGTAGGTACAGCAGGTGAATGAAACTGCACACAATACTCCAAATTAGGCTTCATCAATATCCTATACAGCTTCAACATAACATGACAAATGCTGTACTCAATACATTGATCTATGAAGACCAATGTGCCAAAAGCTTTCCTTACAACCTTGGCTACAGTTCTGTGATGCCACTTTCAATAAATTATGGACCTGTTTTCCCAGATCCCTTTGTTCCATTGCACTTCTCAGTATCCTACCGCTCACTGTGTAAGACCTACCCTGGTATGTCCTCCCAAAGTGCAACACCTCACACTTGTCTGCATTGAATTCTATCTGCCACTGTTCAGCCCATTTCTCCAGCTGGTCCATATCCCACTGCAAGCTTTGATAGTCTTTCTCACTGTCCTCTACACCCCCAACCTTGGTGCCACCCACAAATTTGCTGATCCAGTTAACCACATTATCATCCAGATCATCCACAACAGACCCAACACCAATACCTGTGACACTCTACTAGTCACAAGCTTCCAGTCGGAGAGGCAACCATCTACTACCACTCTCTGGCTTCTGCCCAAAGCCAATGTCTAATCCAATTCACTACCTCATCCTGAATATCAAGCAACTGAACCTTTTTGATGAGCCTTCCCTGCAGGACTTGTCAAATTCCCTGCTGAAATCCATGTGGACAATTTCCACTGCTTTGCCTTCATCAACTTTCCTGGTATTGACCTACTATGCTAACAATCCCTAATCAGTCCCTATCTATCTAAATATTCATATATTGGGTTGTTTAGAATACCTTCCCATAACTTTCCTACTACTGACATCTGGCTCACCAGCCAATAATTTCCAGGTTTATTTCTAGAACCTTTCTTAAACAGCAGAACAACATCAACAATCCTCCAATCCTCTGGTACCCCACATGTCACTAAGGATGATTTAAATATCTCTGCTAGGGCCCCTGCAATTTCTGCACTTGCATCCCACATTGTCAGGCCTTGGGGATTTGTCCACCTAATTTGCCTGCTCCTCTGTAATCTGTATAGGGCCCATAAACTTGCTGCTGCTTTCCCTCATCTTATAGACTCAGGGTCAGTCTCCCGAGTAAATACCGATGGAAAAAATCGATTTACGATCTTGCAGTCTCTTTTGCCTCCATGGATAGATTACGATTCTGATCTTCCAGAGGACTAATTTTGTCCCTTGCAATCCTTTTGCTCTTTATACACATGTAGAAGCCCTTAGGATTCTCCTTCACTTTGTCTGCTAGAGCAGCCTCATGACTTCTTTTAGCTCTCCTGATTTCTTTCTTGCATTTCGTATACTCCTCAAGTACCTCATTTGTTCCTGCCCGCCTATACCTGCTATACACCAGGTTAGTCCTGACGAAGGGTCTCGGCCTGAAACGTCGACTGCACCTCTTCCTAGAGATGCTGCCTGGCCTACTGCGTTCACCAGCAACTTTGATGTGTGTTGCTTGAATTTCCAGCATCTGCAGAATTCCTGTTGCCTGCTATACACCTTTTTTTTCTTAATCTCTTTTGAAAACCAAGGTTTCCTAAACCTGTTATCCTTACCTTTTACTATATCAGGCACATGCAAGCTTTGTGCTCTCAGAATTTCACTTTTGAAGGCCTCGCACTTGCCTTTGCCAGAAAACAGCTTGTCACAATCCACACTTGCCAATTCCTTTCTGATACCAGCAAAATTGGCCTTTCACCAATTTAGAATCTCCACCCACAGATCTGACCTATCCTTTTTCATAATTACCTTGAAACTAATGGCATTATGATCACTGAATGCAAAGTGTTCCCCTACACAAATCTCTGTCACCTGCCCTGTCTCATTCCCTAATAGGAGATCAAGTATTGCACATTCTCTTGTTGGGACTTCTATGTACTGATTAAGAAAACTTTCCTGAACACATATGACAAACTCTCTTCAATCTAGTACTTTACAGCATGGGAGTCCCAGTCAATATTTGTCAAGTTAAAATCACCAACTATCATAACTTTATGTTTCTTGTAATAGTCTGTGACCTCCCTACAAATTAGTTCCTCTAAATTACACGGACTGTTGGGTGATATATAAGGTAGCCACATTAACGTGATCATACTTTTCTTATTCCTCATTTCTACTCATAAAGTCTCACTGGATGAGTTCTCCAGTCTGTTCTGACTGAGCACTGCCGTGGCATTTTCCCACCCCTCCCCCTTTAATCCCTCCCACTCTATTCCGGTATGTTGAGCTGCTAGTCCTGCCCCTCCTACAAAAAAGTCTCATTATAGCTACAAGATTATAATTCCATGTGTTGATGCATGCCCTGATCTCATCTGCCTTCCCCACAACACTTCTTGCATTGAAATAAACGCAACTCAGAACGTTAGTCACATGCTCAACCTTTTGATTTCTGAATTTGTCTGAGGTCTTAACGATATCTGTCTCCACAACCACTCCACTGTCTGTTCTGGCACTCTGGTTCCCATACCCCTGCAACTCTAGTTTAAGCACCTCTGTGCGGTACTAGCAAACCTTCCTGCTGGGATATTAGCCCCCACCAATTTAGTTGCAAATCGTCTCTTCTGTACAGGTCCAAAATTCCCTGGAAGAGAGCCCAATGATCCTCCCTCCTGCACCAACTCCTTAGCCATGTGTTAAACTGTATGATCTTCCTTTTTCTGGTGTCACTAGCATGTGGTATGGGTAGGAGTCATGAGATCATGACCCTGGAGGTCCTGTCCTTTAATTTAGCACCTAACTCCATGAACTCATTTTGCGGAACCTCCTCCCTCTTCCTACCTAAGTCATTGGACTGTATATGGACTATGACCTCTGGCTCCTCGCCCTCCTACTTAAGAATGTTGAGGTCTTGAGCCAAGTTGTCCCAGACCTTGACGCCCGGGAGGCAACATATCATCCAGGAATCATCTTATCCACAGAACCTCCTTTCTGTTTCCCTGACTAACAAATCCCCTATCACCATAGCTCCCCTCTTTCTCCCTTTCACTTCTTGCAAGTGAACACAGGAGTCCACCTGCCTTCTCACATCCCGCAAGAAGAGCATACAACTATCCTGCCTGGCATCCCTACTGCTCTAACTGTGCAATTTTAATAAAGAAAACAATAAATAAACTGAAAAAAAATCTACCTACAGTTTTTCACCTTCTCTCACTCAAGCCTCTCCTCACTGAAGCCTCAAAGAGCTAAAGTCACAAATCCCCACTCTAACACTGACCACTCCAACAAAGGCCTCCCTACTTGCCCCTGCCTTATTTTACTTGCCCTTGCTAATTAATCCTGATTTCTGATTGGCAGCTGTTCAAACACTGAAACTCCTGCAAAGTGTTGCTTTTTAATGCACACTCACTGACCTGTGTGAGTCACCTCTTCCCTCCCTCCCGATCGCTGAATGGCCACTGTTCAAACCTTCCTCTAGAGGAAGTCTTTAAGGCAGGTACATCAACAACATTTTAAAAGGGTTACGGTACATGAATTAGGAAAGATTTAGAGGGATATGGACCAAATTAAATGGGACTGCATAAGATCATAAGACATAGAAGCAGAATTAGGCCGTTCAGTCCATTGAGTTTTCTCTATCATTCCATTAACGCTGATTTATTTTTTCTCTCAACCCTATTCTCCTGCCTTCTCGCTGTAACCTTTTATGTTCCTACCAATTAGGAACCTATCCACCTCCGCTTTAAATATACCCAGCAACAATTCTTCGTCAGTGTGAACAAGTTGGGCTAAAGGCGCTGTTTCCATTTTTCACACTTCTATGACACTGGAAGAGGGAAAAGGTTTCAAGGAAATCTGGGGGTAAAATTTTCACACAAAGAATAATTGGTATCTGGAACGAGCTGCCAGAGGAGATGGTGGAGGCAGGAACAGTAACAACATTTAAGAGGCAGTTTGACAGATGCCTGAATGAGCAGGGCACTGAGGGATGCTATATTAATGCAGGCAATGGACAAAGGGCCTGATTCTATGATACACAACTCTATGACATCCCACAAATAAATAAAGAAAATAATTTAAACACAGACCAAACCTGCAACATTGAAATCCATCACAATGAAGCAAGCGAATGGGGGAAAAAAATTGAGAAAAAGAGATTTGTGAATGTTTCAAAAGCAAAACACGGGATGTTGGAAATCTTGGAAAACAGAAAATGCTGGGCATGTTACTTCTCTTCTAGGGATTAATAAACTCCCACTTCTCTCCTCAGAAGAAGTTCTGCCCTCATCTCTGTGATTGCTCTTTTGCCATTCTCCTGCTTTACTATTGCCCCTTCACTGCCAGATACAGCCACAAAAAAATGGCATGCATCATCATCTTTCATCAGTGGTGATGATGGGCAAACTCTTGAACAGGATTCTTGGAGACAGGGTTCACAAGCACTTGGAAAAGCATAGTCTGATCAGGGTTAGTCAGCGTGGCTTTGTGATGGAGCAGCTCATGCCTCATGAGCTTGATTGACTTCTTCAAGGAAGAGACAAAACAAATCAATGAAGATAGAGCAGTGGATGTGGTGTAAATGGATCTTAGTAAGGCATTCGATGAGGTTCCTATGGCACTCTCATTCAGTTCATTCAGAAAGTAAGGAGGCTTGGGATCAAGAGAAACTTGGCTGACTGGATTCAGAATTGGCTTGCCCACAGAAGACAGAGGGTGATAGTAGATGGGGTGTACTCTGCCCGGAGGTGTGCGACTAGTGGTGTTCTGCAGGGGTCTGCTCTGGGATCTTTGCTTTTTGTAATTTTTATAAATGACTTGGTTGAGGAAGTGGAAGGGTGGGTTAGTAAATCATAAAAATGAGAAAGTCTGCAGATGTTGGAAGTACAAAGCAACACACACAGAATGCTGGAGAAACTCAGCCAGGTGAGGCAGGATCTGTGGAAATGAACAGTCAACGTTTTGGGCCGAGACCCTTCTTCAGGTCAGGCACAGATGCTGCCTGACCTGCTGCGTTCCTCCAGCATTGCCCATGTGTTGCGTTGGGTGGGTTAGTAAATTTGCAGATGACACAAAGGTTGGTGAAGTTGTGGATAGAGTAGAAGGTTGTCATAGGTTACAACGGGACATTGACAGGAATCAGAGCTCAGCTGTGAAGTGGCAGATGGATTTGGATTTGGAGAAGTGTCAAGTGATACACTTTGGAAGGTCAAACTTGAAGGCAGAGTACAAGATTAATGGGGGTATTCTTAGCAATGTGGAGGAACAGAGGGATGCCAACATCCATGTAAGAGACAACCCCATAGCTGAAGGAATGGAATCACATGGAGACCAGACCAGGAATGAAAACAAGACCCCTTTCCCTAAAGACCATTCACGAACCAGATGTGTTACTAATCATAAGTCAGTAGTTGAATAATATAGATCCTGGAAAATACTCAGTAGAAAGGCGGAGAGAGTTAGATTTAGCTTGTCCATGATTTTTCATCAAATCTCCAGCAGCTTTATGGCCACCATTAATAAAATAAGCATTGTGTTCCAGATCTATTTAATTAGTTTAATTTAAATTCACAGATGCTATGATGAGCTCAAATATCCAAATCACTAATGCAGTCTCTGGATTAGAGTCTAATAACTTAACCAACATACTTCTGTTCCCACTCTACAATTGTTCAACCTATGTTAACTTATCTGTTATTCATTTCACAGTGTAATCTTTCACACATACTTATGTGTTCTTGTACATAAATATCTCACAAAATAACATACATATTTCCCTATAGTATATTGTATATGTATTTCACCAGATGATATATGTATTTCATTATGTAGTTGATTTGGGGATTTCCTTCTGCTGAAATACCAGTTTTTTCCTATGAAAATTTTCTCTTATGACACCTCCAGGGAAGGCTCCTCAGACGGTTCCCTTGTACTCCATTGTAAATTAAATCACAAGCTGCACCATTATATGGTTGATTTGAGATGTTGCCATTTTTTTTTGCCTTTGGTAGTCGAAGAGTCAGTATATCAGAAGCCTCTGAAGTTGTTTATTATTTTTAACCACCAACCACATCTGTTGGATTATTTCTTTTTGCAGCAATGTGTTATTTTTTATCAAGAGCTTTTGCATTTTTCTTTTGTAGTTTGATATAAAGCACTCGAGTAATAATTATTATCAAAAGCCAAAAGGGTGCTTGAGCCTGGGTATAATGGATGTCGGTCATAAACATTTTCATGTTGGAATACATTCTGAAGTTTCCGTTTACTGTACAGCAGAATTAGACACCTAAACATGCTCACTAAAATACGAAACATTTGTAATTGTACATCTTTCCTCAACAAAGTCAGATGACAAAGGGATTCCTATTCTAAAAGAACTCAGGAAGAAAATAAGCCTCCATTTTGTTCCTCCAGCAACACCATTAGTTTCCACAGAATGAAAAATAACTGCAATAACAATAATCCAAGGGACAAGATTATGATTATGGCCAAAGCTTAAAAAAAATGTATTCACGATTTTTATGTGCATCTCTTCTCAGGAAGAAGTAAAATTAACTGGAATTTTGTTACAATTATTTCTCATCAACAAGCATTTGGACCTTGTGGAGATAAGAGTTTACATCTAGTTTTTTTTTAATGTAACCGGGGAAAATATTTTCATTGTTGTCCCAAGATCATAAGATACCTCCTGAAGATATTCTCCGGGCAAATCGAACTTGAGTCAAGGTCAATTTTAACAAACAAGCCAGGACTTTTTTTTAAAGGGGTTTGCTGTAGGGGGAGAGTTACTCAATTCCCCATGGTCCTGCTTTTGCAACATGTAGGTGCAATGCACACCTTGAGAATGCACACCTTTCTCAGCACGTCTCATCTCACCTTTTGGTGCCACCAGTGAACATGGCTAGAATGGGAGTCAAGGCACCTGTGGGGTGAAAAGAAGGGGAGAGCATGTAGTCACCTCAGAATCAAGAAGACAGCTCTCCTTATCAGAATATTAAGTAACCAGAATCATACTGGAGACGCCCAGTCATGCTGTGGGTGTATACTTGGATTTCTAGCAGGCTTTTTTGACCTAATTGCAGATCTAACTAAACTAATTAATCACTGCAACCCATTCAAAATGACAAGGTTTGGCAAGGTGACATTCTGCAAAAAAAAACTCCAATTTGTTTTTTTTTAATCCCACAGCAATTTATTTCCTGAATATCTAAGATTTCCCTGTGTAAGAATTCCAACAGAAAGAAAAGGAACCCAAGGTTAACTGTACTGTACGCTTATTCAATATTTATGAATTTTAGTGTATACTTGCAAGGTTTTGTGAGATTCAAACGGGAGCATTAATCAAAAAAGAAACAGAAAATGACAAAAATGGGCATTCTGACAACTCACTGGTGTTCATTTCATGAGAATTAGGCAATAACTTTATTAATCAACAGTTCCTGACTAATTGTTACAAAGTGTCATCCATAAATTTTCTTTCAATTTAATAATCCTTCCTCAGGACTAACAATATCCCCTGTGATTTCAGTTTTATTGAGAGCTGAGCTCTTATGGAGAAGCAATGACACAAATAGCTCAACAGAGCCAAGACACCTCCATGGACAGTCTTCACAAGCCTGACAGTTATGAAATACAATTATCAGTATGATCTGCTTAAGAATTCATCATCTGCTCCTGGCTTCAGAGAATTTTTTTTGTAACTAAAATACTGAGACAACGCAAAAAAAAAGATGCATTTTTGTCACACCCTATAGCTGCAAATTGAAGAAAATTATTTTGCTTGCCTTCAGCTAATTGGATTTTCCACTTATTGTATATTTGCAGATGAAAAAAAGTGTTGAATAATTTTAGTTGGGAGAGCAGGATTAGAAATATATGCAAAGGACCTAATTTGTTACACAGTACATGGTGCAGAGGTATATAATGAGAACGATTGCTTTCTCTTTTTTGCTTGCAAGATGTTTGGAACAAACACAGATATTTTATTTTTTTTGTCATTTCTTTCATCCACCATTCCAACCCCCCCCCCCAATTTAATTAGCTAACATTTATCTCAGCTTTTACTTACAGTGCTTGTTTACCTTATCATCAGTCTTGACATGGGCCAATTAGTACAGTGTAATTGTTTAACCTACTCAGTATGGTACAGAGAGCATGCATCATAGCTGCTTACTAAAAAGGAATTTTTGCATGACAGCTGCTTCAAAGCTGGCCATTCAGACCCTTTACCTTGCCTTTCATGCTAGTCAATGACGTCACCTTGAACCTAGAACATAGAAAAGTAGAGCACACAAACAGGCCCCTCAGCCCACAATGTTGTGCCAGTCTAATTGAGCTAATAACATCTAATTAAATAAATTCCTTCTGCCTGCATGTATTCCACTTCTGACCATTCTCTGTGTATTCATTCCACATCCCTTCCCCTCACCATTGTATTCTAGGGCTTTCCCCCTTCCTTTCCGGTCCTAAAGAGGAGTCTTGGCCCAAAATGTTAACTGTTTATTCACTTCCATAGATGCTACCTGACCTGCCAAGTTCCTCCAGCATTTTGTGTGTGCTGCATATTCATGTGCTTATCTAAGATCTTCTTAAACACCTCTATCTGCCAGTGGATGGGTAGCTTAACACATTGCACCTGTCTTGGTTCTGATCCTTCTTGAGCAGAGTAAAATCTATTGATCTCATGTTTATAAGTGAACTGGAAGCACAAGGTTCTAAGAGGAATTGATAAAGTAGATGGAGACCTAAGACCCTACAGGTGTTGGAATTTGGAGAAAAGGTAGACCTCCTGCAGAGACTCAATAGGTCAGGCAGTACCTGTGGATGTAGGTGGATGGTTGAAGTCCCAATTTGAAATGTCGACCACCTCTTTGCCTCCACAGGTGCTGCCTGATCTACTGAGTTCCTCCATCAATTTGTTTATTGAGAGCGTAGATGTTGAAAGGCCACATACTTAGACTAGATCAGGGACTCCCAACCTCTTTTATGCCATGGACCAAAGCAATTACACAAGGGGTCTGTGGACCCCAGTTTGGGAACCCTAGACTAAGTATAGGAATAATGGTGCCTGCATGATAGGTAAGGAAATTGGGATTGATGTACAGAGTAATCTCTTGGCTCAGTAGGAGCCTAATTTTGGAGATTATCCAGGCAGGATGGGTTTTGATGTTCACTCCTTAGAAATAACAATAGACAAATTCAATACTATTTTTGATAGTATCTTCAATGCTAAATGGTGATATGGTGGACCTGATCCTCAGGATCTACCGTGATCAGTGTGGTGGCATAGTCCTCAAAGCAGTTACCTTACAGCTCCAGGAATTTGGGTTCGATTCTAGTTTTAGGCACTTTCTATGTGGTGTTTGCACATTCTTCCTGTGACCATGCGGATTACCTCCAGGTTCTCTGGTTTCCTCCCACATTCCAAGAAATACAAAAGGGGTTTTGAGAGAGAGAATCTACTGGAGGATTAAAGGAAATGGGGGCAAGCAGACCAATAGGATTGCTCTTCTAGACCAGGTATTGACCCAAGGATCTCTCTCTCTGTCCCCACTATTGAGCAAATTTACAAAGGGAGCTGGCACAGGAAAGCAGCATCCATCATCAAGGACGCCCTTCATCCAGGCCATGCTCTCTCCTCACTACTGCCTTCAAGCAGGGGGCACAGGAGTCTTAGATCCTACAACCTCAGGTTTGAGATCAATCATTTCCCTACAACCATCAGGCTCCTGGACCATCGTGAGTAACTTCTATCACCTCAAAGCTGAACTGACTCCACCACCTATAACTCACTTTCAGAGACTCTGCAAATCATGTTCTCAGTATTATTTGTTCAATTACTTATTTTTAATTCATTATTTGCATGGTTTGTCCTCTTTTGCACATAGGACATTCGCCAGTCTTTGTTATGTATAGTTTTCCATAAACTCAACCATGTTGCTTTATTTTCCTGTAAATGCCTGCAAGAAAATGAATCTCAAGATAATAGCTGGTGATATATTAAGTACTTTGATAATAAATTTACTTTGAACTTTGAATAATAAGTTAGTAAGTGGCAGAGCAGGCTTGAAGAGCAGCAAACAAAATACCAGAAGAACTCAGTGGCTCAGGATGCATCTTTGGAGGGACATAGACAAAGAAATGTTTCAGGCAAGACCCTTCATCTGGACTAAAAGGTCAAAGGGAAATAGCCAGAGTAAAGAGATTGAGGGAAGGGGTAGAGCAAGAGCTGGCAGGTAATAGATAGATCATGGTGTGGGGAGGGATGGTGGTGGTGATAGCCAGATGCAGGAGAGGAGAGTGACTTGTAGGACTTGCAGTACCTCATCTTTTATTTCTTATGAATTAGTACAGCCCTGTCCATCACGGGTAAAGCCCTTCCCACCATTGAGCATATCTCCATGGATATAACTCAACTTCACTCACTCCATCACTCTGTGCTCATAATCTATGGACTCACTTGCAAGGACTTTTCACCTTGTGTTCTCAATATTTACTGCTTACTTATTTCTTCTTTTTTTCCCTCTTACTTTGTTGCCTTTTGCACATTTGTTGTTTGTTTATCTTGTGTGGTGTCTTCTTTCATTGATTCCATTGTGTTTATTTGTGTTTTCTGTGAATGCCTGCAAGAAAATGAATCTCAGGGTTGTATAATGTTACATATACGTACTTTAATAATAACTTTACTTTGAAGTCTCAACTTGTGAAGAGTGTATTCCACCACTCCACACCCTCTACATGAAGTATACCCTCTTTTCACATTTCATAGCATCATACAGTAATGTAACAGGGGGAAACAGGCCATTCAGCCCAGCTCATCCATGCTGACTATGCTAGCCCCATTTGCCCATGTTTGGCCATATCCCTCTAAAACCCTCCTATCCCTATACATATCCAAATATCTTTTAAATGTTGTTACTGTACCAACTTCAACCACTTCCTCTGGCAGCTCGTTCCATGCATGCACCACTTTCTACATAAAGAAGCTGCCCCTCATGTCTTTTCAAAATCTTTCACCTCTCATCTTAAACCTATGCCGTCTAAGTTGTAATTCCCCTACCTTGGGAAAAAGACCCCGTGCATTCACACTTACTACGCTTCTTTTGATGTTATACCCTCCATAACTCAATCCCATAGCACTTAATCCCCTACTTTCCAAGGAATAAACTTCGAGAACTGCCCAACCTCTCCTTATAACTCAGTTGCTCACATCCCGGCAGTATCATCGCAAATCTGCTCAGCACTCTTTCCAGTTTAATGATGCCTTTCCTATGAATTTTATGAATCTGTAAATTATCCAGGGTGTCCAAAACCGCACACAATATTCCTTGTGTAATCTCACCCAGCACTGTGTTCAACTGTAATATACTGTACATAGTCTACCAATCCTCTGCAGCTGGGGCTTTCTGAAGAGCGTGTCTCATTCCAGTAGCTGACACAATCTTAACTAAATCTGCTTGGGTCGTTTATTGCGTCTGGTGCTCCCAACGCGGCCCCCCTCTGCATTGGTGAGACCCATCGTAAATTGGAGGATGGCTTCATTGGGCACCTCCGCACCACTGGCCACAAGCGGGACTTTCCAGTGGCCAAACATCTTAATTCTGATTCTCATTCCAAACCCAACATGTTGATCCATGGCCTCTTCTTGCGCCAAGATGAGGACACCCTCTGGGTGGAGGAGCAGTACCTTGTATTCCATCTGGTTGCCCTCCCACTCGATGGCATGAATATTGATTTCTCCTTCCAGTAAACAAATTCCCCCTCCCCCTTCATTTGTATCTCGCTCTAACCTTCTCACCAGCCTATTATTTCCCTCTGGAACCCCTCCTCCTTCCCATTCTCCCATAGTCCACTCTCCTCTCCTATCAGATTCCTTCTTCTCCAGCCCTTGAACTCTCCCACCCACCTGGCTTCACCTATCACCTTCCAGCTAGCCTCCTTCCCCTCCCCCCACCTTTTTTTTCTGGCATCATCTCCCTTCCTTCTCAGTCCTGGAGAAAGCTCTCGGCCTGAAGTGTCATCTGTTATTCATCTCCATAGATGCTGCCTGATCTGCTGAGTTCCTCCAACATTTTGATCAGTGTTGCTTTGGATCTCCAGCATTTGCAGACTTTCTCATGTTCTTAACTAATTATATTTTAATTTTGCACTATCCCCTAAACTATATTTTTGCATAATTTTAATTTGCAAGCTTTGAACAAATGCAACAGTGGTGACTGATGTTCCCCTAGGATGTGTATGAATTTAGGAAATTCTGCTTTATCCAAAATCCTAAGAGAAGAGACGTAATCACTAATATATTCAAAGTTCTGCTCAGGATGCAGAATAGTTGTAAATATATATTTTTTCTCTTCTGCTCATCTCATCCGATGAAATTAATTTCCCGTCAACTCATATTTATTTGAGGAGAGCAATGTGCGAAGGATAATATTGAACTGGCTTGATACTGGGTCATTTTCAATTCTAAGCTATTTGTGTCCATTACTAAATTTTCCCTTGCCTTCCAGTGGCTTTGCCATCTCTCATATGATGGTGTATAAGTCGAGAGGACAATTAGTCAGCTTTTATTTGGATCCAAGAGAGAACAGCCTTTGGTGCAGGGAGCAGTGTTTCGAGTGGCTGAAAGGCTGAAATTCTTTCACTACATTACAGTACAAAGCTGGTTTCACCTCCCATCCTTGGTTTAGTAACAGACAAGCTGACAAGGTGTTCTTCTAATCGTGTGATGCAACAAGTAACATGAAGTATCTTTGGCACCACCGTGTTCAGGAACAAAAGAGACTTTCCCATCACTGCAGTCTGAAAACTTAGAGAAAGAGAGACATGGTTAAGATGAATAATAAAATTTGCACTATCCCCTAAAGTAGCAAGAGTCCATCCACTGGTGTCTGGGATATTTCATGACATTATTGGAAAAGCACAGTATATTTCCTCCTCTGGATGTAAAAATGTCTGACTCATGGGCAGCCTGTGCATGCGAATGAACTTTCAGGAGATTGTTTGGATGGATGGGGATGGATTTGCCAGCTGCTGCAGGACCGTAGGCAGCAGCTTCTGGCTAGGAACAGGGCAATTCCAGAGCAGCACACACAAAATGCTGGAGGAACTCAGCAAGTCAGGCAGCATCTATGGAAATGAATAAACAGTCAATGCACCTTCTCTTCCCTCCTGCCCAGGCTGCAAAGAGTTGGGGGCTGGTTGGAGGTGAGAGTGCTGAACGGACTAACTTGCTCTCTCCCCTGGTCAGAGAAGCCGGCTGGTGGCCATTCTTCATGTGCCTGCTTGCTCTCCCATCGTGGCTGTCTCTGTGATCCACTCCCACACACACTGTGTCTGTTCATTTCTGGCTTACAGACAGTTCTCAGGAAGAAAGCCTTGTAATCAGGGAACTGCCTGTAGATGATTTGAAGTCACTTATAGCAACAGACTGCATTCGGGCTACTGGTTTCCTTTTCTAAAAATATCCCCTATTCATAAAATATGCAACAATACTATTAGTCGTTTATCCTCATTTACTGTACTAAACATTTCACTTCCAATATGTCATCCCAGTAATGCTCCAATCCAAATATACCATCAGTGAAATGTTTAAGAGACTGACACACCATGTCCAGGATCTGACACTTTGGTTGTTCCCCAAAGAGCATTTGTGGTGGTTACACTGAGCTTCAGTGTATCCCTCTGCACCTACTCCCACATCCCAGAGTGTGCCAGTCAGTAGCATTTGCTTGCAGACATCTCCTTACACTGGCAGACCAGCAGTTTTTGGGCAGTGTGTCTTTATCACTGAGTTGATGACCTTCCAGCAGCAGTCAATGCATCCCTGGGAACAACCCATTGATCAGAAAGTCCTCTGTTAAGCAACTGCTCAGGGTGGACTCCATTCTTTCAAGATTTCCTTGGATAACTCACAGACAACAAGGAGGTGGAAACCTATCTCATCTGCGTCACTGCTATTGAGAGGGTGGTGGTAGTAAGAATTTGGCTGTGAATGAAGAATCTAACAGTGTTCCTTCTCACTAGCCATGCACAATCTCAGTGTTTGCTTAAGAGTTCTGGTGTTGAGATATTCTGCTAAAAAAATTTATGATGCCTGTTGACTTTCACTAATTTATACAGATGTTCCTCTGAAAGTATCTTGGAGGCAAATTATAAAATAAGCCGAAGTCAGCATGGTTTCTTTAAGGGGAAATCTTGACTGACAAATTGTTCAAATTCTTTGAAGAAATACCAAGCAGTATAGACAAAGGAGAATTGGTGGATGTTGTGTACTTGGACTTGCAGAAGGCCTTTGACAAGTTGCGCACATGAGGCTGCTTAACAAAATAAGAGCAAGAAAGATACTAGAATGGTTAGAAGATTGGCTGATTGGCAGGAGACAAAGAGTGGCAGTAAAGGGAACCTTTCCTGATTGACTTCTGGTGACCAGTGGTGCTCTGCAGAGATCGGTGTTACGTTATACATCAATGGTTTGGATGACAGAATGGATTGCTTTGTGGCCAAATTTGCTCAAGAGAGGAAGATAGGTGAGGGGGCAGGTAATGTTGAGGAAGAAGAGAGACTGCAGAAGGACTTAGACAGATTAGGAGAATGGGCAAAGTGGTGGCAGATGGAATATAGTGTTGGGAAGTGTATGGACATGCACTTTGTTAGAAAGAACAGAAGCATAGATATTTTCTAAATAGGCACAATATTCAAAAATCTGAAGTGCAAAGAGACTTGGGAGTCCTCATGCAGGACTCCCTAAAGATTAACTTACAGGTTGAGTCAGTAATAAGGAAAGGAAATGCGATGTTAGCATTCATTTTGAAAGGATTAGAATATAAAAGCGAGCATGTAATGCTGATGCTTTATAAAGCACTAGTGAGGCCTCATTTGGAATATTCTGAGCAGCTTTGGGCCCCTTATCTAAGAAAGGACATGCTGACATTGGAGAGGGTTCAGAGGAGGTTAACGAAAATGATTTTGAGAATGAAAAGGTTATCATATGAGGAGTGCCTGAAAGCTCTAAGCCTGTATTCACTGGAATGTAGAAGAATGAGGGAAGATTTCATTGAAAATTATTGAATGTTGAAAGGCCTAGATAGAGTGGATGTGGAGAGGATGTTTCCTGTAGTGGGGGAGTCTAAGACCAGAAAGCACAGCCTCAGAAAAGAGGAATGTCCATTTAGAAAGGAGATGAGAAGGAATTTCTTTAGCCAGAGAGTGGTGAATCTGTGGAATTGATTTCCACAGGCAGCTGTGGAGACCAGGTCATTGAGTGTAGTATTTAAGGCAGAGGCTGATGGTTTTTGATCAGTCAGGGCATGAAGGGATACGGGAAGAAGATTGGAGAATGGGGTTGAAGGGGGAAAATGGACCTGCCATGAAAATGGCGGAGCAGATTCGATGGGTCAAATGGCCTAATTCTGCTCCTAACTCATATGATGTTATGGCAGACATCCTACCCTGCAAAAACTCATTTCAGGGAGGTAGCACCCCCGCCCCCCCCAACCCCATATCCCCCCCCGCAACCCCATATTCCCCACCCCCCCGTTGACCTCCAAAGGTGTATGTAATACTTTGTTTAGTGAGTTTGTCTAATCTGTAAACCAAGTTGAGTATATGTAGAAAGTGTGACATTAAAATATGTACTTATATTATATTATCATGTTTATTCTATTACAACTTTAAGCAAGTCTACAGGGAGTTTGGCCTCATCACGTAGGACATCAATAGCGTAGCTCCTTGGCAGCTAGCCAGCTAGTTTAAATTAGGGATCCCCAAACTTTTTTGCATCGCAGACCGGTTTAATATTGACAATATTCTTGTGGACCGGCCGACCCGGTGGGGGGGGGGGGGTGTTAATCACAACCGGAATATAGGTGATCAGTCAACTATAAATTAATTGTAAGTGGCTAATACACTCGATTTAGTTTCTAAAGGGGTTTATCTAACAAATTTAATATTAAACACACAGCACGTATTTTTCTTGCATGAATGTAGTGATAAGTCAATTACAACAGTGGTCCCAAACCTCCGGGCCACAAAGAATGCAGTGGTACAGCGGTAGCCAGAACACACCCAGCACGTCTTTGAGAAAAAAGCCGAAATAAACAAGCTAATTGATTAGGTGCCACCTGGCATGTAAATGTTGACCCAGATCAGAGACAATGCAATCGGCAATTGCCTCTGATCTGGGCTGACATTTACGTGCCGGGCGGCACCTAATTAATTAGCTTGTTCATTTCAGCTTTTTTCTTAAAGATGTGCTGGGTGCATTCTGGCTACCGCTGTATTCTTCGCGGCCCGGAAGTTGGGGACCACTGAATTCTAAGTCACTTATAAGTCAATAGCATCATAACATTCTAAGTAACGTTTGGATATTAAACACACAGCGCATATTTCCCTCGTATGAACATATAAAATCATTGCAACACACCAATATCGCTGAATCAGTGGGAGCCCTGGGCTTGTTTTCCTGCAACAACACGGTCCTATCGAGGGGTGATGGGAAGACAGCGATACTCGAAGGGAGTTCCCTATGTCCAGTCTATTCCGCAATTTAGTTTTCGTTACACTCATTGCAGAAAACTCCGCTTTGCAGAAATATGTTGGAAATGGAAGCAACATTTTCAGTGCTTCTGTAGCTTTCTCAGGATATTCAGCCTTGACTTTGATCCAGAATGCCGGCAGAGATGTTATGTCAAACATACTTTTCAGCCCACCGTCATTTGCAAGCTCGAGGAGTTGATCTTTTTTTTGCGGTGACATGGATGATTCACCGGGGACATTCACAAATGGGTCACGGACCCATTCCTTTGCACGTCTCGGGTCACTGATGACCTCGCGTGCGTTAAAATTCAACAGTGCATGACAGGGAATGAGGAAAGGTGCAGCTGACTCATATCGTTTCATATCGCTAAATCATATTGTTTCCTTGTGGCCCGGTGGTTGGGGGCCACTCTTAGCACGAAGAGAGACCAATCAGGATGCTCGCTCTCCCTCTCAAAAAAATCTATTTCCAGGATATTGTATATAACTTCCGGGCATCAGGGAGCCACTATCGATATGCGGGAGACTCCTGGAACTTCCGGGAGAGGTGGGATGTCTGGTTATGGTCTAACTATACAGAGACATTACAGCTTGTTATGGCCACTGCTCTGCCCAGGATCAAAAGAAATTGCAGGTAGATGTAAACAGCCCAGTCCATCACGAGAAACAGCCGCCCCTCCATGAAATCTGTCTACATTTCTTACTGCTGGACAAGCAACAAATATAATCAAAGAGCTCACGCACACCCTCTCATTGAACAGAAGATACAAAAGTTTGAAAATATGCACCACTATTCTCACGAAAAGCTTCTATCCTGCTGTTGTAAGACTTGAACTTATGTATGTTAAAATGAACTTTTGAACTCACAGTCTACTTCGTCATAGCCCTTGCACCTTATAATCTACTTGCTTTTCTCTAACTAACTGTAACACTATATTTTGCATTGTTTGTTGTTTTTCCCTGATGTTGTGAAATGATCTGTAGGGCTGACTTGCAAAACAAAGTTTTTCGCTGTATTTCAGTGCATGTGGCAGCAATAAACCAGTACCATTAACAATAAATGAATCTGACAGTCTGCCCAGGGAACCATCCCACATGATCCACCATCTCCTCCAACAAACCGTACATGCAGATTGCTGCTGCCTGACTTAACGTGTGGGCAAAGGTATTTTCCACAGGAACTTGTCTACACGATCTTGCTATGATTCTAAAGTTGGCATTCCACAGCAACAAGGCCAAGTCCTTTCATCGCAGCAATTGGAACCTCATCATAAGGTGAACAGTGTTTGCCTACACACGGTGTGATACAGAACACAGTAAAAGGCCTTTCAGCCCACAATGTCTGCACTGACGTGATGCCAACTTAAACTAATCCAATCTGCCTGTCCCTAAATCCCTCTGTTCTCTGCCTGTTCATTTCTCTGACCCAATGCCTCGTAAATGTTATTATCATAGCTGCTTCTACCATTTCACATTCTCAGCACCTACCACTCTCACCTTTGTCAATGGCCTCAAAATCTCAATCAAGTTTGTGAGACAGGACATTCCCCACACAAAACCATCCCTGATCTAATAAATCCACACTTTTCTAAATGCAACTAAATCCCACTCCGGATATTTTCTCTCCTCCGCCCTCCCATGGCGCAGAAGATACGAAAGTGTGAAAGCATATGTCATTAGGCTCAAGGACAGTATTGATTCCTCCTGTTCAATAACAGTCCCCCAATACGATAAGATGCACTCTTGACTTTATAATGTACCTCACTATGGCCTTGCTCCTCATTGTCTGGCTGCACTGCACTTTGTCTGTAGCTACAACACGTTTTTACCTTAATCTGTTATTATTTTCCCTTGCGCTGTCTCAATGCTCTATTGTGATGAAATGATCTGTATGGACGGCAGACAGAACAAAATTTTTACTTTGCCTCAGTATATGTGTCAATAATAACTAATTTACCAATTTAATAAGGTATAGGCAACAAATTTTCTTCCCTGAAGAACTTGAGGGAATCAGATTTGTTTTTATAACATTACCGATGTTACCTTTGCAATTCAAGTTTGCTTAATTACTCTAATATAAGTTAGCAGTCAAATCTCCATACCATTAGCCTAGACCACTAGAAGCTAGTCCCGTTAGAAATATTATACGATATAATTCATAAACTCAGGACATGTCAAACCTAATCAAATAACTTTGAAGCACAATTACTGTTGTAATGCGAGAAACATAGCACCTAACTTGTGCACAGAAAGTTCTCAAAAACAATACCATGATGATCAGGAAATCTAGGTTTTTAGATATGTGGAATGAGGAATAAATAACATTAAAGACAACTCTAAAAATAGTCCGACAGGATCTTGATATGCAACATGGACACTGCAGCCTCCCACTGCACTGGGTGTGTCAGTTTAGATACGTGTGCTTGAGTCTCAGGAGCTGACGCAAAGGAACACGTCATAATATTCCAACCAAGGATCAAGAATTCTACTCTGTGGTAGAGGGGAGGAAATTGTTCCTCAAAACCCAAATCTTGTTGGCACATGAACCACCATCCCACACACAAACTTATCAGCAGCAGGAAAAATGCAACCTGCTTAAACATTTTTGGAATTGGTAACAGGTCCAGGTGCCTTGGCAGGACCCCAGCAATGTACCAGGAAAGTCCAATCTGTCTCCAACGTTGACCATCCATCCCATCCACTCATTTATTTCACTTTGTCTGTATCTATCTACAATTTACCTGCCACTGCCTTCCAACTTCACCCCCTTTTTCCTCCCCTGCCTGTCATCTTAAACCTCTCCTCAGTCCTCCAGTCCTCAAACTCCTGTCTCACCACTCATCCTCTTCTCCTTAAACTCATCACGCCCCTGTCTGCACCCTCAGACCTAATGCAGGGTTTTGACCCAAAATATTAATAATTCTTTTCCTATTACCCCTTCCCCACAGATACTGCTTAAGATCATAAGACATAGGAGCAGAATTAGGCCTTTCAGCCCATCAATTTTGCTCCACTATTCCATCATAGTTGACTTATTATTCCTCTCAACCCCATTCTCCTGCCTTCTCCCATAACCTTTGAGGTCCTGACTCACTATCACTCTCTGCTTTTAATATACTCAATGACTTGGCTTCCACAGCCATCTGTGGCAATCAGTTTCACAGATTCACCACCCTCTGGCTGAAGAAATTCCTTCTTATATCTGCTCTAAATGGATGTCTCTCTATTCTGAGGCTGTGCTCTCTGGTCCTGGACTCATCTACTATAGGAAACATCCTCTCCACATCCACTCTATCTAGGTCATTCAATAGTTAATTGGTTTCAGTGAGATCCCCCTTTGTTCTTCTAAACTCCAGTGAGTATAGGCCCAGAGAGCCATCGGAGGCTCCTCATACATTAACCCATTTATTCCTGGAATCATTGACCCTCCAGTGGACCCTCTCTAATGACAGTGCATCCTTTCTTCGATAACACTGGATAGCAAATTTTTTCAAATGTGTTACTTCCTCAGCAATTTTCTGTGGTTATGATACACCACTTGAAGCTTAACACAAATATTATTTCACACTACTTGTATCACATAGGAATTGAAGAAACAATAGATTAACTTTTATTGAATATAATGCATTTAATTGCATAACGGTGCTGATGCTTTGCAATAGTTCAACTAAGCTAAAAATGTCTTGTTGATGATTCTCAGTGTCTGAGGCTTCCCGCTTAAGTGTCCAACAATACTCAGCCAGCACTGATGGATTCCAGTTGCCCTGATGCTGTTTCTCCATCACCACTATGTTCTGGTGAAATCTTTCACCACGCTTATCACTGACAGCACCAAGATTTGGAGGAGAGAAGTCTAAATGGAAATGCAAAAAATTAATCTTTAGTGACATATTTCACATCATGGTTTTGTATGGTTGAAGCATGTTGTCAACCAGCACGTAGTTTGGTGCTCTGCAGTAGCCAAGAACATTTTCAACAACATCCTTGAATGCCTTCCATGTGATTTTCTCCGGTCCCACTAGAAGTTCTTCGAATTGCCTGTAATTCATGATCTGTTTCATTTGTGGACCAACAAAAATGCCTTCCTTAATCTTGGCATCTGTTATTTTTGGAAATATCTATCTCAAATATTGAAATCCTTCATGGAAATTTTTGTGCCTGGTGACAGCAGATTCCATCCTTGCAGTCTTGAGCCCAGTAATCCGATCACTAACAAGAGAAAGTTTGCAGATGCTGGAAATCCAAGCAACACACACAATATGCTGGAAGAACTCAGCAGGCCAGGCAGCATCTATGGAAAAGAGTATTGTCGAAGTTTCGGGTCAAAACTCTTCGACAGGATCCAGTAATTCTGCTTTGGCCTTTGACAAACCCAAGTCTCTGACCAGGTCATTTAACTCAGATTGAATTATCAGATGAGGCTCGCTCAACATACAACATTCAAAATTTGTATCAGTATCATTTCCCAGTTTTACCTAGTGCATCATGACATCTTCGTCTGCCTCCTCTAGACTCCATGTCGCTGGTGGCTTTGAAACTGGAAGACTATCGTCATGTGGAACAGGAGTCGTGGCTGAAGGGAGATTGGGGTATTCAATTGACTTCTTGTTGTTAGCAAAGAAGCCAGACACACTGGTCAGACAGAAATAGCAGTCTGTCACATGATCCTTCTGCTCTCACCATATCATCGGGTTAGTGAATGGCATTGACTGCTGAGTACCTCTGAGCCAAGCTTGAAGATCGACAACGTGAGAAGCCCAGGCTTTGTCTTGGTCACCAATTTTACACCCAAAGTAGAGCTCACAGGTTTTCTTAACAAGAGGAGTCATGTTCCATCTTTGAGATTTAAGCGTAGATTCACCACAAATATAACAGAAAGTATCGCAGCTGTTGCAATATTGGTGAGATAGTTTGCTACCACAAATACTCCCGAGAATACAATTACTTCATTATACTGAGTACACAATATGCTTTTCAGGTAGAGCATGTGCATGCAAACTGATAAACATGTAAATGCAATGCACAGAACGGTGTGTGCGTAATGCTTTTATAGCCTTTCTAATACATGTCCTGCCACGCAGCATCCGCCCTGCCTAAGCATACCTAGACAAGATAGAAAACTTTACAGATTACCTTGTGGGCAATATTTCAGTTGACTTGAATTATGAATTGAAATAACAAATAAAGGCAATTACAAAATAATGGTGTGCAATAGGAAAATTACATGGCGATTTTCATGATCAGCAGCCCAAAATCCATAAAATACTCCCAAAAGTATTCAAGAAGCTAAATCTTTGTTGTCCAGTGTAAGGGGTTCAAATGCAACCTGATCAATGCCTTATGGAGGCTCAGCATCACATCTTTGCTCTTATATTATAGTCCTCTCAAAATGAATGGTACATTGCATTTGTCTTCCTTACCAATGACTCAACCTGCAAGTTAACCCTTAGGGAAGCCTGCACAAGGTCTTCCAAATACCTCTGCACCTCTGATTTTTGAATTTTCTCCCCTTTTAGAAAATAGTCTATGCCTTTATTCCTTCTACCAAAGTGCATGACCGTACATTTTCTTACACTGCATTCCATCTGCCACTTCTTTGCCCATTCCCCCAATCTGTCAAAGTCTTCTGCAGAATCCCTGCTTCCTTAACACTACCTGACCCTCCCTCTATTTTTTATCATCTGCAAACTTGGCTACAAAGCTGTCAATCCTGTCATCCAAATCATTGACATATAATATGAAAGGGAGTGATCCCAACACCAACCCCTACGGAATTCCACTAGTCACTGGCAGCCAACCAGAGTAGGTCGTCAACTCCTTGCCTCCTGCCAATCAGCCAATCTTCTACCATGCTGGAGTGGAGGACCTATTCTGTAATACAATGGGCTCCTATCTTATTAAGCAGCCTCACATGTGGCATGTTGTCAAAGGCCTTCTGGACTCCAGCACCTGCCCAACCACTAAAGTCAGGCTAACTGGCCTATCATTTCCTTTCTTCTGCCTCCCTCCCTTACTAAAGGTGGAGTGGCATTTGCTGTTTTCCAGTCCTCCAGAACCATTCCAGAATCTACTGATTCTTGAAAGATCATTTCTAATGCCTCCACAATCTCTTCAGCTACCTCTTTCAGAACTCTGGGGTGTAGTTCATTTTATCCCTGTGACTTATTTACCTTCAGACCATTCAGCTTCCCAAGCACCTTCTCCTTAATAATAACAATTACACTCATTTCTGCTCCCTGACACTCTCGAATTTCTTGCGTAGTGTCTTCCACAAAGATGATTGATGCAAAATACTTATAAAGTTCATCCGCCTTTTTTTTCCCCTACGCTCTCTAGCATCATTTTCCAGCAGTCCAATATACACTCCTGCCTTTCTTTTACTCTTTATAAATCTGAAAAAAAATTCTTTTGGTATCCCCTTTGATATTTTTGGCTAGTTTACCTTCATACTTCATCTTTTCTCTCCTTATGAAATTTTTTAGTTGCCCTCTACTGGTTTTTAAAAGCTTCCCAATCCTCTAACCTGTCACTATTTTTTGCTATATTATATGCACTCTCATTTGCTTTTATTCTCTCCTTGACTTCTCTTTTCAGCCACAGTTACCTATTCTTCCTTTAGAATACTACTTCATCTTTGGGGTGTATCTATCCTGAGCCTTCTTATTTACCACTGCTGAGTGACCCCTCCAATCAACTTTGAGGCCAGCTCCTCTCTCATGCCTCTGTAATTTTCTTTACTCCACTATAATACTGATACATCTGACTTTAGTTTCTCCTTCTCAAACTGCTAGGTGAATCCTATCATAATATGATCACTCTACTGCAAGGATACTACAGCTTTCAATTCTATGTCACCTCTTTCTAAGGATTTGATTTTATTTTTTACCAACAGATCTACCCCTCTGACTACCTGCCTGTCCTTTCCACACAAGGTGTTTCCTTGGATGTTAAGCTCCCATCTATGATCTTCTTTCAGGCATGTTTCAGTGACGCCCACAATGTCACACCTGCCAGTCTCTAACTGTGCTACAAGATCACCTACCTTATTCCATATATGCCTTGACCTACTGAGTTCCTCCAACAGAAATCCAAATTCCAGCATCTGCATTCTCTCATGTCTCTAGTGGAGAAGCTGCAAGTCCAAGCCTTCCTGTAAAGTTTTGACAGCCAGTGCTATAAGACCATGAGACATAGGAGCAGAATTAGGCCATCTGGCCCTTTGAGTCTGCTCCGCCATTCAATCATGACTGATAATTTCTTTTATATCTCCTCCACAACCCTAGTTCCCGGCCTTCTCCCTGTAACTTTTGATGCCAGTACAATCAAGAACCTATCAATCTCTGTCTTAAATACACCCAGCGATCAGGACTTCACAGCTGCATGTGGCCACAAATTCACCATCACTTAAAGAAATTTCTCCACATCTCTGTTTTGAAAGGGTGCCCCTCTATCCCGAGGCTGTACCCTCTTGTCCTAGACTCTCTCACCATGGGAAACATCTTTTCCACATCTACTCTGTCTAGGCCTTTCAACATTCGAAAAGTTTCAATGAGATCCCCCCTCATCCTTCTGAATTCCAGTGAATACAGAACCAGAGCCATCAAATGTTCTTTGTATGATAACCTTTCCATTCCTGGAATCATCCTTGTGAACCTCCTCTGGACCCTCTCCACTGCCAGCACATCTTTTCTAAGATGAGGGGCCCAAAACTGTTCACAATACTCAAGGTTCACAATACTGTTCGCCAGTGCGTAATAAAGCCTCAGCATCACATCCTTGCTCTTTGATTCTAGACCTCTTGAAATGAATGCTAACATGGCATTTGCCTTCCTCACCACCGACTCAACCTGCAAGTTAACCTTTAGGGTGTTCTGCACAAGGACTCCCAAGTCCCTCTGCATCTCAGATTTCTGTATTTTCTCCCTGCTGAGAAAATAGTCCATACATTTATTTCTACTACCAAAGTGCATGAGCATGCGTTTTCCAACACTGTGTTTCATTTGCTACTTCCTTGCCAATTTTCCTAATCCGTCAAAGTCCTTTTGCATCCTTCCTGTTTCCTTAACACTAACTGCCCTCCACCAATCTTCATATCATCTGCAAACATAGCAAAAAAGTCATCTATTCCATTGAAGCACCTTCAATAACTCCAAAAGACTGAGGTTGGGTAAAATACTGAAAGGCTTTTATTTGCTGTACAATACGACCTCCATGGTGAGTGTCTGCCCCCGGACTGAGGGGGAGGGGCAAGGCGAAACACCTTTATACAGGACTCTGTGGGAGGAGCCACAGGGTCAGTCAGCAGAGGGGCGTGTCCAAACAGTTAACCCAGTTACAACATATATACATGGTTTACCACATTCACCCCTCCTTTTTTTTTAAAAAAGAGTCCGCCAGGGTGAAGTGACTGACAATATTTAAAACAAGTATATTTACAGGTCAAGTATATCAGGTGGTCGAGTCCGTCGCTGTGATCTACGTAGCACTGGCGGTGATTGCATTGGCGACGGCGGTTGTGCTAACTCTGGCCTGACTTGAGGTGCCAGCACATTAGGCGTTGTTAATCCCTCGTGCGTGTGCGTTGTGCCTGGTATGAGAGTGTTGCGTGGTGTCTGAGTAGGGTTTGGAGTGTGTGGTGTCTCGTGGGTACATACATCGGTGGGTATGGGGTCAATAGTCACCACAGAGTGTTCAGGGTGGGGACCCGATTCTCCTGCGGGCGCCAGGTCGCGGATGGAGACCGTGTCCTCCCGCCCATCAGGTAAAAGCACATAGGCATACTGAGAGTTCGCATGAAGTAAGTGAACCCTCTCGACCATCGGGGAGTATTTATTGCTCCTCGCATGTTTCTGGAGCAGCACTGGCCCCGGGGACATCAGCCAAATTGGTAGGGTGGTCCCAGTAGTCGACTTTCTGGGAAAAGAAAAGAGCCACTCATGAGGGCTGGCATTGGTGGCCGTGCATAACAGGGAGCGGATGGAGTGGAGTGCCTCGGGAAGGACCTCCTGCCAGCGGGAGACCGGCAGTCCCTTTGACCTGAGGGCTAAGAGTGTGGCTTTCCACACCGTGGCATTCTCCTTCTCCACCTGTCCATTCCCCCGGGGTTATAGCTCGTGGTCCTACTAGTTGCAATTCCCCTAGCCAGTAGGTATTGGCGCAGCTCGTCACTCATAAACGAGGACCCTCTGTCACTGTGGATATAGCATGGGTATCCGAACAGAGTGAAGAGCTTGTGCAGGGCTTTTATAACTGACGTGGTAGTGGTGTCGGGGCAGGGGATGGTGAAGGGGAACCGCGAGTACTCATCGATAACGTTAAGAAAGTACACATTGCAATCGGTGGAGGGAAGGGGGCCCT